>NC_056522.1:207340342-207468176 GCF_019175285.1 Sceloporus undulatus
GCAGACCTTTGTTACAGCACTTTGGAAAGTCACACTGTCTCACCTTCATAAATAATAAAAATAATGAAATGAAATAAAAAGCAATAATAAAAATAATGAAATAAAAGACAAAAATAAGTGTTATATATTTTTAAAAAATAATGGAAAAAATCCAAGGCAGACCTGAAATGACTCACCTTTCCTCCTCCTCCCCCTCTTTCTCATTGAGAGGGCATTTTGCAGAAAGAACACCCAGGGCAAGTAATAATAATAATAATAATAATAATGATGGTACAAGCAAAGAAATGGAACTAAAATGGAACTGAAAATAAACTGCAGCAAGCATGCACAGTTTCAACTCAGAAAAGCCACAAGGTGCTCAGAGGGGATTTTGCAGAAAGAACATCCAGGGCAAGTAGTAGTAGTAATAATAACACTAATAAAGGTGCAAGCAAGGAAATTACTAAAATGCAATTGAAAATAAACTGCAGCAAACATGAACACAGTTTCAACCCAGAAAAGCCACAAGGTGCTCAGAGGGGATTTTGCAGAAAGAAAGAACACCCAGGGCAAGTAGTAGTAGTAATAATAACACTAATAAAAGTGCAAGCAAGGAAATTACTAAAATGCAATTGAAAATAAACTGCAGCAAGCATGCACAGTTTCAACTCAGAAAAGCCACAAGGTGCTCAGAGGGGATTTTGCAGAAAGAACACCCAGCTAACCCCCTCCCCCAATGAACCAACCTCTGGCTTTGCTGTGGCTGCAGCTGCTGCTCTGGCTCCCTGGCTCCCTTGCTCTGTACTCCTTCCTCCTACTCCTTTCCCTGCTCTTAGGGAGGAGGAGGGCGAGGTGGAGCCTGCTGCAGGCCTGCTGCAGCCCCTGGAGCCCTGTTGGAGTGCTACAGGGGCTGCACCAGGCCTCCTACACGGGCGCCGCCATTTTGTTTTTCAAAATGGCGGCCGAAATCTCACGTGACCTTTGCCATCCTGAGGTCACGCGAGAGACGCGAGACTTCGGCCGCCATTTTGAAAAACAAAATGGTGGCCGGAGCAGCGAGAAAACGGGAAAAATCGGCGGCAATCGGCGGCAGGACTGCGCAGGGGCCGGCAAGAAGGCCTTGGCGGGCCGGATCCGGCCCGCGGGCCGCAAGTTACCGACCCCTGTTCTAGGGTTTGGGAGTGCACAGCAACCGCACATTCCAGAACCCTAGTATGTATGGATGACACCATCATGGCAGCCTCTGGTCCACACAGGGGCCACCATGATGAAGATGACAATGACGCACAGCATACGGACGTTACTGACAAGAAGTGGCATCATGGTGGTGCCCCTTCCTGTTTGCGATGCTGTAAAAAGAGAAGCTGCTCTAGACAGCTTCTTTTTGGTAGTGCGTCTGTGCTGCAGCGTGCGGACGCTGCAGCACAGACGTGGGGCAAAAACGGGCATCACAGACCCGCCCATCTGTACTGCCCCTTAAATAATCTACTTTATTAATGAGTGGATATGCTGTCAGCAATGACAGTACTGACTTCATTTGGAGGATGAGAAAGCGGGAGGCCTCAGTTCACAACAAGTAGTGTTGTTACTCCAAAAAGAATTACCAAACACATATGCATGGATACTAGATCATGGGGCTTAGGAATTTTCTTTAGTCTTGTGCAATGCTTTTAGGTGGTAGCAGTGTCCAAGTCTTGTTTTTATTGCAAGAAGCCAGGGCATGTCCAAAAGAACTGTTGGAAGTTTGAAGCATCGAAGAAGAAGCAGGGAAAAGGTGCTAGTTCCAGAAGTGGAGCGGCAAGTTGTGGGCTAGTGGGACAATGACGCAAAGCCCTCAAGCAGCCACAGTGAGTTCAGTCTGGATGCTGGATTCTGGGGCTTCAAACCATATGTGTAATGACAATAAGTTCCTGAAAATTAAATCTGTGTTGAAGTTACTTTGTTCCTGAGTAGCTAAGAAGACTGCATCTGTTCCAGTTGGTACCAGTTCAAACCACTGGTAACAAGAGACATCAACCATCCCAAAGATCTTTTTCTCTAACAAGCTTATTGTATCTAGCACCCTTCACAGAGACTAGAGTGAAAACATTTGAAATCTTGGTCTTTGTTTTGAGTTAACTAATATAGATTTTTTAAAAAAAAAATCAAATCTTAAGAGACAGCAGTACTGACTTACTCCTTGGATTATCTAATAGTACTGTAGTTGTCACAAGTTATTATTCTCTAGTACAATTATATGTACTACTGTATTCTGACTTTGGCAGCTACAACCTAGGGGCCTTACTAACTGTGCAGGTAAATACCCAGATATTTCTCAGAATAACTTTACAAAAGTGCAAATTGTAAGGGGAAAAAAAAGCTCCAAGAAATTTTTCTTCAAGGACAAATTGAATTAGTGGTAAATATGTTTGGGATATGTTTTCAGCAACATTTAGCTGCACATAGAGCGGGTTTTTTTTTATTTCCAGTACCAACACTGTGATCCAATGTTTGCAAGAAAAATAAATACAAGAAGAACATGAAAATTCATGCTGGATTACCATTTCGGGATTTCAGATCTCTGTGGATTACTTTGACTGGAGCCTCCATATGCAAATAGTGCATTCCTAAAAGGAAATAAGGAGTAATTTTTATAAAGAGAGTAGGCTTTTGTTTTAGCAACAGCATTTTTCTTGCAACTAATACTAGCATGTTCATAAAACTAATGGAAATCAAATGGACCTGCCAAACCTGGTGCAGAGTCCACTGATGGGATGGAGCATAATTAAGCACATACATACAGATACCTATGGCTTCCATCCAATCTCCATGTTTATAAGGGCTTTCTTTTCTCTTTTCTCCTCTTCTCTCTTTGTGAAAAAGCAGCTCAAAACCTCTTGGGAATTTCCTAGAGGATTCACTTCTTGATTGACTTTCCAAATAGGAAAATTAGGATATGTTGTGTGCTGTGATCTGTTTGCACTGCTGAATCAAGTTTCATTGGTCTCACCTGCACTGCAGAAATAATGCAGTTTGACACCGGTTTGAATGCCATAGCTCAATACTATTAAATCCTGGGATTTGTAGTTTTGTGAGATATGTAGCCTTCTGTCAGAGAGCTCTGACATCACAACAAACTACAAATCTCAGGATTCCATAGGATGGCACCACGGCACTTAAAACAGTGTTATTTTTGCAGTGCAGATGCAGCTGCTGTCAATTTGAGAGTACTGTATGTATTTTCCCTGGAAAATGATTAACCATCCATTATGAAGCCAAGCCCTCCCTCCAGTCCATCTGCCTTGGTCCAGGTCTTGGAGGTAGAGAGGAACTGCTGGACCTCTTACCCTTTCCCTCCACCACTCCCTTCTCCTTATTATTATTATTATTATTAGCCTTTATTTATGAAGCGCTGTAAATTTACACAGCGCTGTACATACAATCTTTTTAATTAGACGGTTCCCTGCCCTCGGGCTTACAATCTAAAAAGACATGACACAGAAGGAGAAGGGGGTGGTGGAGGGAAAGGGTAAGAGGTCCAGCAGTTCTTCTCTACCTCCTAGGCCTGGACCAAGGCAGATGGACTGAAGGGAGGGCTTGGCTTCATAATGGATGGTTAATCATTTTCCAGGGGAAATACATACTCTCAAGTAGGATAATGCATATACAGTACATAGCAATACAGGAAATGGTTTGATAAACAGACAACAAAAGAAAACCAAATAGCAAGCGACAATTATGCAATGCCTGGGAAGGCTACTCTGAACAGGATGGTTTTCAACTCCGTTTTGAAGCTGGTTAAAGAAGTGATGGCTCTTGCTTGTGGGGGAAGAAGGTTCCAGGAGTGAGGGGCAGCAAGTGAAAAGGGGGGAATCCAGGATGGGGCAGAGGAAATCCTGGGCTGAGACAGCAGACCTAGACTACAAGAACGGAGGGCCCTGGTGGGAAGGTGAGGAGAAAGAAGGTCTGATAAGTAAGGAGGGGCCAGTCCATGGAGGGCTTTAAACGTCGACAGCAGGAGCTTGTACTGAATACGGAAAGGGAGGGGGAGCCAGTGAAGGGATGCCAACACAGGAGAGATGTGGTCAGAGCGGTGGGTGGAAGTGATAATGCGTGCAGCTGAATGCTTCTGTGTGATGTCTTTTTAGAGTGTAAGCCCGAGGGCAGGGAACCGTCTAACTAAAAAGATTGCATATACAGTGCTGTGTAAATTTACAGCGCTTCATAAATAAGGGTTAATAAAAAATAAATAAAGAATTTCTACACTAATCTCATTGAAGATGTGACAGTAGTTTTCTGTTAGATAGTTGGAGACATACGGCATTCAACTAAAAAAACAGTGTAGGCCCATTCATTCAATACCTCCTTCTGCAGTGAGGGCAACAGTATTTGTGCTCTAAAGAAATGTCGACCCAATTCAAGTTTAACCAGAAAAAGAAGCAATAAGTAAACAGGCTCACAATGTTTAGCTCTGTCAATTACACATACTGGAAGAGATAAACAAGTTCCTAGCATTAGAGAACATAAACTATCTCCAACTCTGTGCATATCTTTGTCTTTCTGCATTTCATGATGTCTGTATCAATAGCCATTAGAAACACAGCATTGCCAGGCATAACCCAAATAGAGCAATTTTTTCAAAGGGAAGGAAAATTATTTACTCAGTCACATAACTCAGTAAAAATAATGCATTTGGAACTAAGATAATTCAGTCTTCTCGACTTAACTAAAATGAAACTGGCTTGAATCCAAGAACTTCACATATTAAATGTATTACTATTTGGACTGCATGCTCCTTAACTGGAAATATGATCAGGTTTCTTGGTACACAAGATGTACAAGTTGCTCAACTGTCTAAGCACTGCTTACATCCTTTGCTGGGATCAGAACACAAGCAAAATGCATCAAATTCTGTGCTGTAAGGTAGTGTATGCTGGGAGGAAACAATGAGACCTGTATATACACACACACACACACACACACACACACACACACACACACACACACAGTCTGCCCTTGTCTTACACATGTGATCCGGTCCGCCGCCCCCCACATAAGACAATATGCTTGAGCCCCACTGAAACTAATAGGGCTTGGGCGTAGCGGCACAAGAGCACCATGGGTGTGCACACCATTTTCTCCTTGTCACACAGCTTTCAGCATAAGCTGAAAGCCATGTTAGGGCACCTGCATATGACCCGGGCGCACTCTATATTCAACCATGGAGCAAATAGTAGCTTCAGGAAAACACAGATCAGAAAAACATTACATGTACCCTGCAGGGATTTGTTTCTGTGCTCAATTTAAAGTATTTGTGATGTCCTTTAAAGGTTCTAGATGGAGTAGGTCCAGGATACCTTAGGGGTTGCCTCTTCCTGTACCAGCCAGTTGTGCGCTAAGATCTGAGAAACAGATCAAATGATTCCTCCACTATTGTAGAGAAATCATCTGGTGGGGACAAGAGAAAGAGACTTCTCAGTTTCTGTATCTAAATCGTGTAATTCTTTATCATAGAAGATTAGCCTAGTATATTCTGTGACAACAGTCTGCTGTATGGAAAAGCCTTGCCTATTTAGACAGGCATTTAGTGCACACATTCAACATGTACATATTGTACTCTGTATTATATTGTTATACTGTGATTACACTATGCATAATTATGTAATTACATTATGTAATGTTATAGTTTTTATACAAGTTTTTACATTGTTGTTCGCCTCCCTGAGTGGTGTGGAATAAAGCAAGAATACTAGAGAGGGGAAAGTTAAATTATCTTTCCTACAACTCCACTGCTCCAGAATGGGATATCCTTCTCCAACAATTGCTTTTCAAGGAAAAAATGGAAGCTGAGTGATCTGCTTCTATCTTACATTGTACATTCATTTCCTCTCCCCATATTTGCATAGGTTTCACAAATTCCCTATCTGCATATAAGAATGAAGACTTCCCATAAGAAATCACATTACTCATCTATATATTTTATAGCTTATTTTGTTATAACTTTATTTCTTTAAACAAAATATACTCTCAAGTCTCCCTCAAAGTTATCTCAAATGGAATAAACATTTTGAAGGGAGATTTGTAAATCCTGAAAATAAACACTACCGTTAAAAGAGAATTGTACAAAATGATTATTTTCTAAATATGGACAATTACAGACACATTGTGATAAATATTATCCTGAAATATTTATTGTTTTTGTTGTTGTTACTGTTATTATTAAAAAAAACATTATTCTGAAATATTATGATTCTGAAAAAAACTGAAATATTTTGCCCCATAAAAAGAGTCAAATAGAAAAACAATTTACAGAAAACATGAAAAAGAATTATGATGAGCACTGACAACAGACATTTGGTATTTCCAAATGCTGTCTAAGGCTCTTAAAACCAATTTAGTAATTCAAAATTCACTAGAATGTAATGACAAGAGCTTTTACTGAATGTAAACCACTTTGCTAGCATGAGAGAACATGAACCATTTAAACTGGGAGAGATAAACAAGTTGCAATCATTAGAGAAGGTGAACAATTCAGACTGAAGATTAAGAGCAATTCTTCTCAATTGGATGTGGGACAGAAATACATTTCTGATGGTATATGATGCATTTCTTGATACTGTATATTTTTTTAAAAAAATATTTAATCTACCCATTGCTATGATATTGAGAAATCTCACCTTTAGCTATATCAGTTGCCCAAGTCATTATATGATCCATGTCCATCTCTTCACTTCTGTTGCTATTAATGTAGTCATACAGCGATCCAGCTGAAGCATATTCTGTTAAGAAATGGAACAGATATTTTTAAATGGCTGTGTCCAAATATGGATGGATGTACAGCAACACTTGTGGGCAATCCTAGTTTTCTGAATCAGTATTATTCAAACTTCATGGCCTGTTGGAAAAAGATTTAGTTTGTTTGGATAAAAAAATCCCACAGTCTCTTAACACTGCCCATGTTGGTTGGAGATCAGAGCTCTAAAACATCTGGAAGGTCAGCAGCTGTCTTCCTGAGCATGTGATCTACACCAATTTTAAGCAAAAAATAAATAAATCACATACTTAAGTTTAAATGTACAGAATGGGTTAGCACCCAAATTTAGTCATATTTAGGGGAGGCTGACTAAAATGAAATGATACTTATGTTAGATATAACTAATTTAAGTCCCTTCAGTTTTGATAGGTCCTATCCAACAAATAGTTGGTTGGTTATTCAATTATTTTAATAAATGAGATTATAAATATAACAGCAAAAATTATATGAGAAAGGCCATCTTAGAGAGTAAGAAATTATACATATATAAATAAAATAACTGAATAATTAGGAAAGACAACAATATCTGGCACTTTGACATTTGTATAAAGCTAACTATGCCAAATTTGTACCATTTTTTCTTAAAATGAAATACTATACAAGACCTAAGAGCAATTCTTCTTGTTCATGTCTGATCTTATTTTTCTATACATGGGGCTTTTCCTCTCACAAAAGGGCACATGTTCAAGCAGTATTTGTTGCTGTTGTTGTGCACTTTCAAATAATTGCTGACTTATGGTGAACCTAAAGTGAACCTATCATGTTTTTTCTGGGGTTGAAGATGTGTAACTTGCCCAAAATCATCCAGTGGGTTTCCATGGTAGTGTGGGAACTCAAATGCTGATCCTCAAAATCCTCCTAAGCATCCCTCTTATGTAGTGGAGCTAAACCTGCACCCTGGTTTTCCAGGGAGTTGGCTATGAAGCAAATGGGACTAGAGGGAAGTTGGTGAAGACTCTAAGCAAATCTAACCAAACACTGGCTAGAGCCTATCTAAAGGCCTACTCTGTAGCAGTGCAGACAGCAAAGAAATTATTTTTTGCTGCCAGCATTGCATCTGCAGGGAGCCATCCAGCACAGCTGTTCTGAGTGATCAGAGGTCTACTGCATATATGCCTTTAAGTAGAAAATGCAGACCAGTTGGCAACCCACTACGAAGAATTTGCACGGCACTTTGCAGATAAAGTCATTCAGGACCACTCTGATCGGGATTCTATAGCTGATACAGTGCCACTGGATGTAACCTTGGCACCTATTTATCCAATGTTAATGGATACTTTTCAATTTGTGCAGCTGGATGATGTGGACAGGATGATCAGAGAGGTGAGAGCCACCATATGTGTGTTATACCCTTGTCTTTCACGGTTTATCAAACAGGCTGGAGGGGGATTGGCTGAGTGGGTGAAGGAGGTAGTCAATGCCTCCCTACAACAAGGCAGTGTTCCAACTTGCCTAAATGGATGCAGTTATGAAACCTTTGTTGAAAATGCTAACCCTGAATTCTATTATAATGGATAATTATCAGCCATTATCCATCCTACCATTTTTGGGCAAAGTACTGGAACATTTTGTGGTTTTCCAACTTCAGAGGGTTCTGGATAAAACAGATTATCTAGATCCATTTTGATCTGGTTTCAGGCCTGGCTATGCAGCAGAGATAGCCTTAGCAGTCTTGGTGGATGACCTGTGCTGAGAACATGGACGGGGAATGTGTTCCTGGTAGTTCTGCTGGACCTCTCAATGACTTTTAAGCACTTTTTAACTGCATTTTAATCTTTTAATGAGTAATGCGTTTTAATATTGTTACAGTTTAATTCTATTTTAATGTTCATTTTTGTTATGTTTTTAATTGTATTTTTGTATGCAGCTTTGAGTTCCAACTTTGTGGGGAAAAGTGGGATATATATAAAAAATATCCTCCTCCTCCTCCTCCACTCAAACCACAACCCACACTTGCTCTCTCAAGCACTATATCCCAGCTATCTTATATTTATATTTTCATTCACTATGGTAGCAAATAAAAAAAATTACCATCCCTTTTTTTTTACTCACTCACATGGAAGTGTGGTGAAAATAAACAAGTTTCTTTATATGATCTATTCAGTGTGGAACTGAGCACTAGGTGTGTTAAGATGCATTAAGTTACATAGCTCAAATGGGGGGGAAATTAAACACAACTCAACAAGTATCTATGGGAAAAACCTCTGGCTGAAGAGTGTCTGGGCATCCTAAAATATGATTTACTCATATTTACATCCTATTTATAGATGTGAACAATGGAATGGATTCATTTATATCCTAAATATAGATGTAGGGCATACATCCATACCGTCAGCAAATATGTGCTAGGAATATCTAACAAATGGTTCTCTTGCTTAGTAGTCCATGGTCCAAATGTGTGCTTGGGGCAGGGAGGGGAGCTCCTGTCAATGTGGTGGAATGAGTTGTTTCCCAACTCTTGTGCCACTTGTGTTTCTCTCAGAATCTTCAAAAATGATACCATTATTGTCACACTTCACCTGGAAAGGTGAAGTGGTTGGGGAGAGAAGGGGAGGAATACGCAAAGCCAAACAGTGAAGGAGGCTGAATTGTAAAAGAGACTCTCAATATTTAGCTAAGACAGAAACTCCACAATGCATTTCAGTATTCCTAACATGGCATGCCTTCTGAAAACAACTGCTCTAGGAAACATCCGTAATGTAAAAACCAACCACCTTTCTTAACTACTATTGTGGGATTTAGAGGGATTTAAAAATGACCACTCTGAAATCTGCCAGTAAAAATGCACCCATGGCTTATATTTGTTAGCACTAATATAGATGCTTTTAACAGTAGGTTTCTGGACCTCCTTTGCAGGTTATGTTCACTTCAGAATTTTCCATTTGCTTGGCCAGCACTCCAGATTGCTCTAGACATAATTCCATGCTATGGAATTCATGGTATTAGGCACTCATGAGGTTTTATTTAAGACCATGCCAGTGTACAGTGTCCTGCAAGTTCTACTTTGATTTGTAACCAACATATAATGTCTGCTCAATAATAATAATAATAATAATAATAATAATAATAATTTTATTTATATTTTCCACCTCTCCCTGTGGATCGTGGCAGGATTACTACAGTCAGCTATTCTGAAAAGCCAGGTCTCAAAGGTAAGAGGTCAGTAGAGTATGGATATAGTACATACACTATATAATAATAATAATAATAATAATAATATATTCCGTAGCTTTTATTTATTTTCTTAAGGCACTCCTTTTTTCTGGTTTGGTGGAATGTATGCTTAAAAATAAATGCAGGTCATTTTTCTTTTCTTTTCAAGGAGGAACCTCATGTTTATAATGTTTAAACTATACCATCCCTGAGGCTTTCAAAGAATTGCCACTCTTGGTATTAAAGAAAACATTGCTGATAACACTGTAGATGAACAGCAACAACACACAACAAAAATCCACAAATCTGCAACAACTTTCTTACTAATAATCTTCTCTCATTTCACCATTTGTTGTTGTTTCAAGTTACCTATCCTGTTTTTAGAGTTCTATAATTTCCACTGCTTTTCCAAAAGCATAAACTTTCCTTGTTTTGACACATCACATGCTTCAAATTAGATATCCTTAAACCAAGAAATTGGTCATGGAACACTAACAGATTGTAACAAATCTGCATACAGCTATAATCAATTAAAATAAATATGTTATGGGGGTTTTCTTTGTTATATTTAAATAATGGAGGGTCATTAAATATTATAAAGAAAAAACACCAACTTTCTGTGTGTTTACTAGTGTTAAATGGTTGAGAGTTGACATCTTACCACTTCACAGCTATTTCAGCATACATTTACAATGCAACATAGGGATAACTGTTGACAGAAATGAGGAACAGAATTACTGCTTGATTGATAAGAAAATTGAAATAAAGAGTTTCCCATACCTTGGATCAAATACAGTGGGCCTTGTCCATACACAGGGGATCCGTTTCTCACCCACCCACCCACCGCGTATGGGGGAAACGCATATGCTCAACCCCCATTTGTTTTAATGGGAGAACGTTCCCATGTGTGCATGCCATGGACGTGCACACCATTGTACAGTAGTCCCTCGGGTTACGAAATTAATTCGTTCCGCGGCTCCGTTCATAACCCGAGTAATTTCGCAACCCGAAAAGGCTAGCGGCTAGCGCTGGAAAGCCGCTAGCCGCGCTTTGCGGTTTGAATTTCGCGCCGAAAAAAACATTCGTAACCCGAAAAAACCTTCGTATCCCGGAACAGTTTTTTCCTATCTATTTTTTTTCGTATCCCGGAAATTTCGTAACGCGATCAATTCGTATCCCGGGGTACCACTGTACTTCCGGTGGTGTAACTTTCCGCGTATGCCATATATAGTACACCCACGTATGGCACGCTGTATTGATCAGAACAAAGACAGCAGTCAAGAAATCAGAAGAACACTAGAAATGGGAAGGGCAGCTATAAAAGAACTGGACAAGATCCTAAAGTGAAAAGCAATAACTCTGAACAATAAAGTGAAGACTGTCCAAGCCACTGTATTTTCTATCACCATGTATGGATGTGAGACCTGGACAATGAAGAAAGATTACAGACAGAAAATAAACTCATTTTAGATGTGATGCTGGAGAAGAATGCTAACGATACCATAGATGGCCAAGAAGAAAACAAATGAGTTCTAGAATAGATTGAGCCTGAGCTCTCTCTGGAAGCCAGGATGATTAAACTGAGACCAATCGTACTTTGGTCACATCGTGAGAAGACATGATTCATCAGAAAAGACAACGCTGGGGAAGGTAGAAGGCAGTAGAAAGAGAGGAAGACCACATGCCAAATGATTACTTGATTAGGGAGGCCATGGGCCTCAGACTGCATGTCTTGAGCAGAGCAACTGAGAACAGGGGGTCTTGGAGATGTCTCATACATGGGGTACCATGAGTCAAGATCAGATAACAACAGCAAAAGTAGCCTCAACATAATGGCTTTCTTTTTTTCTTACAAGTAATGGTAAGAGTCAATTCTTTTACTATCTGAGAAATGTACACCACAGTTGATGAACCTCACTGAGGGTTAAATGATTTCACAATCCCTTCCTTCGTAAGTGCTAGAAGAAGCATTGAGGCAGTCCAAGAGCAGCAGAAGAGCTCTTGGTTTGGCTCTTAGACAGAAGAAGAGCAGCTGCTTCAGACACAAAAAGGGCAGAACAGAAGCCTACACGTCCTTGAGCCCATGCTAAAGGCAGAGCTGTTGCTCTTATAGTATTTTCCAGTGGTTGCAGAGCAGATGCCAGGGTGCAGAAGTAGGAATTACAACTGCAGATTGAACTATTTGTAGACTGGACCATGCTGATGTGGTTAATAGTGTTACACAGAAAAAGGAGTATTCTTTTAAAAGGGTTATTCTTGATATGAGCATATAAAAAAAATTCTCAGCCTCAGAAATCCTCACGATAGGTTCACCTTAGTCTCTCTGTAAGTCAGAAATGGTGAGCATATGAAAAAAATGGTGAGCATATGAAAAAAACCAAAAACTTTCCAGGCACAAAGTTATATAGCTACACTAGCATTTTATTATATTTTAATTATATTTTATATATTTTATATTTTTTATTATATTTAACACTTCAGAAACATCAGATTCTCTGGAATATAAAATACACATGCCAAATGAAGACCTCTACTCACCTGTAACTATGCCATAGTTAGGAGGTTCAATAACAGCTCCATAAAACTGAATGATATTCCGGTGGCTGAGTACACTGAGTATTTCTGCCTGTTCAAAACCCAAGAAAACCATTAGATGTATGTACAAAACTGCATGAAGCTATACTAAAACAAAGCAAACAAATTCATTACAATTAACAAGAGATCAATACAGAAAGAATACATGCTAGAAATTACTTCCACACAAATGGCATCCATGATGAACCATGTTCATACAAGGAAGAAGCATAATGTTTGGATTTCATCCCATCAATAAACTCATATGCCAGTTTCTGTGATCATATGCATTTTCAGAGCTTATATAAATACAGTACTAAATTTGGACTGAGAGAATATTCATGGTGGATCAGTGCATAAACTGAACTACTTCACACAACTCATAGACTTGAACTACTTCTGTCCTGGAGGACAATCAAGAAGAGTGGAGTAAAGGGCACTACCTCTCAGAAGCTGCCTTTAACAGGAGTCCTGCATTGAATGTTCTGTGTTAGTTGTGAAGTTCTGCTGCCTTCTTTAAATGCCTGAATATGGCCTGTTATCAATCAAGCAGCTGTTTTATGATACAGAACTAGGATATCATGCTCAAGAAATTTATCTTAGAGAAAGGAACAGTCAAAACTATAACCAGCAGGTTCTGTGATGACCACTTGTAGTCTTTGAATCAATCACTCCTTTTTCTTTGTAAATATGCTGCATGTAAATATTTTGGGAGCTTAAGCAGAGAGTACACCGGGGGCATTTTTCACTTACACAGTTATAACACTATGATTCCATTTTAAGTGCCATGGTAGCATCCTATGGAATCCTGGGATGTGCAGTTTAAGGGCAAGGATCTTTAGAAATCTCAGCCAGTGAGCTCTTCTAGTGCTTCCCTAATCATCTATAAAGGCAGCCATGGCAGTTAAAGTGGTACCAAAATGCTATTATTGTATAGTGTATAAGAGCCCCAGGGTAAGATCTCTGAAGAAGCCTTGTTCATGCTTACTTAAATAATAAAAAGGGATCCCAAACTGCATGCTACAGTGTTAATACAGTGTGTAGTTTAGCCATGAGAATAGGAAGAAATTGCCCCAGAAGGCAAATAGTTTATAGTGACTTCACAGTACTGTTGTCTGCATATACCGGGATTAACCTTTCAAACCTATGCTTTATTTCCTGTTATAAAGGCATTCCTAACTCTAGAGAACTTGGGAACAGCAGGCATGTGAGAAGGGAAAGGCTGTACAGAAACTGACAGAGAGACAGGCTGACTGACACATCTCTTGGATCTCTCCATTGTTTGTCAATGGAAAGCTTTCACTTCTGCCTTAGGAAGGAAAAAGAAGATGCTTTAATAGGAACCACAGTATTCCATCTCTGAATTGTTGAGTGTCATTCTAACATCTTCCTGTTTTATAGGAATATAGTATGTGTACAAATCTTGTTTCCCTTTAACAGTGCTTCCTTTTCCTTGGATATTGCTTATGTATCAATACTTGCTTCCTTTTCACATCAACTACCAACACAACTTTCTTCTTTGGCTGCAATAATGAGCCAGGTTTTGGGTTTTTTTTTTTAAATTAACTAATGAGGCAAAATATTGGCCATAGATTTACAAGGCCTAGAGACTTTCTTCATCATCATTCTGAACGTTGGGTATTCAGTCCACCCAATCCCCTAAATAGGCATGGGGGCATCATGAATCCAGGCAGATGTAAGCCACATGGCCACTTTCTCTGGGAGAATTTTACATGGGTGCATCAACACTTCAATTACTTCAGTCCCTTACAGCTCCCATACTTAGAGAAAGTCATGACATTTAAACTGGTACAAAACTGTAGTGGCAGAGGCACCTGGAGCAATTACTTGGTTTTCTAGTAGTAGATGAAGAAAAAACCTAGACTTTCCATTAACTTAATTAATTAGATTATGTCTGTATTCCACACAAGGAAAGCATTCTATTTTGTGCATTGTGCAGTCAGGACTAATCTGCATTCCCACTCACTCACCAACTGGTAATATTTTTCTCTTTTTTTAATTACACATGGGGCAATATCCAGTGTTTGGGGAAAACAGTCTGGGGGAGGGGGTCCCCAATAGGGAACCTGGGGAGGAGGCATACCAGTTGTGCCCAGCTCTGAGGCATGAATCTGCTTTGCCCTCTGCTGACAGAGAACCACACAGAGGCACTGTGCCCACATAGCGTCTTCATCTGCCTTCCCCTTGTTGCCCCCTAGCATCAGGAGAGGTGGCTGGGTTTTGATTGAATGGCAGGTAGGCCATTCAGTCAAGTAGCTGTTTTATTGGATCTGTGCCTCATGCCTGGCCAGCTCACACAGTCCTAAACCAATAAACGTTGTAGCCTTGTTACTTCCATATCTTCATTTGACTGTGGTTATTCATCTGGACCTCCCTTTCACATTATACTGCCTTTTCATTGCTGGCATGACAAAGAACATTCCCACCACTGCTCAATGCTCTTACTGCCCAATTCATATGCACAACCTATATGCAGAAGGGCCACAGTTCAGTGGTAGCTCACATGCTTTAATCACTGGCAACTCTAAATAGGGCTGTCTGAAAGACCTCTCTATGACACTCCAAGGAGTAGCTGACAGTCAGCATGTGACAGTAGACAATGACTTCAATGGTTTAATAGTCTGATATGATGTAAAGCTTGCTTCATATGTCTCACTAAAATCATATAGGGATTATAAACTGGACCTGATCCAGGGGATTAAAACCTTTTGCCCTAATGTAGATGTTCAGAGCTATGACATGATGTGTACCAATAGCAACATCTTCTATCAACAGTACATTTGCTTATGCTGATTATAACTGTGACAATCATCTATCCACTGTTATAAAAGTTTGCTACAATATATCAAAAAACATTACTAAGGATTCTGTATGGTGTGGGATGGTGGAGGGGGGATACCATGTGTTACCGCACTAGGTGACTCCAACCCTAGTGAAGCCACTGGTTCAGTTGAGCTAAAGCCAGCTGAGCAGGCTATTGTTCCACTTACTGAGTTAGTGTTGCACTGTAAATTGGAAGGAAGGAAGGAAGGAAGGAAGGAATAATCACACTCTAAGGCAACCAGATCACAGAAATAATAAACTAGGCATTTTCTCCAGGTTTATGTCAATTTTGTTTCACCACTAACGACAAAAACTTAAATTAATATCAAGCAGATTGCCACTAATCCGCTCTTTTCTCTGTCAGCATTTAATTTACTACATTACATCCCTCCCCTCCCTTAGCGGGGGATTCGTTCCGGACCTCCACCCACGTAAGGGAAAAATCACATATGCTCATACCCATTAAAAATAACGGGGCGTGTGTACACAGCATGGCGCACACGCCATTCATTAAATTGTACCGTGGCTTCAGCCTATGCTGAAAGCCGCAGAAGTGAAACTACATATGGCGCGGGCTCACTGTACTTAAATATAACAGACAGAAAGAAAAAGGTGCCTTTTATTTCTAAAGATTATGCTTTTAATATTTATAAGGCGCAGAAAACAGGAAAGTTGAAATGCATTATGAAACTGTGCCTTGTCATTGTTTCAGAATGCTCTCAAATATTTCTTTTCTTTCCTTCAAATATGTTAAGGGACAGCAAGTTACAAAGGAGATTATCACACGGGGAAAAAGACATTCCGTTCTTATCACATGATTGTGTGAAGGACTTTCATATGACATCACACTTACCCAGTCATTATCCCAACACTGAAGTGCAATTGACCATGATTGCACGAAAGACTTTCTGACACCGTTGCGCTGATCTTATCATTGTCCCATCAGTGAGGTGGAACTGTCCTGTCATTTCCCTTCATTTTTCAATAATGGAATAACCCATTAATACTAGTGACATGGCAATTCCACTTCACTGACAGGATAATCACCAGATAAACACAACATGTACGATATTCTTTCATGTGATCACAATAAGGATAGGATAAGGTCAAGAGAGCAATCCGCTTTGCTCCCATCCACATCCTGTCCCCCATCTGATAATTTCCCCAATCTCTACAATTCACATTGAATCACCCCAATGAACCCTCCCAATGAAGTGGGTATTTTTTTGGTGGCTAAGAACTGGCAAAATTAATCAGTATCAAGCATCTGACAAGCTTGTCAACTTCATCTCATCCATCAGCCTTTGAAAAGCTTTCAGCTGCTTCCAGCTGCCTCCAAAGACACATTAATTCCAGTAGAAAGTTGGGAGAAAGTCAGCAAGTAATGCTGAAGTGCTATTGAACATACATGGTTGACCAACCTGCTCAGAAAGCAGAGCAATGCAGGATTAAGCTGTTCACCTTTGGAGGACTGAGAAGGATTTTATTTTTATTTTTTGTTCCACAACAAACTGTACATAGAAAAAAGAACTTTTCTTCACCTTCTCTGTAATACTACCCATAGGGGGTGAGACCTTTGTTCAGATAACTGGTACAATTAACTGGATGCCTTATCTGCAGTGGCCAGTGAATGCTGGAAGAAAAATACACCACTTAAGTGATGACCTCTCCCTCTGAGGAATCATCTGGATGCTGGCGGGCCCTCTCCTACCTCACCTTCTTTAGGGTTTCCAAGCTTGAAAGGCATGTCTCAGAGCACATTGTCTCAACAATCCTCAGACTATGGGTTTGAGAGGTAAAAGCACTACCCATTTCCTGTTAAGATTACTACTTTGTAGGCAATTAAGTCTGGATCAAAATGAAACTATGGTCCTGGACAGACGGACCCTTTGCGGTGTCATGGCGACGTGCTAGGGTTGCCTCGGGCGGCGCATGCACACGCCCCGCAACCCTAGCATGTTGCCATGACGCCATAGCTGTGTGGCACCGTCCAGATGGCACGCAGAGCTATGACGTCACTGTCGCGCACCATCCAGATGCACCTGCACAGCAGTGACGTGCTCACGCCGCCACCAGCAGTTTGCGGCAACACTAAAAGGAGCCGTTTTTCAGCGCTCCTTTGTTTTTCGTGCAACCGTGCCGCACAATTTGTTTGCTGTGGTGTGGCTACGCAGAAAAGAGACAGCTCCCGGCCGCCTCTTTCTGGCGGTCTGTACCTCGCCTATATTTCTGAATGCTCCAGGAGTCAAGCCAAGTAGGATCAGCTGGAAGAGGAAAGGAAATAGATAGCTATCATCCTTCTCTCTCACTCACTCTAAACACAGAGTCAGGCCTATGTTTAGAATTTTTCAGGAAAGTTGTGACCAGGATAGTCCAATTGTTGGGCCAATGGGACACTGCCTACCTCACAGTGCTTCCAAACAGCACAAGACTTGCAAATGAGGAGAGCAGGTAGCAAACCAAGATATAATAGGCTCTACCTTGAGTGAACCTTGTGCCAGTGGACCCACCCTGTATTTCACAGCACCTTTTTCTACTGGCACAAATCCTGAACCCCCTGACACATCAGTGCCCCTAATGTGGTCCATCAGATGACACTTAAGTGTCTGTAATGAGACCAAGGAAACATAAAGTGCACTCCACTCCTATTCCAACACACCTGTATTATACCTTAATTTTTAACCCAATCCCAAAAAAATTATGGAAAATGTACAGTAGTTATCTCCATTATTTTGTCACTAATTACCATATTACTGCCATCATATTTCCAACCATTTTTCTAAATTTATTAGATAATATCTGATCCAGTCTTTTCAATAAGAAGCTCATGGTGTCTAGAAGTAATGTGTACCGTAGGATTCTAATGCTGAATGAGTTTTATACCAACATGTCCAATTAAATTTCCTTCCACTATTTTTAAAATCATTTTATTGTCATCATAATCAGTATATGAGTACAAGACATAGTCTTTCATTTGTATTCACTTCAGAAACGTTACTCACATGAACAACAGAAAATACTGGCAGACGTATTTTGATTAAAGACACCGTTTTCGTTCAAAGATATTACTGAACTCAAATGTTATTGCATAGTTAGAATCAAAGTGAAGCTTCAACGTTCATATCTTATTTCTTCTGAAAGTACATTTTGTACAGAATGTGGTTCTTTTATAGATTTTTTTAAAAAATTAAGATTTCATCTTTATTACTTTGCTAAAAACCAGCAGAAAGGGCCAGCGTGTTCCTGTAGAATCCAGCAGGGTCTAATCAAGCTGCAAAACGAGAACCTTTGCTCTAAAGCTCCCTCCCTCCACTATTTATCCACTATCACAATTTCTTTAAAAGGGGATGCTTGGCAATAGAACCTCATCACTGAAATATTTTAAAAGCACTGGAGAGAAATATACCCATCAAAATCTGATTGTGGTCCAAACCCAAGCCGTCGTCAAGCCAAGCAGTAAGAATGTACGCACACTTCTGCCTAATAAAATTTGAATCAAACACTTTGCATCTGATTCTCCATGTGAGCTTTTTATGCAAACTTCTAAAGTGCAAGGAATCCTGGGGTGGAAAAGCTATTCTGAGAGCTTTCACATAGTTCATATAATTAGGGAAACCACTTCCTTTGATTGTAAGTGTTCAAAACAGCTGAATTTCTTCTTTCAAAGGAACTCTATGATTTGGGTCATCTCTTTTACTTCCTCTTTCATGTTTCTCAGGATGAGAGGTGAGAGGCTGTGGAGAACGTTATTGGGGGGAAAACCACTTTTTGTTTTAAGGATTGAACTTAGACTATTCAAAAGGTGGTCATTTGGGAGCTATCTTTCTTTCCCTCCCTCTATTTCCTTTCCTTTTCTGCTAAGGTCCTTCAGTAGCGCTAGTGAACGTAGTCCAAAATGCCAATTTAAGACTGACAGAAAACTGGTTTGTGGTGCATAAAGAAAAGAATTGTATTTTAGCTTTGTACTGTTTGGGATGGATCTGTAATTGGAAGGGGGCAGAAACTGCAAAGTCTTGGTCTCTCTATCCTGATGTCTTTTAGCAGTTCTGAACACTGACCGAACTGGGGGGAGGTGGGATTTAGACATGTAGAAAAGACAAAGAAAGCTGCTTTTCAGAATAGCTATTGGTAGGTCTTCTTCCAAAGATGCAAAAGGAGAAATAAGACAACCAATTAAAAGCAGGAAAGTTGCAGGTTTTAAAAAAGGATACACTCAGTATCACTTATTCCACAAGACTTTCTCCTGCTCTTTCTTGCAATTAAAATTAAAAATGATTGCACAAAGCATCTATTTGTAAAATAACTTAAGCTATGAGGAATCTGCCCACCTATGTAGGTCACAATCCAAGACCAACTTAGGCATTCATAGACCAAGTCACACTAGACCCTTAAGGCAACCAACCTCCTACTGGGCCATGATCCTGAAGTACAAGTTACAATTTATTTCTAGAATTACTATTTCCTTGGTATGGATCAGGACACACGTGGTGGAAAGACTGATGTTGGAATGTGCATGTGCTTGTGCGCATATGCCCGTGTATTCTAAATTCAAAGTTTGTTCTTATTTTTCTCTTTGGCAGATTTCAAGGAGCAATAATAAAACTGTTAGCAACTGAGGTGATGCTATCAGAAGCAAAATGAAAAGGCTTTAATACACTTTATCTCAATGTCTTTGATGGCCCCTGCAAAAACCAACCCAAAAGTAGAGATGTAAGAAATAGTTTCAAATATTCTTAGCCAGTCAACGTTCATGAGAAAGGGTGCCTCACCATGTCAGAACACCCTGTTGATGAAATGAACAACTGCTGTGAGATGTTATTTTTGCTTTTTGAGAGGTTTTGGGAGAAAATTGCATAAAAATATCAGGTTTTCATAGAAAATATGTATGTTTCATGCAAAACATTTTTTTGTACAAAAACAATGTTTTAATATATTGGACAGACTTTTCTTTTTACAAAAAGGTCCTAAAATAAAATTTAAAAAATAATTGAAAAATATATAGCGTATGGTGTAATCTCACCCAGCAGAGAGAAAAACATTTGAAATTCTTACCTGTCCATCCACCAATCCACAAAAGCATTTCAAGCACTGTAGCTATTTTTGTTCTCAGCAAAAGAATTGTTACACCTAGCTTTGTGGAAGGAAGTAACACCTCCTTGCAAAAAGTGGTGGCAAACTGCTTTACTGTAATTCTGCAGTGTAGCTACATCTAAGTTTCCAATGTTTCCCCTCCATGTTTCCATATTTCCATGTTTCCTCTCCATGGTCTTTCACTTGCTATCAGACCTCTCATGACTTGATATATGCCTGTGTAAAGCTTTTGGTTATACAAGGTGTTTATATATATTATGTGGAAATTGGCAACTTGAGTATGTTTTGGTCACCTCTCTAGTTCCACCAGCAAACTAAATATGTTCTGGTGTGGAAACATAGTCTTTTACATTAATCTCCACATTAGCAAGCTAAGGCAAAGAGGAATACAGTTTTTAAAAGTTAAAAATTTAGATATGAAGAGGGTATTTTTTAAAAAAATGAAATGAAGTAGAATCTTACATTGCCAATTGCATTAAGAAAATAAACAAAAGAAATACTGTTTGATTGATTTAGCACACAATCACAATAGGTCTTTTCCTATAAAGTCAGCTACAGAAAATCATGCAAGAGGATAATGCAAATGGTAATTCAGCAGTGGGACATTGGACCATAACATAACATAGGATGTTATACAGACTATATTATCCTAGTACTGTATGTCTTCTATGGTAGCAAACAGCACTGCACAACAGTTTATACACTGCAAAAACACTTATTTTCTGATGATATTATTCTGGCAAATGGCTAATATTGCCCTCTTTTTAACCTCTATCATCTCATTCAATATCAGAATCTTTTAGATAATTAACCTGCAGTACTATATGCGCTGCTGAGGCTTGGCTCATTTCTTTCAGCTGAAACTAAACCCAGTCACAATCCACTTACTCCAGAATCCCTATCAATGCTCCTGCACCCCACACATCATCAAGTTTTTCTGCACAGGAGTGGAACTAAACAAATCCAGGACATATGAAACAAATTACAGTTCTAAGCAGATCATTCCAGGGGCAGAAGGAAAAAGAGAAGAGGAGGGAGAGATGGGGAACATGCAAAAACAGTGAATGCAGAATATCGAAATGAAACACTGTTGGAAGACTAGCCTAGACAACCTTCAGCTGGTGTCATATATAGCACTGCCTCTGAAACACTGGCACTAGTGACACTGTGTAAGTGTTGTGGCCTCACTGCAAAATCAGACTGACACCCTGTTAAAGGGTCTTTGCTTGCACAGATAAACTTGTATTACACTAATCCTAAGAGTTTCTGTCCTGCTGTAGCAATTCTTGTGATCACTCTGTGGTGTATTTATGTAAGAGCAAAGTGAGCAATAGCTTTCTCTGTATCTGCGCAGCACCCAGCTAAAATAAACAGGTGCTCAGTGTTTCCTTTTAACTGTTTATACTATCCTCTTAAAAAGGAAACTTTCTTCATCGACATCTTAAATGGCAGACAGCATAAGCACAAAGGAACTTCATGAGGCTGCAGCTGCATGACTTCCTAATTCCATTTAATTTTCTGTCTCTCTTAATTTTGCCCAAGATGCAAATGTTTTGTCTAGCTGTGTGTTTTTAATCAATAAAAGAGTCCAGCTTTTAAGAGACAAAAAAGAAATAACTAGAACATATTATCTGCATTAATATTTCAATCAAATACAATTAGCATCAAACATGCTAAAAGATGGGAATAATAATAATAATAATAATAATAATAATAATAATAATAATAATAGGAAGGGGGAGAGGAGGATCTATTGACTCTGAGAAGTACCTAGATCAGCCTTCTCTAAAAATCACCCTCCATATGTGTTAGACTACAACTCCCATCATCTCCAATCCAAAAGGGCTAAGAATTGTGCTGGCAGGGGCTAGCTAGGAGCTGAAGTCCAACAGATCTGGATGGCCCCACTTGTGGATGGCTGATCTAGATGTCCCAACCCTTGCTGGGATGCCACAAGCTCTATGAAACTATAAAGAAAGCTACAGAGACAAGACTGTACTCTATAAAAACACATCTTTAAAAAAAAGAACTGACACACAACGAGGTTATTTTTTCTCAGACACTACAAATTAACATGTTTTCACAAAAGTATGAAAGCAGATGAGGAATTTCCACAGTCCAAATGAGTCCATGCTTTTGAAAGATGATGCACACTTGCCAGGAAACAACAGCATTCAATATTCCAATCCTAACTAATTTACTACTGCTTCAGAATTTCTTCAAGTAAAAAAGCTTTGCACCTACAGAAAAGTAAAGAGAGATGGGCTCTATTGCATCACTTCTACCATGGTCTCTATATACAGTAGTGGTTTTAAAAAAAGATACAGAGTTTTTCCCCATCTTAATTCCAAAGCAATTCTACAAGGGCTTCATATACTGCACTTTTCTTTTGTATGCAAGAAAAAGGCCTAAATCAACAACTGCCTATAAGCACCCAATTAGGAAGCATAAAACCTTTACCATCACTGCTAACATGTTTTCATCTCGCCTTGTCATAGCTCTCTTCAAATCATGCACTAATGCTCACATTTTCCTTCTACAGGCTTTAATTTGCATTTCAATTGCTTGTCTAAAATACAGCCAATTCTTAGGACAAACAAAACTTTTGTTTCTAAACCAAAATTAAAATGGACCATTTGTGCTGCTAACTAAGTTGGACGTCCAGATAACAGAGCAAAAGATAACATAATACAAATGGCTAATAATAAATTTACAACTAGGAACCACCCCTTTTCCCAATAGCACAAAGGACCCCAAGAGAAAACCATCCAGGGTATGGCATGCAATGGCAAAAAGCAAAATAGTCTTACAAACTGCATGTCTATATTTAATCCTATAAAACAAAGTGTCCCTGGGCTGTATCCAGATTTGGTCACATTCAGAGCAGACCAACTGAAATCAGTGAGATTTAGGTTTGGTATGCTACACTGTTTTATTTATTTCACTGGGTCTACTCTAAGAATGACTGAGCCAGGATCTAAGAAAGGAGTTCTCTGCTTATGTGGCAGCCATGAAGATGCATACGTTTGGATGGAAAAAAGCATAATTAAGCTAGTATCTTTGCTCCCTCTTGGAGTTTTGTAGGAAGAAAATGGCCTTTGGAAGAAAGAAGATGGCCTTTCTCATCAGCATTTTTTATTTTTTATCAGCCTTCTCTAAAAACATTTCCTCTATGGCGGCCCAGCATGGCCAGTGATCATAGACTATAGGGCTTGACAGACCGCCCTGAAAGGATGGCCTGTAGCTGCCCATTTTTATGCTGCAAGGAGGTTGCACCAACCAAATGGCTGGAAGCAGGTTCTTTTTAGTCTGCACACCAGGTGCCATTGGCGCACTCGCACACACTGATGATGCATGCACGGTGACATCTGGATGCTGCACCATGCCTGCATCATCATGGTGGTCCCCATGTGGATGGGGGCGAGCCATGATGGCGCTGGCGGTGCACGGTAGGGCTTGGTAGCGTGCAGACGCTCCACACGCCTGAGCCCTAAAATCAGCCCCATGCTGCCATTTTCCGGCAGTCTGTACCGGGCCAATGACAGCCAAACTCCAACATCACTGAGGCCTTATATCCTAGGTAGCTAAGGTAAGAACCCTGGTCTTAGAAAACATTCCAAGCCATTTGAAGGGCTTTCTATGATGAAACCAGCATCTTGAATTATGCTCCAAAAGCTCTAGGAAGCAAGTGCTAGCCCAATTCCTCATCCTTGCATTCTTCACTAGTTGAACATCACAAGGGACAGGGATGGGGAAAAAACGCTGTTATAAGAGGCAAGATTATAAACAACTGCAACTCATTCAGAATGTGAGAAATAAGGCACAGCAGATACTTGCTGAGGATGAACCGTGCAGCTACCTTTTCTCAAAAAAAGTGCAGCTACCTGGCATTCCAGGCCCATCCCAGGAGCAGCCAAGGTTGCAAACACAAGCAATCTCATCAAACCGGATCTCTGTACTCAAAGGCTGCAATAAACTTATGGTAATAAACCATCAGCACTATTGAATCCTAATTATTTTATTAGTGTTGTTGACAGCTCAGAAGGCCTACCAGTCAGGAAGCTGAAGAGAAATGATATTTTCTTTCTCTGGCAAGTACAGGACATTTTGCAGGAAATGCAAAACTGCATCCATATACAGCTAAGTTCAGTGCTACCTAACAACTAAACCAGCTTTCCATGCTTGGATGCTTTTCAAAACTGTTGGGTTACATCTCCCATCATTCACTGCCAGTACAGGCATTAGGATGGCTGGGAATAACAGAGGTAGATCCCATCACATCTGGAAGGTACAGGACAGCAAAAGCTGGATCAAGCCATATAAAAACACCATCCATAAATTTAGGATAGCTAACAGTCCTTCCCCATATTTACAAGCGTCATTTGAATAATTAACTTTGTTGATTGTACTTTTAAAATCCATTATCACGGATGAACCAGGGTGGTGAAGATGGGGCTAGAAAATTGGTTCTGCATAGGAAAAAGGCACATTTAATTCTCCATTCGGCTATAAAGTTTATTATGGATTTTGACCATTGCCTAACCCATGCCACAGGTATCTCGGATGGTGGTGGTGGGGGGGAAGAGCACAAAATAAGTTATGTCTGTCTGAATTCCTTGGGAGAAAAACTGTATACAAGAAATGTGAGTGCAAATACAGATTAAATACTCATCTACATCTGTTTTTAACATTTTGAAAGTTATACTATCTTTCTGAATGTGTCTCTATGAACAGAAACATCTTTGGCCAGTACGGACACCATCTGTTCTCACAAAACAATGCAAACGCATGCTACAAATTGAAAACACAAGCCAGAGATACATTACTATAACAAGATTCCAAAGGAACCCACAAGAAATATAACATCTCTTCCGTATCCCTTCCTCTCTCAGCTTACCTGGGTTGTTGAATTTGCATACAAATATGTTATACAGTTGTCCCTCCATATTTGCTAGGGTTAGGGGAACGAGACCCCCGTGAATATGGAAAAACCACAAATAACAAAAACACTGTTTTTACCTGAGAGGACACCTCTCTAGGAATCTCTAGGTCCTCCAGTGCAACTCTGTGGTCAATGTCCAACATACACTGACCACAAAATGGCACTGGAATAGCTACAAATGGTCTTTCAGTGCAACTTTTAGTTAAAGTTGACTACAGAGTTGCACTGGAGGACCTAGACAGTCCTAGAGAGAACATTAATGAAATCCGTGAATAATCAAATCCACAAATATGGAGGGATGACTGTACTTGCAAGTACATGCATTATGGAAATATGACTGAATTCCATTTGTTAACTGATGAACAAATCAAATCCCATGACTAAAATAGTTATTTTATTTACTGATTCAAACAACAGCAAACAAAGAATTTTAACTGGATATTTACAAGAGCACAACTCCACTGTACTCACAATTAAGATGAAGGTAGGAGTGGAGGGGGGGAGAGAGAGAATGTGCCAGCACCTTTAAAACTAACTGATTTTAATTTCAGCATGAGCTTTCATGGATATAAATCCACTTCTTCAGATGAAATACAGAGTGCACAGAATGGATAGCCTAAATACTCTAAATGCACCAGATCCCCTCTGATCCTGGAAGCTAAGCAGGATCAGCCCTGGATCGTAGTTGAATGAGACCACTAACGAAGACCAATTATTGTAGGCTATATTTCAGAAAAAGGAACTGGCACCCGAGGGATTTGTCGTAAGTGGAGTCTCTTTCTTTGGAGTTTTTTAAACAGAGGCTGGATGGCCGTCTGTCGAGGGGTGCTTTGACAAGTATTTCTGCAGGGCAGATGGTTAGACCTCATAGTCCTTGAGGGTCATCCTCATTTTCCAACTCTAAGATTCTATGATTCTAAGTTGACAGGCAACTTGAAGATGCATGCACATAAAGAGCAAATTAATTTAAATTGGAAAATTGGCATAATGGAGATACAGGCTACCATTGAGAAAGAGAAACACAATGGACAGCTAAAAAAGAAAATAGTAGAACATAACATTAAATACACTGGAAAAAGTCATATGGAATAATTATTGATAGATTTGTCACAATAGCACTGAAAAATACAATAACTCTATGCTTCCATTTTGCCCTGTAACCATGGTCCTCGTTTTGGCATACAGCCTTTCGTAGGTCAGTCAACAAACAATGAGGCCCTCAACCTCAGAAAGGTTGCCAGCTCATTATACACACTTATCTAGAAGTAAGACCTACTGGATGCAGTGGGTCTTACTTCAAAAGAGGATTGTGGTTGTTCAACTATTTTGATAATGAACACCAAAGGATAAGTTCCTTTGCCACTGATACAAACAATCACATTAAAAATTTCTTTCAGAATGGACTTGAATATATAAATAATGAATCACATACCAGTGCCTCATTTCTGATATTGTGGGGGCATGTTGCTACTTATGATGTTTTACTGGAGTTGTATTGCCTTCTACTGGAAGGGTATGTTCATACTGAAGATGCTTAATAGTATGACAACATGTTTCCATAAATACAGATCTGATTGAAATATGATGTTGCACATCTAGTATTCAATCCTTCTCTCAGTAATGATCATGCAATTCCCAGGAAAATCAATGTTACAAATACTTACACATTTGATTCCAACAGTGAAGGTCTGTGTTAATAGTATTTTAGCAAGTAAAGGACCACACTACTGGGCCCTGGATGCCTGCTTAAAAACCACAAAATGAACATGACTTTAACTCTAGTCTGTTCACCAAGACTTCTAATTTGCACATTTTCTTTTAAATATATTCTCACTATGCCAAAGTCTGATTAATTTCATTCTCTGAAAAGTATTCTCCTAACAATGTACAAAATATTCTTCTAGATTGTGATAATGCTAGAGCTTGCTAACATGAAACGCTTGCACACAGGGGTGGGGGGAAGGTAACAAAGGGGAAAAGACTTGTGCTTAACTACTGTTAAAAATTTGAATCTGACATTTTTTTCTACTAGAACAAAAAATGAAATGCGTGCATTGCTTACCTCTTTCTCTATTTTAAGGAGCTTCTTCACAGCCACCTCCTTGTCCTGAGATATCCATCGTGCTCGATATACACTCCCAAAACTTCCTCCACCACAGTTTTCAAAAAACTGCAAGTCATCAAATTTAATCTGCACAAATGAAGCACTGAGAGACGACATCTCATAATGACAAAATACACCACGGGGAAAAAAATCTGAAAGAAAAATGACAGAAAGACAATCTAATTACACTTCTACCTCCATGGTCCGTTGTATTCCAAACTTTCTTTACTATGAAAATGAAAACAGATCTCATCAGTGTAAAAAGCTCTAAACTTCACAGCGCGTATGTATTCTCTTCAGCCACCTGTAGCTACTGTTTGTAGAGAAGCATCTAGAAAATTCTCCTGTTCTCAGATGCTGGAGGCCCTCAGGATGAGACACTTTTGTGTGTGCATGTCTGTGTGCACAAATGCAATGAGAGGGAGAGAGAGAGAGTTCTCTCACAGTGACGTACACTGTCAAATGGGAAGCACGCTTGTAACTGTGAACTTGCCTAGGAGTTCTGGAATCTAGAGTATGCTATGTATCCACGTTGTGATCACTCTGAGAAACATACATAACCTAAGTCCTTAGACATTCTGGTACAATGAGCAGAACTTTCACAAGTTACTTTTTTGAACTAAAACTCCTAGCACTCCTACCAACTGGGCACACTAGCGAGGGGATGTGGGAGTTATGATCACCCAAAAGTAAATTTTTCTTGCTCTAATAACTACTTTAGACCTTGCCTGAGCAAGCATTCTTGCCTCTGAACATTCACTAACATGCTGCTAACTTGAGCTACAGTTGTGAGAAAACTTGGCCAAAGTACAAGCCTGTTCCAGAACTGGCTTAGTTGTGCCGTCAACAGCAAGTGCAAAATAATTTATCTTACCCATGTTTATGCCAAGGCAAGCTTCTTCCTCTTCTTTTTTTACAGTTATAAGGGAACATATAATATTTATAACAGTGGAACAAAACATTCTTGCCTTTAAGTTATAAGTCACAGGACCTCCTTCTTAACAAATTATCACCCACTTTCCAGCTCATTCATTTGTGAAGTGATCCTGATCAACATGATCAAACTAAAAATTCACTCAAATTGAAAGTGAAGAGTAAAAATAGTTTTTTTCAGGTTTTTCAGTGTAAGTGAAAATCCTGATGGAGTCTTACAGTGGTTATATTTCATTGTAGGTCCAACTTAACAAAGTGTTATTTGAAGCTGGCCACATAGCAGTTTGCATAGTGATTCTTGAACAATTCTGGACAAAAGAGGGCACCCTCATTTTGAGTACATATCAGACCCTTCAGTGTTAATAGTTAAAGTCTGAATTAGATTTGATAACTAACTGGGACACTACATCAATTAAGTTCTGGACACCACAAAATCACCACCAATTTATCATCAGCCAAGGAAGAGCTGTTTAAAATTGTTCTTTTATTTATTGCATTCATATCCTGCCTTTCTGTTAAAATAAGAGGGATGGGTGGCACTCAAGGAGGCTGACAGTAATAAAATTTAAATAAAATAAATACAATAAACTTAAAAGCAGATTAAAAACACAACTTTAAAATAGATCAATGTAAAAATAACATCTTGGAAAATTAGAGAATACAGTTGTGTCACTGCTTGTTTCTTGACAAGCAGGCAAATACTAACACAGTGCAATGCAACACAATGATATATTTACACATGCAAGTTCCAGGGAAGCCTTCTACTGGCAGAAAGGCACTTCCAGTTATACAACTCAGTCTAATCCTTCAGTCTTCTTCTCTGCTTCCAATGCCTGACTCTCCAACAAATATAACTTTCAGAGGATACCTTAATCTTTGAGAATAGCTTGGGGTGGGGTAGGGATTAAGGGAAGGAGAGAAAAGAGACTGCAGAAAAATGTGGAAGTCCAGAGAAGTCCTGTAAAGTGCACTACCTGTCCTTGTCTAGATCCAACCCCATATGTGTGTGTATGTGCCTTCAAGTCATCTGTTGACTTATAGTGACCCCCTGAATTTTATAGGGTTTTCTTAGGCAAGGAATACATGGGGGTGGCTTTGCCAATTCCTGCCTCTGAAATACAGCCTACATGTAAATGTATACACATTTTTCAGATTTAGCAATCTGTGGAAGGCGGCAGGAAACACAACTGAATAACACAACTAATTCTAAGTTCAATATTCTCTTGAGTTTTCATGCCTGCTATTAATCAACATCTAAAGGAGACCAGTACTGTCATTTCAAACTCTGGACAGGAAGCCAGGTCTCACTCACAGTGGCTTATGTAAGGCTATAAAAATTGTGTAAGCGAGTTTCAAGTGAGAGCTTCAACCAGTGACAATCCAACTGTTTTAATGCTTTATGAACAAATTAAAATGCTAGCTACGGTAACTTACCATACAAAAGGATCTATGGGAAAGATTATGCAATCATGTTTGTGTATACATCCAAGCTTAGAAATCTGTTTATTAAAGCCAATGGAATTTCCTCTAGGTATGCTGCCAAAGTTCAACTTCAGTTGACTCATCTGCATCCAAACCACAACCCCTGCAATCAGGACACAGATTGCAGATCATGGGTCAGATGGAAAGGAGAAGCCCAAGAAGTGTCATGAGCATTCTAATGAATTACAAATTTGGTATTTTGTAAGACGCAGGGTCTCGCTGGAAAAATAAAGCAGTTTGACACCACTTTAACTGCCATGACTCAATCCTACAAAATCCTGGGATATTTAGTTTGGTGAGATACTAGATTTCTCTGACAGACCAGGATGAATATGTCACCAAACTACAAATGCCAAGATTCCACAGGATGGTGTCATGACAGTTAAAGTGGTGTTAAACTGCTTTACCACTGCAGTTTAGATATATTCTCAGAGGCTGCTACCACAGTGCAGAAATAAAGCAGTTTGACACCACTTTAATTTCCATGACTCTATGGTATGGAAGTCTGGGATTTGTAGCTTTGTGAGATATTTAGCTTTCTGTCAGAGACCTGTGGTGCCACATCAAAGTACAAATCCCAAGATTCCATAGCACTGAGCCATGAGAGTTAAAGTAGTGTCAAACTGCTTTATTTCTACAGTGTGGATACATCCTCAGAGGCTTCATACAGAAATGTTAAGGATACAAAAGAACCCAAAATAGCAACTGGTGCACTAAATTTAAAAAGGACTCCCACAAGTCTACTTACCAAGTAAGTCCCAGTACTGCAATATCAACCCCACATGACATATAGCTTGAAATACTATTGGAAGGCATTACAGGAGCAACTGAGTACAACTGCCTGTCCATCACCAAGCAAACACAAGTTCGGCATCAGTTTCCGCACCTGTTATGCCTACTGAGAGCCACAGTGTGCGAAGGTAGTGCCATTGTAAGGGCGGCCATGCCATGAGTGTAAAGTCTGAAGTCAGAAGCCTCAGGATTAATTAGGAGTCTGTTATGTGACTGTTTCTAAGCCAGTGTTGCTCCAGTCAGGAAAGGAGTGACATCACAGATCTCTCTTGTCTGACGGTACATTCTATCTCCCACGTGGCAGAGGACAGATGGAGGTTTCTCACAATCTTCACAGTGTAAAAAGGAACAACAAAGTATAGTGTCTAGATCAAGGGAAGTAATAGTGCCACTCTATTCTGCTCTGGTCAGGCCCCACCTGGAATATTGTGTCCAGTTCTAGGCACCACAATTTAAAAAGGATGTTGAGAAACTGGAGCATGTCCAAAGGAGAGCGACTAAAATGGTGAAGGGTCTGGAAACCATGCCCTATGAGGAATGCCTTAGGGAGCTGGGAATGTTTAGCTTGGAGAAGAGAAGGTTAAGAGGTGATATATAGAGGAGGGAGCTAGCTTGTTTTCTGCTGCTCCAGAGACTAGGACCTGGAGCAATGGATGCAAGCTACAGGAAAAGAGATTCCACCTCAACATTAGGAGGAACTTCCTGACAGTAAGGGCTGTTCGACAGTGGGACAAACTCCCTAGGAGTATAGTGAAGTCTCCTTCCTTAGAGGTCTTTAAACAGAGGCTAGATGGCCATCTGTCGGGGATGCTTTGATTGAGAATTCCTGCATGGCAGGGGTTGGACTGGATGGCCCTTGCGGTCTCTTCTAACTCTTTAATTCTATGATTCTAACTCCATTCCCAGCTTTCTTATCACACAGATAACAGGAGAGGGGGCCCTAGGATAATGCACATGAAGTACTCTGAATATACTATATGGATGAGGAATAGTACCTCTAAATACTTGTTGTTTTTTATCTATGTATTCATTCAATCAGTCAGTCAGCCTTGTGCCTCAAGTAGACTGCAACCATGTAGTTTATGTTGCCCTGTGTGTGACTTCAATCTAAAATGCATCACTCTCAAAAACTGTACTTGTATTGTTTCTAAGTGCTTTTTTATACTGCATTATATTCTTTTAATGAGTAATGTAGTTTAATACTGTAACCATTTAATTTTATTTTAATGTTCACTTTTGAATGTTTTTAATTGTTTAATTGTAAGCTATTTTGAGTTCCAACTTTGGGGAGAAATGTGGGCAATAATAATAATAATAATTTTTATTTGCATAAACAGTATGTAGAGCCTGCATCTTAATATAGAAGGAGCTTGTGCATATCACCAATGTAGCGAATAAACGTAGCAATGTATGTTATCAGGTGTGAGTATTTTCTTGGGTGATAATCAGGCACAGTTGGAAATTTTGCTTTTAACTTTTCCTGTTTTCAAAAAGAATTAACTGTTAGCTTAAACTTACCCATTGTTATTTGCACTCTGTAGTGTCTAAAAGCCACCTTGTATTTTGCATGCAGCTAGGGCAAAATTAACCCATACATTTCCTAGTCATTCATTTGTGTAAGATTAGCTCCCAAGAAGGCAAGCCTCCCAAGCAGAAACACAAATGTTTCAAGATGACAACTAGATTTTATCATTCTTATGGCTTGGGCCCGAGTTACTTGCGGGAACGCCTCTCCCTACACAATCTGCCCTGCACTCTCAGAATAACTGGTAAGAATGTGTTAGAACACCAATCAACCAGACTTATATCAACCTCCCAGAGAGCTTTTACAGCAGCTGCTCCAAAATTGTGGAATGGCCTTCCGAATGAGATGGATCTCTTCCGGAAGGCCATTGAATTGTGAACACATACAAGGAGGCACATGCTGCATTGGTGTCATGTGGTCATGCTGTTTCCGTTGTAGCACAGAGGCAGTTCTATGCCTTTTGTAATGTCTAACCTGGTGCTTAATTAAAATGGGCAAGAGAGAGGAGAACTCATACAGGAAAGAGGAAACGAAGTGTTGCAATACCTATGTCAAAAGCTAAGCTGGCACATGCCCCAACAGCTACAGCATCTACATGCCCTTGAAGTGACTGAGGCTGGAATCATCAGCAAAAAGAGTGAGTAACTTGATTGAAGATTAAAATTAGCATCAAGACTGCCCTAACTCCCCTGATCTTAAGTATATTTCCAGTTATGCTATACTGAAATGAAGGAAAGAGGCTTCCAAAAATGTGTGTTGAGGATCAGGCTTCAGAGGCTTCCTCCCCTAGCTCTACATTTGTTCAAAAGCAAGCCATTTCATCCATCCTTATTTTGCCGGCCTAAAGACTTGGATCTTTCAGTATCTCCAGACATATGCTGCATCTCCTGTGAAAAAAATTCAGGCAGGAACAAGCAAAACAATGTTCTGAACCTCTGCTGAGTCCCATGGTCCTGTCATTTGCAGAAACACAATTGAGAGCTCCTAGCTGCTATTGTATGAGAGCCATAGGGAAGGTTATGGCGATTGGCTTTGTTATCTGGTGCAGATTAGTAACACATGATATGTATTTGAAGGAATGATTCTGTCATTATCCATCACATAGAGGCATTTCTAAAGTAACTATCACCTTATGAAAAGAAAGGGCTTTGTTTTCATAAGGTGATGGTTACTTTAGAAATTTCTCTATAGGATGGATTGAACTTCAATTTTGATCTAAATAAGTTAACATGGCCCGAGAGTGAAAAAGGAAAACAAAACAAAAATACTGAAGAAGTGAACTTACATTCTGAGGCTTTCCTGAAGGTGGAAGGGGAATTGTTCACTTCCTGGCAATTATTTTTTTATAGCTTAGAAAGTGTTGTCTTTTGCACCAAAGAGAAAAGGATCTAAGAGAGCTTTTGTGGCACTTTGTATTTCAATTTTAATGCCCAGCAGTCTATTGTGCGATGTGCTTTGTATATCCAACTCTTTAATAACAGCACTCTCAGTTCAATATAGTTAAATAAATGCTCAGTGGGTTCCTGTTATCTGATAGCTTGCCTTTATACCCCATCTTTAACTAGATGCCTTGCTTGCTCCAAAATGGGAATAAGCCAGGTTCAGAAAGAGGAAACATCCAGGCTTATGCTCAGTTTGGTACAGTGTGCTAAAGAAATCTACGGGGTACCTTTCCTTCTTTCCTTCCCTGTGGAAAAACTGCCATTTGGCTCCTATCTCCCTTGAAGCCTGGGAACTTAAAACAGCATTTGCAGTGAGAGGAAAGATGTGATTTCTAAGACAGCTGCTCATTTAGTTGCTTATGTATGGTCACTAAGAATTGTCCCCTTGCAACTAAGCAGTGAATTGTTATTTCTTTAAAGACCAATACTTGGTGAGTTTCCCTCCTGTATTTCTAGAACAGAAAAAGTTAACATAGGGTTAGGTGGGCAAGAAAATGTTTTTATAGGCTTATTTTTAAAGAGGCCTAGATTAGACTAAAAAGCTATTTGCTTTACAAAAGAAAGAATTATCTTTAATAATGGAGGAAATTGGTTGATGAGGGTGTCTCTGTGTGTACATAAAAGAGACAATATTCTCTTCCCTGCTTTAACATCCATCACTCTACCACGGATGACTTAACATTTTAAAATACTGTAATCTGGTAAATTCAATATGTGGTCTGTTGACTTATCCAACAAAACGTTATCTATCTAGTAAATTCTGTGGACTTACAACATCAAGCTCATTTTTCCCTCTCCATTAAATTTAGTTTTCAAAAATAGGTACAGGTCTGGAGGCATAACTTGGAATACCATGATTGAATGATTCGGGCAACTGTAGCCCCAAAAAGTAACTTTTAGCTCTGCTCTACATGATTAGGCATTTCCCCTTAGTTTACCAGATGGGATGCCTCTTGCTGTATATTAAGACAGCCTAAAGAGCCATGACTTAAAAAATCATCATGTTGTTTTATACTTTGGACATAAACGATCCACTAGACCCTACACTGCTGAGGTTCAGGTATTGTAGTACTGTATATAAAATATGTTGGAATATATAAAATATATTGGAGCACAACATATTTTGAAGCAAAGGTGAATTCAGACTGCTGCTGTTCAGGCTAAAATCTGAAGATGGTATTATCTAGCTATTTGATTTATTTCTCATCATTTTTCTCAAGGTCTGAAAACACATTCTGTGATTTTTGCTTTCAGAATGATGCAATGGCCACTTTTGTTTAAAACAGTAAAACTGTTGTTCCAACATAAAACATGGTTATGGGGAAATTCAAAGGCCACTTTGATTGTTAGCATGATCAGGAGATTGATGCACCTTGAAAGAATGAATAGAGAAATTATGTAAATCATGTGTCTTTTAGATCATAAAGCAGGAACCACCAAAACATTAGTTTTCGTAACCCAAAATCTTACAGGGTATAAAAAAAATTAATTAAAAATTAAATAACAAATAGATGGCAATATTTCACTTGAAGTCTCAATTTACTTCAAGTTCATTAATTAATGGATTCACAATTCTCCCATACAAACTTTATAAAAAAAAGTAAGGCCTAGAAGCACATTGGAATCTTGATAATGTATTGTTATTTCGGTTAGATGTTTTTCGACACATTGGACTTGCACCATTGGCTTTGTAACATTTCTTATCAAACAAATATCCCAGGAAGTCAATGGTATTTTACAGAGCAGTAATAAGCACAGTTATTTACTATTTGATTTCCTTCTGTGTCCATTAGGCCTTACAGATAACAATAAAATTACATTAAATATAAGAGATATGGATATTAAAACATCCAGTACAGTACATATTTCACAAAATGAGCATATCCCAAAACATCAAAGTGTTTCCATAAACTATAAAATAATTTATTTTAACAGACTGCAATTTCATATTACATGCATGCACTTTGTCTTGACCAGATTATCACAATTATGTTAATGCATCTGAAATCTTCAGTCACCAAAATTCCAAGATCTAAATTATTCACCACTAATTTCTCCTTCTCAGATTAGCTCTTTTTTAAAAAAAAAACCTCATAAAAACAAAATAGTTTTCAGTGCTTCCTTTGGAAAGGCAACATGCCAAGGTATTGCCAATAAAGCAGTTCTACATTTGCACTAGCTTAAAACATACAGGAGACACGTGCCAAGTTTCCTTATTTGGGAAAAAACACTTCCATGGCTTTCAAGAACTTTGACCATCCATTTTTAGATTCATGAATCCGTATCTCAATACTGTACTGTACTCAGCTCTTGGGATTTCAAATGCAGTCCCTGCCGAGCAAGCAAACGTCTTGAAACAAAACATTCTGACTCTTCTCCTAAACATTAGACAAGAAAGGAATATGAATGGTATAACGGTGCTTTATTCTGCAACATTCTGCATTTTAAAAAAACTGGTTGATAAACGGCACACATAGTTTTGATCTGCTTGGCTGCAATACGGTCCCCATGTGCACTAGATTGCCATCTTCTTTTCCTCCTTTTCTTTCTTCCTCCAGGCAAGGATCCTAATGCCTTCAGCAGCTGTCTAACAGCAGGAATAATCAGATAAAACTTTCTTTATCACTGACTCTGTGTGCCAGAAAGTTTCTCCCGCCAATTTTCTTCTTACAAGGCAGCTGCTACAGGCACAAAAAGCCTCTCTTCTTGACAGGAGAAAAAGTTGGCAACAGTAGCACTTAATCAAGCAAACACACAGAGAAAGGCATGCTAATGTGCATACACACACACACACAAACCATTACAAAATCCTCTTCCAAAAAGCCCAATTCACCAAAAATCTAAGCTTAGAACTACAGCACACCAAGTATATTCAAGCATGGATTTTGGGGGGTGGAGAGGAGTTATTTTAAAAATTTTTTTACTTATTTTGATTTCTTGTTTTATGAAAAATCCTATTTTTATATAGCAGTGTCATGCTGGTGGCATAACAGGCATCATGGTTTAAAATTATCAGCTACACACTGGACAAGCCACAAATTTAAACATCAACACAGTAAGTGGCCCTATGTGTTGCGAAATGGTTTGAGTGTTGGGGACTCAGGGGACCAGAGTTTGATTCCCAGCTCAGCCATGAAACCCAAAGTGATCTTGACCAAGTCATATGCTCTCAGCCTCAGAGTAAGGCAATGGCAAACCACCTCTGAACAAATCTTGCCATGAAAAACCCATGATAAGTTCACCTTAGGGTCTCGCAATGTAAAAAATGACTTGAAGACACATAAAAACAACAACAATGTCCTAAAAAGGCACCAGATCCCATCTGATCTTGGAAGCTAAGAGGGTCAGTCCTGGTTAGTATGTGAATGTGAACGGCCAATGAATACAAGGTGCTGTAGATATATTTCAGAGGCAGGAACTGACAAAACTATGTCTAAGTATTCCTTATCTAAGAAAATCCCATGAAATTCATGGGGTCACCATAAATTGATAGGTGACTTGAAGGCACATACATATATGCCACCCACTATTCAAAGATGCTTCCAGACACACGTCTCCTAGTACTACCAGTAAAAAAAACCAAAACACTCTGTTGCTATTCCAGGTTCTTCTCTTTAACTGATTTCCTTATGGAAAAGGGGGTAGAGGTAATGGATGAAACCTTATGAAAACTACCACAGGTGAACTGGTGTCAAGAGGCAGTCTTAACCTGGGACATGGGAGATTTCAGTCTTCTCTGAGCCTCAAAACTAGGTGACCTAGGGTTGGTCACTCTCTCTCTTTCAGCCAACCTACACTACAGGATTGTTGCAAGGGTAGGGGAGGGGAGGAGAGTTATTTGTTGAGGACAAGCAGAACAGATACTAAATAAACAAATACGTTTGTTTGCCCAGGCACTTTAACCAGCACTATAAAGACGCACCCCAGGTAGCCTCTCATGGGCTGGCAGAGGAAGGTTAGCGTGACATGTCTATGATGGCTGCAAAGGATTTTGGTTTTCTCCTCTGTTGGACAGGAAAAAAATGATAGCGTGTGCTGTATTCTCACTCTTGCAGATACACAATTTCTGGCTGCTCAAGGCTAAAGGGTCTACTGCTTACATTCAAGGCCGGTTTTCATACTCAGCTTCATACAATGGTGATCTTCTAGGATTTTTAACCTGAAAAGTTTTCATTTCAAGTGTGTATGTCGCTTTGCATCTATATTTTCAGGGTTATGTTTCTCTTCAAGCTGTCCAACCTGCTGCTATTATTTTTTAAAGTATGCCACTTTAAAATATTTACATTTTACTTTAAAATATTCATGTTTTTGTCATTGTCGTTCTCCCATTCTTTCTTGTTAGCTGCTTCAAATAAAATCAAGCAACATGAAATTAATTTAATAATTTGTAATTTGTAAATAAAATATGTAATGATTTTTAAATTATATATCTAATTTAATAATTCTAAATTAAACACTCAGTAGTAGTAGTAGTAGTAGTATCCTGGCTTTCTCCCAAAATTGGTACTCCAGGTGATATACAATTTTAAAAGAACAATACAGCTAAAAACATACAAAAAGTGAACATTAAAATAAAATTAAACTAATCACAAATTAAATTAATCACAGCATTACAACAGTTCAGAACTATACTTAATAAAATGCAATTTTATATGTAAATAAAATGCAGTGGGTTCAAAATAATACAACATATCTTAGCTCATTCTTTAACATCTTTTTAAATCAAAACCCTCTCAAAATAAAATGTTTTCACACAGAAAGATAACAAGGATGGGTAGATTCTAGCCTCCCTTTGGAAGGGAGTTCTAGTATCGGGCGAAGCCATCAAAAAGGTCCTCTAACGCATCCCTACCATGTTTGCAACAGAGGTGAGGCTGAGAGAAGGGTCTCTCCAGATGACCTCAGGACCTGGGCAGGTTTATATGGAAAGATACAGTCTGCCAGGCAGTCCGGACCTGATCCACATAGGGCTGTACAGGACTCTGAATTTTTAAATTATATATCTAATATAATATGAGTTTAAGTTTAAGCAAACAAAATGGCAGCCACTGCAGCTGTTATAAGAGGGGAGTTGTATGGTCCTGTAACCCGTAATAATTAAAATAGTTTAATTAGTTTAAATTTTAAAATATAATTTAGTAATTCTTAAATTAAATATTTAATTCAACAGATTTAAATAAAATAAATTTAAATACGGGTTAAAAATTTCAAGTAAAAATAAATAAATGGGGTTTGGGTAAACATTGTGTGTTAAGTAAAATATACAGATGCTTAGGAACAGGTCTACATGAAACCAATCAGTAGGAGTTCTGGATGTTTCATCTCTCCCTTCTGCTCCATTTGTTGTTGTTATTATTACTGTGTGCCTTCAAATCATTTCTGTCTTATGGCAACCCTAAAGTGAACCTATCATGGGATTTCTCAGCAAGATTTGTTCAGAGGGGGGTTTGCCACTGCCTTCCTCTGCGACCTAGAGGGTGCGACTTGCCCAAGGTCACACAGAGGGTTTCCATGGCCGAGCAGAGATTTGAACCCTGGCTTCAAGAGTCCCAGTCCAATGCTCAAATCACTATGCCATGCTGGCTATCATACCACACTGATTCTATCCTCTTTTGCTCAGTACACATTTCTGTGTTCTGGACTGGATCACAGGCAGCTTTTATCAAGGTGAGAGTGAGAGACAAATGAGAGATTATGTAAGAATCATGCTGAATCTGCCTCGAATCCCATTTTGGGAGAAAGAGAGGCTAAAAATCCAATAAATAAATAAATAAAAATGACTGTCTCAGTCACTCTGATGGTCCTAGCACAACCTGTGCATGGATAGGCAAGGGGGCTGGCTGACTAGGACCAGAGAGACTACAGCTCCAATTCCAACACACCAGGTGCCACTGGGCTGTCTTTCAATCTATCCCCATGGGGTTCTCCTGAGGGCAACACTGGGAGACAGTGATTTATCCTGCCCTGAGCTCCTTGCAAGAGAGGTGGGATATAATTGCATGAAATGAATAAAGAGGACTTCACTGAGTCCTCCAACATATACAACTTTTACACCTGCAATGGGCAAGATAGCACCCATAGTATTACTACACAACTTTTAAAATGCTAAACAGTGTTTGAAAGTACTGTATAGGCATATCAAAAAAAAAAAAAAAAAGGAATGTTATGGTCTACTGCTCCCAGCACATGCACACACATACAGTGGCAAATATATGACTTTCCATGCAAATATATTCCATGGAATCCTAGATCAATCACTTCTCTTTAGTCATGTTATCCTAATTTTCATGAGCCATATAAAACAATGCAGATAAAGCACTTCAAGGCTAGGCAATAGTTACATAATTAGATCTCTAATTAAACCAATTATTATGTTCATGTGTGATGCCAGATGGAATCTGCAGTCCATCCAACTAATCTGGAGAGAAACACATTCTCCACCTCTGCTTCCCACCCATTTCAAAACTGTACCCACCAGATGTGTTGGACTCCAGATGTGGACTCACACCCCTTCAACCAGCATGGGCCATGTTGACTGTTGATGCTGGTGACATGTAGCCCATTTCTGAAGGGGACCAGCTCTGTCTACCCCAGACAGAGGTTCAAAGGACAAGAAGCAAGCTTCTGGGCTTCAAGGGTAATGCCTACCTGCACTGATGCCTGTTCTGGGACCCTGCACCTATGAGTGCATGTAGTAAGTGACCACTTTCATTTCCCACCATATTTCTGATAGGGCCCTGTTTGCCTTTCAAGTACCAAAAGTCCAGCACTCTTACCTGGCACCCTACATTTTAATGTTGCACATCCCTGAGATTTGTTTATGTTGGGCCTACTCACACTGCACAATTATGGTGCTATGATTCCACTTTGACTGCCACAGCAACAGCCCATGGAACCAAGGGATTTGTCATTCTTGTTGTTGTTAACCTTCTGTCTTCTGTCAAGTCCACTTCAATCTATTGTAACCCCATGAATAAGACTTCCAAATCACCCTCTCATCAAAACCTCAGGTCATGCACACTCAGGGCCATGGCTTCCTCAACTGGGACTATCCACTTGGAATGTGGTCTTCCTCTTTTCCTACTGCCTTTTACCTTACCAAATATTATTGTCTTTTCTAGTGAGTCAGGTCTTCTCATGATATGTCCAAAGTATGACGGTCTCAGTTTAGTCATCACAGCTTCTAGGAAGAGTTCAAGCTTGATTTGCTGTGTGTTTTGTGTGCCTTCAAGTATTTCCAACTTATGACAACCCTAAGGTGAACCTATCATGGGGTTTTCTTGGCAATATTTGTTCAGAAGAAGTTTGTCATTGCCTTCCCCTGAGGCTGAAAGAATGTAACTTGCCCAAATGTGAGAATGTGAGTCACCCAGTGGTTTCATGGCACCAAATCCTGGTCTTCAGAGTCGAGGTCCAATGCTCAAACTACTACCCCTGGCTAGGACCCATTCATTTATGTTTTTAGCAATCTATGGAATCTGTAGAATTGTTCTCCAGCACCACATCTTGTGATTCGATTTTCTTCCTATCACCTTTCTTCACTGTTCAGCTTTCACAATCAAAAATAGAAATGGGAAATACAATGGCATGGACAATCCTAACTTTAGTATTCAGTGAGGCATCTTCATAGCTGCCCTCCAAAGTCCTAGTCTTCTTCTGATTTCTTGACTGCACTCTCCATTCTAATTGATGACTGAGCCAAGGTATGGGAAATCCTGAACTCTTTCAAAGTCTTCATTGTCTCCTTTAAAATTATGTAAATCATCCATGGTCATTACTTTAGTTTTCTTCATATTCAATTGTCAACTTGTCTTTGCACTTTCTTCCTTGACTTTCTTCAGTAATCTTTCCAGGTCTTTGCAATTTTCTGCTAGTAGTACAGTGTCATCTGCATATTGTAAATTGTTGTTCAATTTGCAGTTGAGAGAGAGGCCTTTAGACTCTTCAGTCAGGGAGCTCCTCTGGGGCCTCCGACCAAACTGCAAACACCAAGATTCAGCTGGAAGTTGCCATAGCAGTTAAAGTGGAATCACACTTCTATATTTGCATAGTGTGAATGGGTCCTCATGTCCCAATTATGCTCAAGCACACCTAAAATACACTCAGCAAGGCTGCCAACACTGTAAGTTCAGAGTTATCTGACACATTCACTTCAAGCCATTCTAAATGTTCCTTAAAAGGCAGGAGTGTGTTCTTCATAAACACTCTTGGATAAAAACGAACTAGTTTCTAGAGATATAACTTTGGAAAGCATTGTTTTGTTTTATTTTGTTTTCCAAAAGCAAGGTCAAATACAAGAGGTATTTTTTCCCCTTGTGTATTTGGCTTTTTATTTTTATTAATATGCATTCTGGTTGTTGGCCTAAAGCCTATTCCCTCCCATAGGAAGGATGTCAGGAAAGGGACAGAAAATCTAAGAACTTTTCTGTGTAACTCAGACAGAAGGACTAGAAATGCCAGAAACTAGGATGATGATACAGGTCATTAATCAGCCCATGGGGTGGGGTTGCATAGGTACACCTAATTTGAAACAGGCAGCAAAACCAGGGACTGCTGGAATACTTTCCCCCCAATCTTTAGAGCAAGTTGCCTGGTGTGTGCGTATGCATGTCCTTAACACACATGAAAAGAAAGTGGGGCCAGAATGCATTCACGTGAATTTGCTAGTTCAGCAAATTTATGTGAATTCAAATTGCGTTCAAACTGACTCCCCACTGCCCAAAATAGCTTGCCATTGCCCGAAATTGCATGTGGTAGTCTATCACGCATTATCGTGAAACCCCATGATTGCGTTCGGATTAACTTCCCATTGCCCGAAATTGCGTGTGGTAGTCTATCAAGCAATAACATTAAACCCCATGATTGCATTTGGATTGCCATTGGATTATACTTCCAATTTCCCTTGTTGGATAACGTCCAGAGTGTGATTTCCACATCAAACTCTATGACGGGAGTTGGTTGTTGTCATAATCCAAAGCTCAAACCACTACTCTGTGATGAGAGTTGGTTCTTGCAGGCCTTCAAGTTGTTTCCGACTTATGGCGACCCTAAGGAGAACCTATATCATGGGGCTTTCTTGGCAAGATTTGTTGAGAGCGCTTTGCCCTTGCCTCCCCCTGGGGCTGAGAGAGTATGACTTACCCAAGGTCACCCAGTGGGTTTCATGGCCGGACTAGGATTTCAACCTTGGGCTCCAGGGTCAGAGTCCAGCACTCAACCCACTACTACGCCTTGCGCAAAAGTGTTCCAGCCAGGAGGCTTCCCAGAATAGGAAACGCTCCTTTCCAACTTGTTCCAACTTATATAAAATTCTTGGCAGGCAAGGAGACCAAGAAGGGAGATGAAGAAAGAGAGGGGAAGGGACCAGCTAGGACCCCAAAATGGAAGACGTCGGAGGACAGCCCCCCCCCCCCTACAAAGCTCCAAAGACTCCCTATAAAAGCTCAGCCCCTGGTTCTGAGTCAGGCACAAAAAAAGTGGAGAGGAGTCCCTTCCAGGAAAAGGGAGGGCAGGAGGACCCAGGATGAAAAAGCCCTGAAGGGAACATTCCTATTTAGTGCGTGCTTCTTTAGCCATGCTCAAAATGGGAGACAGGGCCAAAGCTTAAAGAAAATAACAAAACAAAACACCACTCCTAGAAATATCAACCCATGCTTCTGCTCAAAGTGGAGGAGGGCATTTGGGGGAAATCCCTCCTGGGCAGAAGGCTGACATGGAGGACAGGTCCTGGAAAAGGAGGGAAACATGTCTGCGCAGACCCACTCCTGCCCTCCAGGAAGCCCTGGGGCTCCAGCTGGGCGTCTAAGGGCCCCCCTCTTCTCTGCCCCCCCAAACCCCCCTGAGCCCTTTCAGAAAGCCCGCCCCCCCCCCGCCCAGCAGGCAGCCCCTTACCTTGCTCTAGGGAGGCAGCGGGGATGGAGGCAGCCAGGAGCCCCCCACCTTGCTTTCCAGCCGCCGCCGCCTCCTCTTCCTCCTGGCTTTGCGGTGGGGTGCGTGGGTCTGGGTGTTGTTGGGGGAGTTGTGGGTCTGGTTAATGTCCACAGAGCCCAATTAGCCGGCAGCCTCTGGGAGGAGGAGGAGGAGGAAAGAGGAGGAGGAGAAGGGGCCGCCCCAGGCACACCGCCCTGCCCTGGCTGGCTTTCCCCTCCCTTGGCAAGATATGGGGCGGGGGGGCTCTTTCTCTCCTCTTCCTCCCTCCCAAGTCCTTCAAGGGCCCTCAAAATGAGAGAAGGGGGCGCAAAACCGTAGACACAACTTTCCATTCCGAATCTGAGTGTATACAAAGTATTCAGAAAGCACTGGGGAAGGCAGACTTCCTCTTCTTCTTCATGCTCCACACTGAGGACCTCAGGAGTCAGGGTGGCACCTGCTCTCCATTTCAGCCTTCCTGCCCAAGGGGGAATTCCCAAACATCCCCCATTTTGAGCAGGGCTAAGAAGCACAAACTTATATTTATATGGGTGTTTTAGCAAGTACATTTCTATGCCACTTGTCAGTGTGCAACGTTTAAGCCAATTGCCCCCAACAAGCTGGCTACTTGCCAGGCTGAGTCCACCCTGAGCCCCAGCTGGTATTGAACTCACAACCTTTTGGTTTGTGAGTGAGTGGCTGCAGGGCAGGCTTTTAACCTTTTGAGCTTTTATTTGGCATTTGTCCTCCATTTGTTTTTAATGTCCTCCATATTGTGGTGCCTTCTCCTCTGAGGTGAGGAGGACATACCTGGTCTTCCTGTCTCATGAGGAAAAGGGGAGAAGTGTGAGGAGTTGGGCTGGAGTGAGAGTAGAGGGGTCTCTTCTCCCTCTCACACTCAAGGGGACCAGGTGTGGTCCTCCTTTTTCCATTACCCATCTTCCATTTCAGTCTTCTGTCCAGGAAGCACTTCAAAGTGTCCTCCATTTTGAGCATAAGAAGCAAAGATTTACATTTATATGAGTGTTTTTAGCTTGTATTTGGGAATGTCCTCCATTTTTCTTGAATGCCTTCCATTTGGCAATGCATTGTCCTCCTTTACAGTTAAGATATCTGATTTCTCTGGTGACTCCCTCTTTCTTCTCTCTCTCTCTCTCTCTCTCAGTGCTACATACAAACACAGAAAAAACAACAACAAGAGTAAAATACCCAGAAGAATGAAGTCAAACTTCTTTATGATCTCCGGTGGAGTTCACATAGAAAATGTTGTGCCTTGAAGTAATTTCTGACTTATGGCAACCCTATCATGGGGTTTTCTTGTTTCTTCAGTGGGGATTTGCCATTGCCATCCTCTGAGGCTGAGAGAGTGTAACTTGCCCAACGTCACCCAGTGGGTTTATATGGCCAAATTAGGATTCATTACCGTCGCAGTCCAGAAATCAAACCACTACACTGTGCTGGCTCTAATAAGAAAATAAAAGAAAGGACATTCATTTTAGATCGTAAAGACCATGCGTGGTATAATGGTTTGAACATTAGGCTAAGACTTTGGAGAGTAGGGTTTGTATCCTGCCTCTGCTGTGGAAATCCCTAAAGTAAACCTCTATCTCAGCCTCAGAGGAAGGCAATGGCAACCCCCTTCTAAAGAAATTTGACAATAAAACCCCACTTTAGGGTCGCCATAAGTCAGAACCTACTTGAAGGCACACAGCAACAATAAGAGCCCAGGCAGGAGAAATACCAGAGACTGAGCTGCCTACGTATAGCACACAGAGATTTTAATATGAATAGGCTGGTACGTCTGACATAGCTTTGCATGGAAAACTTCAAAATCAATCTCTTTGGAGTCAAAATGCCATGGGGATTTTATATTTGCTGAAAACATGCTGTTAAGATAATCCTGTTTCTAACTAAATTCCACCTTTCATAAGGCGCGTGTGTGTGTATATATATATGTGTGTGTGTGTGTGTGTGTGTGTGTGTGTGTTTTCAAGTTGCCCTATTGACTTATGGCAACACCATCAATTTCACAAGGTTTTCTCAAGCAAAGACTTGAGAGATGATTTTGCCAGTTCCCTCCTTGGAAATATAGCCTCCAGCACCTGGCATTCTTTGGGGGTTTTCCCATGCAAGTACTAACCAGGGCTGACCCTATTTAGCTTCCAGGATCAGATGGGTTCTGGTGCCTTAGGGTATTTAGGCCCTTTGAAAAGTCTTTGTAGTTGCTTTATGCCTTCAGGTCATTTCTAACTTATGGCAACCCTATGGCTATCCTGGGGTTTTCTTGGCAAGATTAGTTCAGAGGAGATTTGCCACTGCCTTTCCCCGAAGCTGAGAGTGTGTGGTTTGCCCAAGGTCATTCAAAAGGTCTCCATGACAGAGCAGGGAGTCCAACACTCAAACTACTACACAATTCTCTGTCTCTTGATGGCCCTTATTATGGCCTAAATCCAGCTCTTAGACCCATGAAACCAGAATGGACAAAGTATGTGGCCCACAGATCCCACCTTTGCATCATCTGTTGGTCCCACAAGTCCCTCTTCAATTACTGTTACTTAGATCTACTGCAATAAATGTAACTTTAGTTACAGTACACTACATTCCAAAACACACTGCAGAAATAATCCTGTTTGAGACTGCTTTAACTACCCTGGCTCAGCGCTAGGGAATCCTGGTAACTGTAGTTTTGTGAGACATTTGGCCTTCTCTATCAGATAACTCTAGTGCCACAACAAACTACAGTTCCCAGGATTCCCTAGTACTGAGCTAGATCAGTTAAAGCAGCCTCAAACTGGATTATTTCTGCACTTTGTTTTGGACCTATATCTCATTCATTTCAATGGGTCTACTCGAGGTAAAACTAACAATGGATTTGCACGGTCTCTATTCCACTGGGAAACTCTGCTAAACATGGCTTAAAGTGAATAATCTGCTCCCCAACACCAAAAAACAAACAAACAAAAAAAAAACACCTCACTTAAACTGCAACTGCAATCTAACAGAGTCAACACTGAAGCAGCCTAACTATATGCAGGACTGCAGCCAAATCCAATACAATAAATGCAACAGCCGAAACTAAAACAATTCAAACACAGAAGACTAATTTCTGAGAAACCTTTTTGTTTCTAGAGAGAAAGAGACCGCAAAAATCAGGCGACAAGGAAGATAACAGATGCCCTGAAATGAACAGGAACTATAAATGATCCCACACTTTCAGAGTTCCCATTCATTCCTATGGGAACAGCCGACAAGAACTTCCTGGTAGGTTCTGCCTGCTGGCTTCCATCCAGCAGGTACATGACTGTACTATTTTTCAAGCAGGTGTGTGTGTGTGTATGTGTGCGTACGTGTGTGTGCACTCTATTCCATAAGGGATCCCAAATTTTAAGAATGAAGGAAAAAGAAAAAACAATAATGCTCCATATCATACAGGGGATGCATATTTTTCCCAATTCTGAAGAAACCCTCTCTCGACCCCTCTTCTTTGTCTAGCTATCGTCCAATTTCTCTTCTTCCTTTTCTTTCTAACGTCCTGGAACCGGTCATTTATTCCCGCTGTATTGAGTTTCTTGAAGCCAATTCCATCCTGGACCCTTTCCAGTCTGGCTTCTGCCCACGACACTCTACAGAGACAGCCCTCACCAAGATCTCAAATGATCTCTTGCAGGCCAAGGCAAACAGCCTCTACTCTATTCTCATTCTTCTTGATTTGTCTGCGGCCTTCGACACTGTGGATCACTGTCTCCTGGTTGATCTACTTTCTGACCTTGGGTTCTCCAACTCTGCTCTCGACTGGTATAAATCTTACTTGTCAGATAGATCTTTTACTGTAGTCACGGGTGTTCAAACTTCATCCTCTGTTCCCCTATCTGTTGGAGTTCCCCAGGGCTCTGTCTTGGGTCCCCTTTTGTTCTCTCGATACACACTGTCCCTAGGTAAACTCATCAGTTCTTTTGGTTTCTCCTATCATCTGTACGCCAATGACACTCAGCTGTAACTCTTCACCCCTGACGTTTCAATGGGGATTTGAACAGCAAGCTTCTTCTTGTCTGACTGCCATCTCTCAGTGGATGTGGATGCGGCTTCGGCGCTTGAAGCTCAACATGTCTAAGACTGAGCTTCTTGTCTTTCCAACTAAACCCACCCTTCAATATTCCCTTTCTGTTTCTGTCGACGACACTTCTATTCAGCCGGTTCATCAAGCCCACAGTCTTGGCTTCATTTTTTACTCTTCTCTGTCGTTTATCCCCCAGATCCAGGCCACCGCCAAGGCCTGTAGATTCTTTCTCCACAACATTGTCAAGATCCGTCCATTCCTCTCAGCCTCTACTGCCAAGACTCTGCTTCATGCCCTAGTGGTATCGCGACTAGATTATTTTAACCTTCTTCTGACAGGGCTTCCTCTCTCACATACCCCAGGGATAAGAGAATCTCAAACATTTAGATATTTGAATATGCAGTTATCTGCATATATACTCTCAACATAAAAAGAAAATGGTGATATTATGTTTGCCAGATGAAATTGCTAAAATAACTACCCTCCAATTTGTTCCACCCTCTGATTACATCCCATTCTGATTTGGGATGCAGCACACAGGTTCCAAAAAAACAAAACAAAAACCCACAATTTTTCCCTAGAACTGCAAAGAAAAGTTGCGTTATAAAGTCTTCAAGTGTCTAAAAGAAGTGTTTTCACCACAAAAATTGAGAAATGTTGTGTGTTCAAACAGGACTGTGATTGAGTCAAAGACAAATTATTTTGCAAGTGTAGATTCAATCTGAAATAGCGAGTAGATTCTGATTTATAAATCCATCCTAATGGCAGAACAACTTTTGTCAGGTAAATTTGGAGAGACTTATTTCTCCTCCCCACGCAGCTCCATGCCTACTCTCATTGTAGTACTCTGGAGTACATTGGATGGCCCCTGGACCATAGGGGAGGGCTGCAAGGGGGAATAAAGAAAAGTCCTCTTGTGAAAGCCTAAATCCAATGTTAGATTTCCATCAAAGGGGCAGAAGCATCAATAGAGAGGTGCAGTGGTGTCACAAGGGGGTGAGAGAAAGGAGAGGCCCCAGAGGTTTTTTTAAAATATTTAAATTATTTAAAACCATGATATTTTACCAAATTTTCACTTTAGCTACATGAATCTATTTGTATATTCTGTGTATATGATATTGTAATTTAAGGGTATAATTTTAGTTTGGCTAGTTGTTTATGTCACAATTATTACCATTACATTCTATGATATATAGGAATGATGATTTATAAGAAATTAGTACAAAAACATTACTAAGGATTCTGTATGGTGTAGTATGGGAGGAGGTCAGTGTGTGGGGTGTGTGTGACACCATGGGTTACCACACCTGGTGACACCGACCCTAGGGACGTCACTGGAGAGGTGTGGAGCGTGCAAGCCATACCACTCCCTATGATGGGATGACACCACTGCTCCCAAAACATCTGCCTTTTGACAAAGACAGGCTGTGGAGATTGTTTGCGTCTCTTTAAATTGCTGGAGCTCAGTGGAAGAGATGTTATGACTGGGATAAGGATCAGTGGGAAGAGAAAGGAGAGACCACAGGGTGTTTTTTTTTAAATAAATTAAAAATTTTAAATTTTAAACGTTTACAATTTTTAAAAACTTTCTTTAAAACACCAGTTTACCAAATTTTCACTTTAATCACATGAGACTATGTATATGTAAATACATTTTGGTGGTGCATATGATATTGTAATTTAAAGGTATAATTTTAATTTTGTTAGTTGTTTATGTCACAACTATTGCCATTAGATTCAGTGATACAAGGAAATTACGATATATGAGTAACATTTGTACAAAAATGTAACTAAGGGTTCTGCATTGGGTGGCGTGGGAGAAGATAAATGGGGAGAGGTGACACCGTAAGTTACTGCACCAGGTGACAACAACCCTAGTGATGGTACTGCAGAAGCTGGAACCTAGGGTGCATCTACACTGTAGAAATAATACAATTTGACACCACTTTAACCGCCAGGAATCTATTGTACAGAATCCTGGGTTTTATATTTTGTGAGATAGCAGCACACTTTGACAGAGAGGGCTAAAAACCTTGTAAAACTATATGTCCCAGGATACCATAGGCTGGGGTTACAGCATTTAAAGCATTGTAGTGTCAAACTGCATTATTTTTACAGTGTATATGCACCCAAAATATTATTATTATTATTATTATTATTATTATTATTAACCTTTATTTATAAAGTGCTGTAAATTTACACAGCGCTGTACATACAATATTTTAATTAGACGGTTCCCTGCCCTCAGGCTTACAATCTGAAAGACACGACACAGAGGGAGAAGGGAGTGGTGGTGGGGAATGGGATCAGGTCCAGTAGTTCTTCTCTACCTCCGAGGCCTGGACCAAGGGAGATGGACTGGAGGGAGGGCTTGGCTTCTTAATGGATAGTTAAAACGAGGCATCCTGGGGCAGAGAGCTGCTCACCTCTGGGAACGTTTCGCTAAACAATATAGTCTGTAACTCAGTTTTAAAACTGGGTAGAGAAGTGATGAGGTGTGCACGTGGTGGAAGAAGGTTCCAGAAGTAAGGGGCAGCAAGTGAGAAGGGACGAATCCGGGAGGGGGCAGTGGCAATCCTACGCTGGGACAGGAGATCTTGACTACCAGAGCGGAGGGTACAAGTAGGAACTTCTGAGAAAGAAGTTCAGATAAGTAAGGAGGGGCCAGTGGAGGGCTTTGAAAGTCACACACTCGCGTCCTCCATCGTGCTGCCTCTCTCCTTCTGCCCCGGCCTCCTTCTAACGTAGGCCTGCTGGGGCAGAGAAGCAGAAGGAGGTCGGGCAGCAGCATGGAGGAGGAGGAAGAGGCAGAGGCAGAGGAGGAGGAGGACTGGAGAGGGCTGCTGCTGCTGCCTCCACCACTGTCACCACTGCCAGACACCAGACACTAGCAACCAGGTACACAGGGGGGCAGGGAGGGAGAGGAAGAGGAGGAGGAGGAAGAGGAGGAGGCAACGATCCAAGGGTGGCAGTGGAGAGGGACACGTGGATTGGATGCTACCCTGGATTGCTGAAAAGGGGAGAGGGAGAAGGAAAGGGATGGCTGCTTGTCTTCCCCAATGGGAACGACAAGAGTGCCAAGGGAAAACCCCGATTCTAAACAGGCCCCCTTTTCATAGTGTGAATGGGGGGCCTTTTAGAATTGGGGTTTTCCCTGTGGCAGACCCAGGATCCAATGCGGGTCATGCCACCAGTGGGAATGGGCTGTGATTTTTGCCAGATTCAGGATGATAGGATTACAAACTAGCTGTTCCATTCCTCAGCATTTTTTAAATCCTGTTCATCTTGAAGAAAGATTATGTTGATAATTGTAAATGTTATGGGTTAAACTGAATTAAAAGGTGTTTTACTTTCTCAGTACACACTCTCTGTCTTATACACATATTCAGGAGGGAGAGAGCACTGTGGGGTTACAGAAGGGAAAGAGAAGAAAAGCAGGGCAAGGGAGCTCAGCCAGAATTGCAAGCTCAGTCAATAAACATTGTTCTTCAAAGGGTTACAGTAGGTATCACTAAATTCAATTGGACTTACTTTTGAGACAACACAGATCAAATTGTTCTGTAAGCTTCACTTTAAAAATCGGATCAGATTTCAATGCCATACATAGTTCCCTGGCAGTAAACACCACTGAACTCAATGAGATTTACATCTGTGCAGATGTAGCAAAGACTTGTGCATTTGATAGACCATTGTCATCTATGTCCCATTTGCAAGCAGCCTTGCCCTAAAGTCCTTACTGTTCAAACTAGAAGGAATTTTATCTAGTCTCTACAGGAAGAATAGCTTCAGACAAATGCAATCAGAGGCAAAATTACAACTATTTATAAAACTGCGCATATATATCTGCATTACTTGCCATATTTTCCCTGTCTGTAAACACACACTCCTTTTGGAGGATGTCTGATTGAACCCAATATGATTTATTCCAGAACAGATGAGCATGGAAAGCTGAACTGTGTTGACCACGGCAGTGGGACAAAGTCTGACTTACTCCTGACTAGATCCATTTTAAACATAATTTACCGGAAAGACACCACATTAAGGTACCGACATGTTACTTTCTAGTAAGGCTTTCTCTAGTTTTAACATTATGGCTAAGGACCAGAGCTGTGAGAAAGTGGCCTCTCTTCTTTGGACTACATGGCTGGGTGGGTATTCTTAGTTGTATAGTGGCACCTTGGGATCTGCTTGGTTTTTGTTCCAGGATCTACCATGGATACAAAAATTTGTGGATGCTACAGTTGCATTACATAAAATGGTGTCCTTTATATAAAATGGCAAAATCAAAGTTTGCTTTGTGGGCTTTAAAAAAACATATTTTCAAGCCATGGATGGTTGAATCCATTGATGCAGAATCAGTGGATACAAAGCACCAACTGTAGTCCAAAAAATGTGGATTTTTGTTTTGTTTTTTACAACCTGTGTGCTCTTCCCCTACTTTGTTGAGGAGTCAGCAACACAAGATGGAAACCAACCCTGCGAGGAAGGTGTATAGATGCCATGCAATGGGAGTGCAGGTGGTAAGATTGGCAGGAAAACAAACAACCTGTACTGTACTTATTTGTATAATATATGGACTGTACTATAATTAAATGCAAAATAATTAATTTAGAAAGAGAAATTCATAAACTACAGTGATACATCAATCATATAACTTGCATATCATAGTGATCCACAAAGACTGATAGTGTCACAGCTGATCACTATGTTAGAAAAATATATAAGTGAATAAGAAATTCTTTTTTTTTAAGTACATGTTAGGGAAATTATTTTTGCCAAGGCTTCCAGATCACTCACAGACCTTGTACCCCCTTGATGTTAAAATTACTTAAAGATATAAGCAAGTCTATATTTAATGTAACCATCTACACTTCTCATTGTGTAGCCAGCAACCAGTATTACCTGTTTCCAGATTGCTCTAATCATGTACATTTTTAGGACGTAGCACTTTGGGGTTCAACATACATGTACTGTAGGTGTTGAAAGAAAGCTAGAAGGGAGACATGAATGGAAGTGTCTTCCATGTCTATTCCTGTCACCCACATCAAATGACCAAATACTGTAGGTCCTTGTATTGTTAATCCTTAACAAACAAACAAAACCAAGCACATTTATAATTGTCACCTTTAGCTTGAAGAAAAAGCAGCCAATTAATGCAAGCCTGGAAAGTGATCCCATTCTATATTGGAGGGCCTTACCTGTTCCCTTTTGAGAATCACCTCCCTTCTTGGCTGCTACATGACCCCAACGATGTTGTGTAAAAATAAAACTACATGCACAACTTAGAAAATAAAAAGCAGTCAAGGTAGCATCCCATTTTTCTTCCTTCTCCTAATGTAAATCAGCAGGTAGTTTAGGGTGTAACCCACAAAACCTGTATCTCCACTTCCCACAGACAGTCTCCTATCATTACATCTAAGAGTGGATTGGCTCCAGATTTAGACATACATACGTAAAGCTAACTCACTGAAATTGGGATCCACTGATTTCAGTAGGCATCCTCCAAGTACAACTAAATCTTCAACCAACTGTTTTTCTCAGACATTTTAAATTTAGAACACACATACTGAGAAGCCAACAATGGTTTTCCTGGCATTAGAAGATGCACCCTAAAGATGCTTCCAGACAGCACAAGCTCAGCAATACTGTCTCTTTCTGCCACCTAGCTGCAACTAAGCTTGCTGCCACACTACAGAAAGAAATCAGTTTGACACCACTTGGAAATTTCTGCCTTTTTTAAAACAAGAAGTGACCAGGAAGTGAAAGTAAATGTAAAAATGTTAACAGAAAAAAAGTTGTTTAAAAAGGCCTTTACTGGTTCTAAAAAGACCCAGGAAGGCCCAAAAATATGATGGGAATGACTGCCAATTTTGGAAGCACAATTTTTTTAATGGCAGCTAGTGCAGTGGGGAGGACAGCCAGCATGGTATAGTGGTTTGAATCTTGGACTGTGACACTGGAGGCTAGAGTAGGAATCCTCATTTGGCCATATAAACTTACTGGGTGACTCTGGGCAAGTTACACTCTCTCAGCCTCAGAAGATGGCAGTGGCAACCCCCCCCCCGAAGAAATATTGCCAACAACCCCTTGTGATAGATTTGCCTTAGGGCCACCATAACAACACAAAAACAACAATAACAATGTGCAGTGGAGAGAGAATGAATGAATGAATGAATGAATGGAGATTAGGGCACCCCCCTAGCCTTCCACTGTTGCCTACCATTGCCTTAGTCTCTAAACCTTAGAATGAAGGGAGAGAATAAATTATGAAGCAGCTATAACACAAGTAGAGAACATCTTATGACTAAGCATGTGCAAGAGCTCATTATCAAAACTCTTCCATGGTGGTGATGGTGACCAAAAGATAATGGTTTGCCACTATCGTTGTATTTGCACAGTGACATCTTATGGATTTTTTTCTGAGTGGTGTGGTGGTGGTGGTGAGGATGGTTCTCCTGTAAACTGATCCAATAGGAGATATCGCAGAGCCCTCAGCAAGCTGTGACATGGCTGCAAGACTTTTGGAGGGCAGAGTCACTCCCATCTATCACAATTATTTCTCTGCCTCATTCCCTGGCTGTTTAATGTCTACATGAAACTGCTGAATGAGGCCTCCAGGAATTTTGAGTGCAGTGTCATCAGTTTGCAGATGACACTTAGCTGTAATCTTTCTCATCAAATCAAATCAAATGGTGGATGTACTAAATCAGTGCCTTGGTGTAGAAATAGACCAGATAAGAACCAGGAGATTGAAGCTCAGTCCAGACAGGAAAGAAGTACAGTTAATGGGTGGTTCCTTTGCTAGAGGGTGGATCCACACTATTCAGGTATAAGGATCCAATACCACTTTAACGGCAAAGTTGCCGTCCTATGGAATGCTGGGATTTGTTATTTGTTAAGGTTCTTATAATTCTGTAGTCCATTACCAGCATAAGAATTTACTGGTAAAGAATTTGAAGTACCTCCATTAAACTACAAATCCCAAGATTCCATAGGATGGAGTCATGCAGTTAAAGTGGTATAAAAGTGCTATAATAGTGTAGTGTGGATATCCCAGGAGAGTGGTGTTGAGCCTGTTCTGAAAGGGCTTGCGCTCCCTGCCAAAGGTCCATGTTCACACTACAGGGTATCACCACAAGCAGCCTCTATGGCTCAGAATACCTTTTATCAGCTTGGCACAGCCCTGTCTGGATAAAGATAACTTGTTTTAGTGATCCATACTCTGGTAACTTCCCATCTGGATTACTGTAGTGCATTATACATTTGAAAATGGTTCACAGTTTCTTTCTTTGGAAGAAGCAGGTGATGCTGCTGGAAAGTTCTTCTAGGGGCCATTCATACTACCTTTTACCCTGGATCAGAACCCAGATTAACCACGGGAAGTTCATATTCGCCCCGAATCTCCCACAACCGAATCCGAGGCTTGCACGCCCATTGAGGAGCAAATGCCTCTTAGCGCGGGTCATTTCGAAGTGGAGTAAAAGCTGTATCTTTTGGAAAAAAACAGGTCCGCGAATAGGAACTTGTCCCCAATCATGATCGGGACAAGTTCAGGGGAGGGATTTAGGTCAGAGGGAGGGCAGAGGGCAGAGCATGCCTCCCCTTCATCAGGCAAAGGAGGAGGAGGATGAAGCCGGAGGAAAGAAGGGTGCCATGGAGGGCAGCATTGGACGGAGGAGAAGGAGGAGGAGGCAGCGGCAGGAGTCAGAGGAAGGGTGCCAAGGGAATCGGGATGACGGATGGAGCTGGGGATGCCAAGGGCAGAATCGGGGTAATGGGGGAGCAGAAGGCGGAGGAGGAAGGAGCCGGAGAAAAATGTGCCACGAAAACTGGAGCCCCTGAGATCTGGCACCTCTAGTTTCCATATTATCTAACATTTACAGGATATTGCAGGACAGAATGCTTTATTGAGACACACAAATTAATATTTTATGACCCTTTGTACACCTTTAAAAACAAACTAGATAGTTTAGAAATCTTATCAGTTGAATGACACATGATGTCTGTTTGCCCCCCCCCCATGTATGAAGAATAATTTGTTCCAGATGTTATTTTCTTTAGTCAAGATCTGAATTTCTGATAAAACAATTAGGCTTTTTGTGTGTTCTGTAAATTATATCAGCAGCATGGCCATGGAGATTAAAAGGTCCATAATAACTGTATTGTTCCTCGCTCAAACCAGCCTATCACCAACCATGCAGAACTTGGAAAGTTACTTTAAGAAGGATGAAGAAAATACACACTGAAGATCACGGTAGCTGAGCAGTGGTTAGATCAGGGGTAGGCAACCTTTTTGAGCTGGGGGCCGGGTTGCTGTCCCTCAGACAACTGGGGGGCCGAAGCTGGGGGTGGAGCTTCCACCCTCTGGGGGCGGAGCCGCACACCAGGGGTGGAGCTTCCACCCTCTGGGGCAGAGCCGCACACCAGGGCGGAGCTTCCACCCTCTGGGGGTGGAGCCGCATGCTGGGGCGGAGCTTCCTCCCTCCAGGGGCGGAGCCGCATGTCGGGGCGGAGATTCCACCGACGTCCCGCAAGGAGAAGTAGGCATGTGCCTGGCCTCTCCTCCTCGGTCCCATCCTTCGGCCAAAGACCAAAAATTAATAATTAAATAATTTTTTTAAATAAACAAATAAATAAAAATAATTCCTACATACACTGCAAACATTATATGAAGTAAAAAACCAAAATGGGAACATATACAATATTCAAAATGAAGAACAAGAACAAGTAAAGTTAAATAAAAATTAGGAAATCCAGATCAAATGCAGTCTCAATCCAGAAAGGAGCAAGCTAGTCCATGTGGAGGGATTTTGCAAAGAAAATATCAAGGGATATAAGCATAAGAATAACAATATTTGCAGCATGCAAGCTACCTGAAAGTCAGAAAGCAGAGGGAGAGCATAGAGTTGGAAGAGACTGCAAGGGCCATCCAGTCCAACCCCCTGCCATGCAGGAAATCCAGATCAAATGCACGCACAATGTCTCAACCCAAACAGCCAGCCCATGTGGAGGGTTTTGCAAAGAGAATACCAAGGGATGTAAGCATAAGAATAACAATATTTGTTAGCATGTGGAAGCTACCTGAAGGCCACAGAACAGGGGAAAATGCATGCACACTGTGTCCCAAACCACAAAGGCACAGGTAATAGGTGTAGCTTCCGATAACCCCCCTCCCCCAATGAACCAACCTCGTGGTAGTGGCTCTGACTCTTTCTTTCTTTCTTTCTTTCTTTCTTTCTTTCTCTTTCCTTCTCTGCCTCCTCCTCCTCCTTCCCCCCCTCCCCACTCTTCCATGGGAGAGGGCTGAGGGCAGAGCCAGGAGAGCCAGGAGAGCGGAGCCAGAAGGTGAAGGACAGGGCCAGGAGGGCGGAGAGAGAAGGGAGAGCCAGGAGAGCCGAGCCTGAAGGGCGAAGGGCGGGGCCAGGAGGGCGAAGGAGGAGGAGGGAAGAGGGCGTCGCCCATTCAGAGGCCTGGCACGGCCCTGGAGCCCTCGAACAGGGCTCCAGGGAGCACACTGGGCCTCCTAGATGGGCGCCGCCATTTTGGTTTTTAAAATGGCGGCGAAGTCTCGCGCGACGAGAAAGGTTTAAAAACAAAATGGCGGCCGGAGCAGCGGCAATCGGCGGCAGGAGCGAGCGGGGGCTGCTCCTGGCGCCTCCGAGGGCCGGATGTGGCCCGCGGGCCGCAGGTTGCCGACCCATGGGTTAGATGGTGTCTCAGCCCCATGTTATTATATTCATTCTGAAAAAAATTAACTCTCCAAACTCTGTCTGGGAGAGGAACTACCAACAAAAGGCACTAAGGAACCCTGACACATCATTCTGGAGAGTGGATATCTGGCTTTTAAAGGATGGTCCACATAGCTGTGCTAGCAGTTCAGTTTTCAGAATTGTGGTGTTCTCTGACACACCTTTGTGTTAGCTAAAGTAAATATCATAAGACCTGTATAACTCATATAGATATTCAGTGAAATATGTCAGGGATGATGGGAGTTGTAGCTCTTCACCTCTTGCTCTAATTCACCACCTTGTTATACAGCGGAGCTGACCAGCTTTGGTCAGTGGTTAATGCTTTTCTTCCAAAGCAGCAGAGTTTCAGAGAATAGGCTGAAGACCCTGACAAACTCTCCAAGCCTTCTCACTCTTCTTCCTGAGATGTCTTCAAACTTCTCCAGGATCCTGCTGGCTCTTGTATCTTCACTCAAGACACCAGACAACTCAGTAGTCTTATATAAAAGATCTACTTTATTCTACTATATACAAATACTCTATGCCCTACAAATCACAATCTCTACAATCTCCAAAATATCTCCAAACTACTCCAACTACCCACAAAATACATAGGCAAACATAGCAATTATTATAGCCATTGTTAAACACCACCCACTTAGTCAGTTTCCACCCAGTGGGCGTGTACACTCATTTGATTGGTTCACATAGTTCAACCCATACTTAAGAATTTCATCATTTCACCTTGTACACTTAATGAATCTCAGGTGTTTCCAATTGTACACTCTATAATTCTGTCCTTGGCATTCAGGACTTCTAAATTGCATTAGCTTTTCCACCTGTGTGGCTTCTTAATTGCTTTTGCTTAGTCATTGTGACTTTCACATACATGTTTTATTTCTTTGACTGTATATCCCATGTTGCATTTTCCTTAACAAAATAAACTTACAGAAATATTTTCATGCATGGCTATATTTTAGCTTCTTTTTTTCCCATCCTAGTAATATGTTTGTAGACTGGATCTGCTTCCTCCTCCCCTACCCCCTGTAACAAGTGCTTCTCTTTCTCTGTGTTCAGGATATGTCTGCAGCATGAGTAGAAAAGGTACTGCATTTGGTTTCCACCGCTACATCCTCTTTAGACAACAGTGAAGTTAAGCCATTTTATCCTTTATTATTTCTACTAATGTCACAGTTTGTAGTTGATAGATTTACTCAGCTGGCACGTACTCCTACATGGTAAATATTTCCAAACATATTCTTAATCTTATATACAGCCCTCATGCTAGTTCTTATATTAAACTTTGCAATCCAATAGAGTTAAATTGCTGCTCTAATTTCAGAGTAGCACTTGTCTGTGGTGTGATGTGGTTTCAACGCTGTTTGTGCTTGTTTTTCAATCTGATATGAACGTCACATTGTTTTAACCAGTAGCATTGTCCAATTTGATCTAAATCTGTGCTCATGTTGATCCTTTGCTATCTCACCTGCTGCTGCTGCTGTTCCTGGGTTTAGGCAGTGCTATGAGCTAGCTAGTCCTTCTGTTCAAGAAGATGACAAGGTCCACCTCATGCCTCCTCATCCAAGATGTGGTTTTGATGACACATTAACAACTGGAGTAATATTGCCTTGAGAGTGACACATGGTCTGATACAAAGACTTTTCCAATTGTAGTTCATTATCTTCCAAAACTGTTGTACTCTTGCCCATTTCTCTCTGTCAATTATATCAGCAGCATGGTCATGGGGTTAAAAGCTCTTCCCCATTTCCATCTGTAAATTATATTAGCAGCATGGCCATGGGGATTAAAAGACCCATAATAACAGTATTGTCCCTCTCTCTTACCAGCCTATCACCAATCTTGCAGAACTTGGAAAGTTACTTTCAAGAAGGATGAAGTTGGAAATACAATTGGCCCTCGACATCCACAAATTCTTTATCCATGGATTCAAGCATCCATGGCTTGAAAATATTTTAAAAAATATAAATTCCAAAAAGCAAACCTTGATTTTGCAATTTTATGTAAAGGACACCATTTTACTATGCCACTGTATTTAATAGCATTTGAGCATCCATGGATTTTGGTATCCATGAAGGGTCCTGGAATCAAACCCCAGTGGATATCAAGGGCTCACTGTATGTACCAAGTGTATATATACATTCCTTCTGTCAGAGAGATGGTTCCCATGATTCTTGAAAGATACACTTCAATTATACATGTGGAGGTCAGACAGTTGGAGGGTATGTTTAAATTTTCTGTTATAAGCACTACCCATGTGATCCATTTTTGCGTCTGATATTTGCATTGCATGTGGATTGTGAGTTGCTTCTCCCCATCTCTCTCCCCCAAAACTTGACTTTTGCAATGTGTTGTACTTTGAGCTACCTTTCTGTACCAAGTACAGAAAATTCAACTAGTTCAAAACATGGCAGCCAGATTGGTTACCAGGACATCTAGAAATGATCATATCGCACAAATATTAAAATCACTCCACTGACTACCAATTAGTTTCCAGGCAAAGTACAAAATGTTGGTTATTACAATACTTTAAAGACCTACATGGTTTGGGTCCAGGTTACCTATGGGATTGCCTCATCCATTATAATCCACCCTGTACGCTTAGGTTCTCTGCAGAAAATTTGCTTCAGTCAGCCAAAACTAGATTGGCAACTGTCAGGCAGAAGACATAGCCTGGAGAAAAGAAAGTTAAGAGGTGATTTGATAGCCCTGTTTAAATATTTGAGAGGATGTCATATTGAGGGGGGAGCAAGCTTGTTTTCTGCTGCTCCAGAGAACAGGACCCAGAGCAATGGATGCAAGCTGCAGGAAAAGAGATTCCATCTCAACATTAGGAGGAACTTCCTGACAGTAAGGGCTGTTCGACAGTGGAACACTCCCTCGGAGTGTGGTGGAGTCTCCCTCCTTGGAGGTCTTTAAACAGAGGCTGGATGGCCATCTGTCAGGGATGCTTTGATTGAGAGTTCCTGCATGGCAGAGGGTTGGCCCTTGTGGTCTCTTCCAACTCTACAATTCTATGATTCTATGATTCTATGACTTTTTCTTCTACTGCCCCTAGACTGTGAAACAACCTGCCAAATGAGATTCAACAGCTGAATATGCTGTCTGATTGTAAAACAGCATGAAAGAACAGCCTCTTTTGGCAGATTTATCAAGATCAGGGGTAGGCAATCTTTTTGAGCCGGGGCCCGGGTTGCTGTCCCTCAGACAACTGGGGGGCCGAAGCCAAAAAATAAATAATTAAATAATTTTTAAAAACAAATTAACTATATAAACCAGGACAAATGTAGGACAAAATTTTCAAATGGAAGACACTTTCTTTTAAAAAATGGAGGACATGCGAAAAAATTTGCTGATTTTTAAAAAAATGTTAATATAAATGCATGTTTCTGAGGCTTCTATAGACAATTGCCCCCCAAAGGCCCCGGCGGCAATCGGCGGCAGGACTGGGCTGGGGCCGGTCCCAAGGCCTCGCCGGGCCGCATCCGGCCCGCGGGCCGCAGGTTGCCTACCCCTGATCAAGATGATTTTTAAATTATGAATTTTAAATGATGAGTTTTAAATGTGGATTGTTTTAATATGTGTGCATCTTATTTGTCCTTTTAAACTGATGTGTTTTAAACTAATGTTGTGTACTTGTGAATTGTTGTTTTTCCCTCCCTTGATCCTTGGGGAGAGGTGGGTAAGAAATAATAATAATAGTGATGGTGATGATGATGATGATGATTCTCTTTCGTCTCCTAGTTTCTTTTCTTTGATCTTTTGTTCCTCTTTATTATTGTTGATAACTACTGTCAAGTTGATTTCAATTTATGGCAACCCTATGAATGGTTACCCTATAATTAACAGCCCTGGTCAGCTCTTGCAGACTCAGGGCCATGGTTTCCTTGTTTAAAGATTAAGTCTATCCATCTGTAATGCAGACTTCTTTTCCATTATCTTCTATTTTTTAAAGCATCATTGTTTTTTCTAGTAAGTTATGTCTTTTCATATGTGCAAAGTACAACAGTCACAGTTTAGTCATCTTGGAATCTTGGAAAGTGCAGGTTTAATTTGTTCTTTGTTTTCAATTGCCTTCAAGTCAACTCATGGTGACCCTGTGAATGAGACACCTCCAAGACACCTTATCCTTAACAGCTCTGCTTTGGTCCTGCAGACTCAGGGTTGTGTCCTCCTTGATTAGGTCTATCCATATGGTATGTAGTCTTCTCTATCTACTGCCTTCTACCTTTCCAACCATTGGCGCTTTACAGACCGTCCGTTTGGGGCGGCCTGTAGGCGCTGCTTTTCTCACCGGATCGGGGCCTCAGCTTTCAGAGCAGCAGCCTCTGAGGCCCCGATCCGCCTCTTTCCAGGCTGTGGGGAAGCGGCAAAAGGCTGCTTTTCCACGGCCTGGAAAGGGGTGTCCTTGGGGCTTCATGCCCCAAGGACACCCGATGGTCACGAGGAGGAGGAGGGCCCCTTTCTCCCTTGCATCGCTGGCACAACCATCTAAAGGCTGCACCAGCAACGCAAATCTCACCCTTGCACAGCGCAACGATGTCACGTCCGCGCAGCCCCATTTGGAGGTGGTGCGTTCGTGACGTCATAATGGCGGCCCCCGTGTGGAACGGGCGCCATCATTTTGTACATCCTGGGGACGTACTAGGGTTAGGTGTGTGCGTAAGGCACGCACTTTGCCTAACCCTAGTACGTCCCCAGGACGTACTTTACACCCGTCTATAACGGGCCATTATTATCTTTTCTAGAGAGCCATGCCTTCTCATGATGTAGCTGAAGTACAATAGCTCAGATTTGGTCATCTTGGCTTGTTGGGAAGGTTCAGACTTGATTTCCTCCAGGACCCATTTATTTGTCTTTTTAACTGCCTAAAGTATTTAGTTCATATTTTGGCATGATGGTTGGTTTAGTGTTCTTCCTAAGCTTTATTCTAATTTTTGATATTATTAGTTCATGGTCTGTGCCACAATCTGTGCCTGGTGTAATTTTTGCTGCGAGAATACAGCTTCTCCATTTTCTGTTCCCAATTATCCAGTCTATCTGGTTGTCGTGTTATCCACCTTGTGATGTCCATGTATTTGAAATTAGTAGATTGTTGGCCCCACAACGCTCTATCAGGTGCATTCCTGCTTCATTTCTTGATCCTAGTCCAAATTTTCCTATAATCTTTGATTCTTCTCTGTTTTCCACTTTTGCTTTCTAATCACCTATAATAAATTAGTAATCCTGTTTGGTGTTTAATCAGTTTCTTCCTGGACTCCAGCTGTGTATCTTTCTGTTAATTTATGCTTTGCTGAGTGATTCCAAATTGGGAGTTTCATCTTCTGGCACTATTGTTTCATTTTGGATTATCCGATCATATGGTTTTAATGGTAGAACACATTGAAAGGGGGTTTACCTTACCTCCTTCTGCACAGTATTAATAGAGTTAGCTATGGTGCCATGACCATTGTCGCTGAGAGATTCTCCGCCAGTGTCAACCCCCACTCCTGCTGCTGCCCAGTAACTGTGGCCCATTCAGTCTGGTTCCTCAGTCAAGGTTTGTCTGACATGGGAGACTCTCCCAGCAGCACTACTGCCATCAGCATAACCTCTTGCCTCACAGGAGCACAGGAGCCTCACTACTGTGGAAAGGTAATTCCAGGTTGAGATCCGCTTTGTAGAAGTACATTTACAGTAGTACCAAATATTTCACAGACTTTCAAAATATATCGCTCCTCCCACCACAGCATTATGAATCACTGTATTTGAGAGACAACCCACATTTTGCCGCCTTGCTTCATCTTCTGCAAATGACCAACACTGCTCATCTTTAAAATGCTTTGCCCCCAGTTGCACTCTCTCATGGAACCAAAAGTGACCTTTCATGGAATCCCAAGGTCCCAGGGAACCCTGTTTGATAGATCTTGCCTGATATGAACTCCTGGTCATGTGTGAGTAATATATCCCCCTGCCTCCAGACTGTCTGCCCATGGCAGCTAGGCCACTGGTGAAGACTGATAGGAACTGCAGTCCAAGAACATTTGGGGTTGTTACACGCTGCTGTAGGCAGTGCCTCAGAAGGACTGGGATTCCATTCTTCACTGATAAACTGTCAACATGGTCCTCTTGCCCTGTTTGGCTCCTCATTCTTCTGGGCTGATCAGAATGACCAATGTGTATTGATTTCATTTACCTATATGGATCTGTATATATGTGTGTGTTGAACAAACACAACCATACCCACATATTCCATAATACATTGTGTTTCCATAGATTTAAATCTTGCACATACAGTGGGAAGCCTGTACATGTTTACACTCAGACCAGAGTCAGGGTGCTGTAGAAGTTTCTAGTTTTTTATTATTTTTTAAAGGAAAACTTTTTTAATCCAGCTATTATTTCCTTTGATTGCTAATACGTTGACCTTTGGTGACACCTTGCTGCTTATGCCTGCTGAACTTTAATGCTGATCAGAGTAAAGAACACTGTGGTTATTTGAAAAGGCCGGGGTGTAATGCATTTCAGATTAACGGTGAAAGAAAAGCTATTCAGGGAGGCAGAGGTTCACTTTGCTATAGCACACTCTATGCTGCTTTTCTTATTATCAGTAAGAAAAAAAATGAAATGAGAATAGCACATCTTTTAATTTCCTTCCACTATTACCTCTTGATTTGCATTCAGGTCTCCCAGAAGAAATACCTCTGAATTCAGAAGAAGGCTATTTAAGCTGCATGGTGTTTAAAAATTGCTGGAAGAGGTTAAGGTACCGTATATTATGCAGTTGACCTTACTAAGAAGCTATGCTAACGATTTAGACTTATAATTTTCTCCAGTTACATTTTGTTAAAATATTTCTTTTTATCATTTTATTTTTCATCGCAAAACTCATTATCCCTTCTGGGTACCCCTGCAGGTTAAACCCTTCGATTTTCTCTTAACTTGTTTTGTTATATTTTTTAAATGGCATTAAAAATTATATGAAAAGTTATTTTACTTGCAGAGAATTGTCTGGCCCTTTTCCCTTTCAGTTGAGTGAATTATTTTGTTTTGTCTTTTTATCTCCTTTCATTGTATGAGCCCAGCAGCAGATAGCATCCTATATTACCCACTGCAGTATTTTATCATGACTAGTTCTCTTCTTGTTCAAATCTTGGAGACTGAGTAAATCTGTTCTTTGCTTATCTTGAGTGCTACAAAAATGAGGCTACTATTAGATGTCCTATACTATATTGAAACATTCTGGGTCCAAGACAGGACCAAGATGCTCCATAGTACAAAAATCAGTGAGCCCACCCCTATGGTGGACTGATCACTATCATGCTGTTGCTTCATGACTCCAGTTAAGAATATTTCTTCTTCGTGGTCTCTGCGAATCATACAAATGGGTTTCACTGCGCCTGCGCAGTGCTGCTCGGAACCTACTGGAATCACTGGACAGAGTTAACTCTGCAACATATTGAAACTTTTTGGCGGTAACTCCGCCCACCCGTTATAAGGCCCCTGCCTTCCCGCTCTTTTCCCCAGTTCCTTTTTTCCGCCGCGCTAGCTGCTTCAGGGAACTTTCGCTTGCTTTGCTTGCTTGGAATCACTTTCGCTTTTTGACCTCGGACTGTATCTTGACCATTCTTTGTCTCCCGCCCCTGGTAACTTCGGACTTTCGGACTGTTGACTTCGTTTTCGGATTCTCCTCTGGCTTTGACGACTTCGGAAATGCCTGCACCTTTCAAAAAGTGCGACATTTGCGGGGGCAAGGTGCCCGTCCAGGACCCGCACTCCTCCTGCCTGCTGTGCCTGGGCAAGGACCACGACACCAAGGCCTGCCTGCTCTGCAGATCCCTCTCCTCCCAGGCCCGGAAAAACCGTGAGTCCCGGCTCACTTCGGCGATTGCCCTGGGAAAGGTGCAAGAGGGAGGTTCGCGGTCGTCTTCTGTCCCACCTTCGGCGCCCCCCCGCTTCATCTTCTCGGGCCAGTGTGTCCAGCGTTGGATCTGGGAGAGCCGCCATTCCCAGCGTGGTGTGTGTCCCGGCCGGGACCCCTTCCACCACCTCCGATGTGGCCCGTGGCTCCAAACCGCCCAGTGCCACCGACAAACCCTCCAAGCGCCCCCACAAGTCGTCGGGGACTGAGGGTACCGAGCCGACCTCCAAACCGGCGGGGAAATCGGAGGGCTCGCGTCCGAAGAAGGCCACCGAGCCGGAGGTCCATCTTGCCTCGCCTTCATCCTCCAAGGCATCCAAGGCATCGCGCCATGCTCCGAAGCCAAAGGAGCTGGCTGGGCCTGTGGAAGGGGCAAAGTCCCCAAGGCCTTCGTCGTCGGCAGCGGCCGCCGTCCTCTTCGACCTCCCGGACAATCCATTCTTCCCGGCGGAGGAGCTTCCCAGGCCTGGGAAGAAGAGGCACCACGACAAACCCGGTCGTGACTCTGCCCCTAAAAAGTCCAAGCCCTCCAAGGATCGGCCCGCCATCGATCCACCGAAGGCAAAGGACAGGAAGCGCTCCCCGTCCAAACGGGCAGCTCCCCGCGACCCGGAGCCGACACCGGTAGACCAGGGGACCCCGGTACCGGACATTCCGCTGCCTCTGCCCACCATGGACTTTGTCCACGGCACGGATGACACCGCTCTCCCTCGCTCCCCAGAGCACCGGTCGCCCTCCAACCTGCCAACCGACGATGAGGAGGACCAGCCCCGCGGGCGTGACATTCCCGACCTCTTCTTCGACACGCAGTCGCGCCGGTACTACGTGTCTGTGTCGGAGGACAGAGCTTTGAGGGAGTTCACCAGGCTGAACCCCCATCCCGTAGACCGGGCCACCCCGTCCAGATCGGTCCTGACCGTGTCGGTCTACGAAAGGTTGCCGTCTTCACCCCGCAGGTGCTCCCGTTCTTCAGCCGACCTCGCTCCAACCCGACCGAGATCCCAGGTCAGAGTGACGGACCCTCTCTCCTCCGACCTGGACTCCGAAGACGAGCCGCTGCTTCCTTCTGAGGCACCCTCGGATGAGGATGTCCTCTCGGACCCAGCATCTCCCCAGAGGATGCACAACCCAGAGCCGTCTTCCCCGTCGGACGACGTCAGGTCTTTCACCAAGCACGTCATCAAGATGGCAAGGGCCCTCGACATCGAGCTCGCTTCCACGGAGGACGACGCCGAGGACCCGGTTGAGCGTCGGGTGCACGGACTGTCAGGGCGGCCATCGAGGACATGCCGCTCAACGGGACCGGGCTCTTCCACGCCGAGACCGACGACCGCCTGAACCGCAAGTTCAGGATGAAGGCGGCGGCGAAGAAGCACGGCATGTCCTCAGCACCGGCTTCTCCATTCCGGAAGCGTCAGCGCCCGTGGCAGCCGCAAGGTCAGTCACAGGGGACCTTCCCCCGGGATCGGCAGTCCCAGCAGCAGGGCTCCCAGAGGCACCGCTTCCCCTCGCAGTCTTCCTCCTCCTCTGGCCGTCGCAACTTCCCGCCTCGGTACCGCAAGTCCCGCCAGCAGGACACCGACCAGGGGAAGAAGAGAGCCTGAAGGGACGCAGCGCGCTTCGTCTCTCCTTCACCCCTCTTCTTTTTGGACATTTTGAGGCCCTACGTTAACACCTGGGCCTCTATAACATCAGACTCGTGGGTTCTCAACATCGTCTGTAGGGGTTATGCCCTCGAGTTCCAAGAGCTCCCTCCAACTGGAGCCTTCATGTCCACTCCCCCCTCGGACACCCTTCTCGACGAAGTGCGCACCTTGCTTGTTAAAGGGGCAATCTCCCCTTTGCCGCCCGATCAATGTCCTCGGGCCTTTTTCTCCAGGTACTTCACGGTACCGAAAGCGGATGGGGGCATCAGGCCCATCCTGGACTTGAGACAATTGAACTTGTTCCTTGACTACCGTCGCTTTCGAATTGTAACTTTGGCTTCCATTCTGCCTCTGCTCCACCAGGGCCTGTGGTTCGCGACCGTCGACCTGAAGGACGCCTACTTCCACATCGGGATCAGAGAGTCCCACCGGAGATTCCTCACCTTCACTGTCGGCTCTACCGCGTACCACTACAACGTGCTTCCTTTTGGCTTGGCCACGGCTCCACGAGTCTTCACAAAATGCATGGCACCGGTGGTGGCATACCTTCATCAGAAGGGCTTCATGGTCTTTCCCTACCTGGACGACTGGCTGTTTGCAGCCGAATCCCAAGACGAGCTGCAGGAGGCAGTCTCCTTCGCCTTGCGCCTTTTGGACTCCCTCGGGCTGGTCGTCAACAGGGAAAAGTCCCACTTCACACCGACCAGACAGGTCAAGTTCATTGGGGCCATCCTCGACTCCGAGAACTGCTTAACCTTCCTCCCTCCGGACTGGTTTCAGGCTCTGACAACGTCCCTCAGGCCGTGCATCTCCCACAGAAGGGTGAGAGCCAGAGACGTTCAAGTCGCCCTGGGCCACATGGCATCGACAACGTTCGTCACCCCCTGGGCAAGACTTCGTCTTCGGACGCTCCAATCCTGGTTCCTCTCCGTCTTCTCTCCGTTGGAGGACCCTCCTTCAAAGTGGCTCACGGTACCGAGACCGGTGGCCGCTTCCCTCAGATGGTGGCTAGACAGCTCCAACGTCTGCACCGGGATGCCTTTCCATCAGCCCCAGGCACAACTGACTCTGACAACCGATGCATCCCTGGAGGGTTGGGGTGCCCACCTGCTCGACCTCGTCGTCAAGGACAGGTGGTCCGCACAGGACAAGCTCCTCCACATCAACGCTTTGGAGATGCTCGCAGTGGAGAAGACTTTGAGGGCGTTCGAGTTTGCTGTCACAGGAAGAGTGATCCTCCTGAGGACGGACAACACCACCGTGATGTATTACATCAACAAACAAGGTGGTACCAGATCCAGGACCCTGCTCGACCTCACGCTCCGCATCTGGGACTGGTGCATCCAGAGGCGCGTCCTCCTCCAGGCGATTCACCTTCCCGGGGAGGACAACGAGCTGGCAGATCGCCTCAGCAGATCCCCTTCGGTGTGCCACGAGTGGAGACTCCATCCCGAGACGGTCAGCGACCTCTTCGATCGGTGGGGAACCCCCCGGATCGACCTCTTTGCGACCAGGTGGAACAGCCACTGTCCCCAGTTCTGCTCCAGGAAGCGATTGGACGGATCCCTCGGAGACGCATTCGCCTTCCTCTGGACGGGGGAGCTCCTCTACGCCTTCCCTCCGTTCCCTCTCATCATCAGGGTGGTGTCCAAGATGACAACGGACCGCTCGCATGCGATCCTGATCACCCCGTGGTGGCCGAGACAGCCATGGTTCGCATCCCTTCTCCACCTCTCCAGGAGATGCTTCCTCCGTCTCGACCCTCGTCCGGACCTGCTGTCCATCCAGGATGGACGAATTCTCCACCCCGACATCGAGAGCCTGCCGCTGGTAGCCTGGAGGATTCGGCCCTGACTGCCTTGCCGGAGGCAGTGAGGACGGTGATCCTGCCTGCGAGGAAACCTTCCACCCAGCGCTCTTAAGCCCTGAAATGGAAGAGATTTTGCCTCTTCCTTGACCAAAAGGGCTTGTCTCCTGCACAGATGTCCACTCCAGTGGTGCTGGAGTTTTTGATGGCACTTTTGGATGGAGGGCTGTCCCTCACATCCGTCAAATGCTACCTGTCTGCCATTTGTGCCAAATACCAGTTCGGGGGGAGGGTTTCTTTCTTCAAAGACCCCTTGGTGAAAGGGTTCCTGAGGGGTTGTGCCAACCTTTACCCTCCTGTGTCGGTACCAACGCCGGCTTGGAGCTTGGAGTCGGTACTGTCCGCCCTCCAATCCAAGCCCTTTGAACCGACGGCCACAGCGGACTTGAGACTGTTGACTTGGAAAACCGCTTTCCTGGTGGCCATCACCTCTGCCCGCCGTGCGGGCGAACTCTGTGCTTTACGGAGGGACCAGCCATTCCTGAGGTTCCACAAGGACAAAGTGGTCCTCCGTACGGACATCACCTTCTTGCCAAAGGTTGTGTCTGCTTTCCACATGTGCCAGGACATTGTGTTGCCCACTCTCGCATCCAACCCGGCGTCGGATGAGGAGCGACGCCTACACTCTCTTGATGTCAGGAGAGCACTGGCATTTTACCTGGACAGAACTGCTGCCTCCAGTCGGTCCGAGAGACTTTTCCAATGCTACTCGGAACCGAAGAAAGGGTTGCCTGTGTCTGCGCAGAGGTTTTCCAAATGGGTGGCTGGTACCATCCACCTCTGCTATGAACTGTTAGGCAAGCCTCTCCCTGGCAGGGTTCGGTCCCATTCCACAAGGTCAATGGCAGCATCCTCTGCATTCCTGTCGGGGATTCCTTTGGAGGATGTCTGCAAGGCTGCTGTCTGGTCCCAACCTCTGACTTTTATTAAGCACTATAGGTTGGACACCAGGGCCATTCGAGACGCAGCTTTCGGGAGGGCTGTGTTGGTTTCAGGGTTGCATTGATTGCACTACTGATGTTTTGTGTTTACTACACTTGTACAGTTGACACTGTTTACATTTGTTGAATGTTGGTTTGCACAAGTTCTATGGGATCGGTCTTGCATGACCTCTGTTCCCTCCTCAGGTTTAGCAACGTTATTGCTATTTTGATTTGTGCATGAACAAAAAGACTGACTCTTTTTATGGTCCAAGGTGTTTATTGTTGTAATAAATATACCTTTGGTTCACCATAGCTTTGGTTTCAGGACACTCCCTCCGCCGCATACCTTAGCTTGTCAGTCTAAACCCATTTGTATGATTCGCAGAGACCACGAAGAAGAAGGACAGGTTGCTTACCTGTAACAGTATTTCTTCGAGTGGTCATCTGCGAATACATACAAATCCCACCCGTCCGTCCCCTCAGTGTCCTGCTCACATTGGCTCTTTCCATCGCCTGCTTGGCGGAAAAATTGCGGAACTGGGGAAAAGAGCGGGAAGGCAGGGGCCTTATAACAGGTGGGCGGAGTTACCGCCAAAAAGTTTCAATATGTTGCAGAGTTAACTCTGCCCAGTGATTCCAGTAGGTTCCGAGCAGCACTGCGCAGGCGCAGTGAAACCCATTTGTATGTATTCGCAGATGACCACTCGAAGAAATACTGTTACAGGTAAGCAACCTGTCCTTTTCCCTTACTGAATGGTACCATGCTTGTCTAATGGAGAAAAGCGCCCCTTAGGTCTATCTAGATTCAAACATTAAATCAGCATGCAGATTTGTTCTCTATGGATTCCATGAGAAGACATAGTGATGCTCTCTAGTTAAGAGGAGATGTACATTCATTCCCTGTATGATGTATGATGTCCTGACCTAGATGGCTAGAAGGCAGACAGGACCAGCCCTACCATTCGACAGAGTGAGTCAGCTGCCTGACCGGCAAGTCATTGTTAATACTACCTTGTGGTGGTAGTTCTGTTCTGTTGCCATTGTAGTGCCATCTGGTGGACCATTTGGCCATTTGGCATGGAGTTTGGGAGCCTATTGCAAACTGACCACCTGGGGATGTGAAGGAAACTTAAAAACAAACACATTTGTAATATATTTTGAGATCAAAATTGCTCATACCTGTTGAGACCCCAACAAGACTGAAGAGTGGTCTGTAGAGATGCACAGAGATCTGTCTGGTCCTATTTAAATAGCCATGTTACTGATAGCTATGTTACTCATAGTTACTGAGTCCAGAAGTTGTTGATATAATTGCTTGGACAACTGTGGCCTATCAGAAATGTGGGTCAATCTACATTCTTATAGATTCTTGAAATACAACAGAAATTATCTGGGTAAGAATGTGGTAAATGTTTTTCTTGAACAGAGTGATCCTAGACACCTTAAAAGAAGCAGTGATATGACCACTGCAAAGGAAACCTGGCTTCCACAAAGAATATTTGAATTATCTGTTAGCAAGTTTGCTGATATCTCATTCCTGGAAAAACTATAATGCGTGTGCACGTGCACACACACAAAGGCAACTGCATCTGCACTGTAGAAATAATGTGGTTTGACACCACTTTAACTGCCGTGGCTCCATCCTACATAATTCTGGGATTTGTAGTTTTGTGAAGTGCCAGCATTATTTGGCAGAGAAGACTAAAAAACATGTAAAACTATAACTCCCAGGAAATCCATAGGATGGAGCTACAACACTTAAAAGTGGTGTCAAACTGCAACATTTCTACTGTGCAGATGTACCCTTGGATTAGACTGACTTTTTAGATCAACTTCAAGCCACCTTTAGGCCTGGTTTTTGTCTGTGTTGGGCACTCTAATGCATGGATGATCTAAGGTAGTACAGAGGAAGAGGAAACTGTTCACTGTCCTAGGCTTAGGGTTGCCATAGGTCAGGACCTCCAAACCAGGACAAATGGAGGACAAATGGAGGACACTTTTATAAAAATGGAGGACATGGAAAAATTGCTGTTTTTTTAAAAAATATATAGGGTTAGATAGAAGGGGGGTTAAATAAGGGGGTTTGAGAAAGGGGGGCTATAGAAGGAGGGCTAGATGGGGTACCTAGAGGGGGTTAGGGTTAGATAAAGAGGAGTAAGATAGAGAGGGGTAAGAGGGGGGCTTAGAAGAGACTTAAATAAGGGAGTTAGATAGAGGGGGGTTAGATGGGCTTAAATTCTAAAGCACCAGTTGTTCTCTCTGCAGGGCTCTCAGACTACATACACACTGCAGAAATAACCCAGTCTGACAGTACTTTAACTGTCCTGGATCAATGCTATGGAATTCTGGGAAATGTAGTTTGTTGTGGCTCCAGAGCAGAGCTCTGCTTGTTCAGTGCCAGGAGCTGATTTGCCTGTGTAGTTTGGCTATCTGTGAATTTCACAAACCGCTCGGATTCCCAGTGATTGGGCGGTATATAAATAAATCCTATTATTATTATTATTATTATTATTATTATTAAATAAGGTGGTTAGAGCAGTGGTTCCCAAACTGTGTCCTTTAAGAGATTTTGGACTTCAACTCCCAGAAGCCTCAGACATGTTAGACAATAGTCTGAGATTCTGGGAGCTGAAGTCCAAAATTACTTCAAGAGCACAGTTTGGGGATCACTGGGTTAGAGAGAGGGGGGAATAGATAGAGAGGGGTTGGAGGGAGGTTTAGATGGAGAGAAGGAGGTAGATAGAAGGGGGTTAGAGAGGGCTCAGTTAAAGTGGGGTAACAGGGGGAGAGGGAGTCAGAGAGAGGGTTAGAGAGGAGAGGAGTGTGTGTTTGGGGGGCCTTAGGGAGGGGGCTTCCAATGTCTGACGGGGGCGATCCTGGGGGGAGCCTGGGGCCCAGGAGGGGCCTGGAAGGTGCCCTCTTGCCTCTCTCGGGTGCCAGCCCCTTCCTCCTCTTCTGAGCCTTGTCGAGGCTCTTCCCCCTCTTCCTCTCCGACGGCTGGGTCCCTGAGGCACCCCTTCCCTTTAGTGAGGCAGCTCTCCCGGCGCTTCAGAGCCCCTTCCTTGCAAGAGCAGCAGCAGGAGGAGGAGGGCTGGGGGGCAGGGGTTCCAGGAAAGGACCCTTTCGTCCCCTCTCCCAGCAGCCTGCCTGGATGGGCGGGGGCCACTGCTGCTGCCTGCCTGGCCCTGCTCCTCCTCGCGCCTTGTTGTCCTGTCTGACTAAGCCTGGCTGCTCCTTGGGAGGGCTGGCCAATAGGGGCAAGGCAGAGCAGCAGAGTCCTCCCCTGCCAGCTCCAGCCCTGGCTGTTGCGCTCATCACAATATAGGGATGCAGCAGGGCCAGGAGCCGGGCAGAATTGAAGAGGGCGTGACGGGACCGGGAATGACCCCTAGAAAGCGGGGGGGGGGTCACGCCTCCCACCGGGTTATGGCAATCCTACCTAGGCTCCTCAGTAGTTTTTTAATGTTACCATACCCTCATAGTATCATTCTGGATAGACTGTCTGGAGTGGGAGCAGAATACAACATTTTATAACCATTTCATTCCTGCATGGATTATAGATGTTATTTTAGAACGGGGTGGGCAGCTGTAGACCTACAGATGTTTTCTGAACATCTGTCAGTCATCAGTTCTAAACTAACTATTCCGATCAGAGCTGCAAACCAAAATATCTGAAGAACTACAGTTGCCTCATTCTATATTTTTGAGCCTTGCTATATACAGGTCATTATGCTTCTGCATTCCAGCAAAGAGCCTCCTGTGCCAGCAACCAGACCAAAAATGTAATTTGTTTATTTCTGATTATTTCTCCTAAGAAGCATACATATTCAGGCATGCTAAAATTAGTATATTAACAGCTTTCAGGGCCTTCGTATCTTCCTCTTAAAATATTTACAAATTTACCACTGAAAATAGTCTTCCAATTCTGAATGTGGTTATATATAGCCATTGAACTACAGCAAAGCAGCAATCCAATGGTCCCTCCCTGGGAGGATATCCCAAAGGCAATAGGAAACACTGGCTCTTTCTCTGCAGCTGCGGAGAGAGCTCCAGTCTTGGCTCTTCCATCTCATCCTCTGCCTCTTCACACCACTTGCCTCCCTGATACTGGAACTCCAATGTCAGCATGACTGAGAACAGATAAAGCAACTGAAGTATACCCGATGGTCCATTTTCTGTTCATGGGACTCCCTGGGAAATGTAAGACTGCCAAGAAAATGCAACTAATCAAAACAAAAGAAAACCTATAAACAAACAAAAAGGAAAGTGGCCATCAGTACTTCTAGACATATTTAAAAGTGGAAGTGCCTCTCCTGCAGGTTTCCAGGTAAAACAATTCACCTTTTGGCCAATCTGGGGGATCAGGAAGAGCCAAAGGTCACAAAAACAGCCTTCAGAAATCTAAAACTCCACCACAATGCAGGCAGGATTGCCCTGTAGGCCCATTTTATTGGTTTCCCCACAATCTAATTCAGCTACTTTGGGCTTTGGAGGGAAAATATTCATATCTTCTATACATGTCAAATTATATGGATACTTGTTAAATCTCACCCCCATCAAATCAGAGCAGCAGGAAAAAAATCTTGTTCAAAAACTTCCAGAAAACTCATATCACTGGGTGCAGTGGATAATTTCCCAATGTGTATCTGATTCCTGTTCTCTGAACTTGAAGCTGGGGAAGGAGCAGACAAAACGAGGTACCAAGATGATCAGAGTAGTACAGTTCACTGTATGGTGGAAAGCTTAATATTGTTCTGCCACAATACCTGTATGGCCAAAAACAATTTCAGCAAAGTAATACTCCAGCATTTGATATAGTCATAAGGGACAGCCATTGGAATCCTAGATGACCTGTTATGTAACTGTATATAAACCTAGCTATGTTGCATAGAAACTAAGAAATCCCTTTACTGAATTATGAAGATGCATAACAGCACACCAGCAAGAGTGAGTGATGCATGTCAGGACTGCCCCAAAGCGCATCCAGTTGTGTGTTTGTCCTGTTGTATATTGGTCTCATTGCTATGTAGTAATGTAGCAGTAACCTTCTAGTGGATACTGATGTTACAGAACTCAGTGTGTGCCTTCAAGTTGTTTCCAGTGCATGGTGTCCCTGTCATGGGGTTTTCTTGACAAGTTTCTCCTGAGGGGGTTTGCCATTGCCATCCTCTGAGGCTGAGAGAGTGTGGCTTGCTCATCGTCAACCAGTGGGTTTACATACCTGAGCCAGAATTTGAACCCTGGTCTCCAGAGTCATAGTCCAATACTCAAACCACAACATTATGATGGCTCTCACCCAGTTCTGATTCCTGCAGATGTAAATCCACTTACAAAGACACAAGATCCCCGACAGGGGTCTGGCCTTGTTCTTCACAGTCTCATTCCTGCTTCATTGATATACTTTCACATTCTTTCACTCTCAATGGCAAAAAAGAGTGTAGAAAAGATCTTGGTCTCATTCTCTCGCAAATGTATTTAAAATTTGCTTTAACAGATGTAAATTGTCCTGATGTTTGACAAGGGATGTTGACATAAAATCTAATGAGGAGGATATCAGTTGTTACAAGTGTTAATTTGAGCTGTTTATTGTATCATCAACATCTAGCTCCTTTGAGACCATGGGGGGTGGCTTGAGTAGCACAGAGGAGAATACTGTTGTTTCAAAAGCAGCATTAGTTAGATCGTTTATAAATTCCTGCACACCAGCTGTGTTCCTAGATTATTCATGCTACTACAATTAATACCATTACAGAGGGAACACAGACATCCTTGGAGATTATCACTTATAATGTCAGATAGCAATCTTTGTTAACCCAGTCACTTTCTCTTATGTCAATCTGTCAATTTCAGCTTCCTTCTTTTTGACATAATTCCAGTCTTAAATTGATATGTCTGAAAGTGTGAAAATCTGAGCTGTCTTAGGTTTGGTTTCTCCTCCTCCTCCTCCTCCTCCTTTTGGATTTCAAAGTGTTAACAAAGTCCTGGGTATTGGTTCAAACCTGTGAAATTAGGTAAACTCACCTCAAAATATAAACTGAATGAATTTCTCCTCATCCCCACTTTCTCAGTAAATGATAACCTGGAGCTACCTTTGCAAAAACACTTCCCATAAAGCAGTAATTCTCATCTTATGGACCTCCAAATGTTTTGGACTTCAACTCCCAGAAGCCCGACACATTACAGCCAATAGCCAAAGATTGTGGGAGTCAAAGTCAAAAACAGTCCTAGGCAATGTCTGCATGGGCCAGAATACTCCAGGAGTAACCCAGAGTATTCTGGCCCTGGAGTTGCCCCAATGTCCCCCAGTTACCTGGCACTCCCACTGCAACGTGGGGCGGCTGTTCACACGTTTCCCATTGTGCTGTTATGGTGGTAAATCACTCACTCTGAGGTCAGAACGAGGCACCCAATAACAATTACATGGTTGGGTGCCTCCTTCTGAGCCCTGAGTGAGTGACTCACTGTGGTAGCAGTCACGCTGGGCAGCAAATTGAGACATGTTGTAAACAGCCACCTGGCGTCTCAAATCCCATCTCCAGGACCTTGCCATTGGCCACAGCAGTAGCAATAACAAGTATATTTCTATACCGCTTATCAGTGCACTTAAGCACTCCCTAAACAGTTTACAAAGTGTAAGCTAATTGCCCCCAACAGTCTGGGTACTCATTTTAGTGACCTTGGAAGGATGCAAGCCTGAGTCGAGCTTGAGGCCTTTCACTGGTATTGAACTCGCAACCTTATGGTTTTGAGTGAAAGGCTGCAGTACAGGCATTTAACCACTGCGCCACCAAGGCTCTTCATTAATAGCAGCAAGTCTACAATCTTTCCCAGTCCTACTGGTGATCTAAGAGAATGGAGATGGAGCTCTCTGTATAGAAAACATGCATCTAAAACTGAGTAGTGACAAGTTGGAGTCCAGCTTTATGGAATGGAGCTGGGCAAAGGGGTGTTGGTGGGCCCCTCACACATAAGGCTTACTTCTAGTGAAGCAGCACTGTATATGAATGAGGTGCTTCCATTTCAGAGGGGTGCCCCAAAGAAGAGATACAAGGACTCCTTGAAACAACATCTCAGGCTTGGCCAAATTGATCACCAACAATGGTCTGCCCTGGCATCGCATCGGGAGGCATGGAGATGCACTATCCACGATGGTGCAGCTTTTTTCGAAAGCTCCCGCCAAACAAGTCTCAAAGAGAAACGACAACGCAGAAAGAAACGCGGAAACATCACCCAAAGAGACTTTCCGCTGTGCTTTCTGCAACCGGACCTGTTTGTCCTGGATTGGCCTTTTTAGTCACCAACGTACTTGTACAAAGCACAGAATGAGACCTTCCTGAATCTTCATTCGCGAAGCAAAGCCAGAGAGAGTAACATAATATAACTTAAGGGCACTGTAAAAATGACTAAGGAATCTGATGTTGAAAGTCAAGGGTAGCCATCTGTGTTGATGAGCTCAGAGGGTACACAGGGGGCTTGGTAGCTGCCCTAAGATGAGAGGTGCTGGTGCTAGGCCTGAAATATGGTTATGACATCCCAGCCTATTTGTATTAATGCAGGCTAAGATTCTAGATTAGCTGCTTAATTAAGTATAAGTATACTTAACTAGTGGCCCAAAACACATGGGCCCAAATTGCCAACTTTGGGATGATCTGGGGATGTGTTGTACAGATGACATATGCTCCTGGATCAGGTCAAAGGTGCGCCATGGCTGCCTAAGCCAGCCCAGCGCCACCCACAAAATGAGCACAAAAAAAGTGCTGCTTGCTAGCGGCCCATTCAGAACCGCAGCTGTGGCCCATTTTGGGACCATGGTGTCTGAGTGCCACAGTCCCGCACTGAACAGGGAGCGACCAGGGCTGGAGTGGGCAGAGGCTGCTCCAAGCTGCCAATCTGCTTGACCCCAGTGTTTTCTGGCCCAACCCTCCCTCTAGTGAATGTGTAGGGATCAGGAATACAAATTAGTTAAGGATGTGTAACTCTAGGTTTATAATTGCAATTGTGAATTCCAGTTGCATTCATTAATGGAAAAGAGGAAAGTACTTGAACATTCAGTAGCAAAGTCTACAGTCTACACTGGCAAAAGATAGTAACTATAGCAATAGATCAAGGTGCAAATAGCAGATGTTGCAGTATTTTTTTTTTTTTTAAAAAAAGACAGCAAACATATTTTAGTTGGCAGTTACTTTTAATGAAGACAGTGCATTTTATTTACATGAAACACATAACACACTCCTTGTAGGCATGAAACGTAGACCAAGTTCAAAGATCAAAATTGTATTTCCATTACATGCTAAACAAAATAGATAAAAATAATAATTATGGCACAGTGACTAACACAAAGAAATAAACTGTCACAATGAATTAACATTTATGTATACTGCCCATTTAAAAGTGCAAAATTATTCCTGAAAATTAGAAGATTTTTGTAAAGTTTAAGGTCCAGAAATATGACCTGATCAGCCCAAAGTATAGCTGATGTTGAAGGTTTCAGCATCCAGGAAAATATTACCTTGAAATAAATTGTGCATATTGTGCTCTTTTTTCAAAAAAAAGAACTTGTGGTGGTTGTGGGGGTTTGCTGCTTTTAATGCTGTTCCCACCTCCAAAAAACCTTCATTGCCCTTTGTCTTTGCGGTCTTCAAAATCCAGATTGGCAGTTAAACACACACACAAAAGAAGTGAAATGTAAACACATAATGTACCTAAATCTTAGAGACCCAGTCAGTCCCAGGGTTACTAATGGGTCCACAATGCTCTACTGCTGTAAGGCAAATGTGGTTAAGATGCGACTTTTCAAAAATAGACTTCTTTTGCAGAGAAAGGCTTTAACTATTCTCTGAATGCCAAAACCATGGTAGTAAGTAACTGTACCTATTTTATGCCATTAGTTATTTTATTTTATTTTGCTACTGAAGCTCATCTGAGCTAAACATGCAAAATCAATGGCAAAATCTGCATGTCAATAATAAATTTAAAATACTGCAGTTTATTTCATTAGATAGGAGAACCCACAGAAACGGGAGAAGTTTTAGGTTCTCTTCTTACCAGGTTTCAGAGCATTTTCTCTTTCTCACCCTCTCTTTAAATAAAGATTTCTATTCTGTACAACACTTTTTTTTAGAATTAACTAAGTATACACCAGTAACCTCCCAGCTACAACGTATGACCTCTTCAACAGCCAAACTCCTCTGTTGTTTCTTAGGGACAGCAGGTAGATTGTGCGTTAATTATCAAAGATGTCACAATCTGTTGTTACTTATATTTGTAGTGGCAGTGCATTAGCGGGAAGAGGTGGCCTTCTTAACAAATGACCTTGTACGGGAGACAAAAAGGGAGGTGTAATCACTTGGAACTGCTTAAGCACGCCGTGGTTCTAGTCGGTGTGACATCTGTGATAAAGTCCTCTGGTTGTCAATCACACTTAATTGTCGTACATAACTCCGGACATCCTGATGGTTCTTGTTCGCCAGAGATGCATCAGGATCTGATGAAACAGAAATGATGCACCATTGGTACGCTTAGTCAAACTCAAAACCTGAGCAGAATATCCAATTCCCTCTTTGCTTCCAAAAGAATGAACATATGCATAGCTATTTTTGTCACATTTAAATTAACCATGCCACAGTCTTCATTGATTCTTTCCCCATAACACAACCTGATGCTTTATTGAGCTTTATTTTATTATTTTCACTGATATAAAGAAACTACGTGTATTCCTTCATCAGCATACAGTAAACTATGTTGTAAATAAATACTGACAATTTGATTAAGAGGATTCTCAAAGCCATACCTTCGTTTCAGTAGCAAGATGCCACGATACAGCAAAAGCTGATTTCAGTGGGATTAGATTGTGCCTCTAGTTTATAATTTTAGATTGTGCTCCTAGGCTATAACCCATGATGTTAGATAAAGATGGAAAATAATAGTCATGATGAATGCACATATTGCAATACGTACTGAAAGGCTGGCTCCGGCAGAATTTCACTGTTCTAACAGTGTTTGAAATCATGCGCTACAAGGAGAAAAAAAGATCTGTATAAATTATAGTCATCAACAGTGGATCAGAATTAAAACAATCACCATGCATAAGCAAGCAGGGTTTTAGGCTGGACTGCTCCCTGATCTGTTTGCTGATTTTCCAGGTATACTCCTCTGTTAATATGGGACATATGTAAAAATGCAATAGCCCACCTGGTACAGTCTTTCTCTCTCTAGTCCAAAACACACTGCAGAAATAATCCAGTTTGAGACCTCTTTAACTGCCCTGGCTCAGTGCTATGGAATCTTGGGGATTTTAGTTTACTGTGGCACCAGAGCTTTGTGATGGAGAAGGCTAAATATCTCACAAAACTAAGGTTCCCAGAATTCCTTAGCATTGAGCCAGGACAGTCAAAGTGGTCTCAAACTGGATTATTTCTGTGGTGTGTTTTGGACATTAGACACACACACACATACATGGTTTTGTCATTTTGCCAAATCTAAAATTGCACTTAGAAGCTTTTTCAGCATCGGTGGTGAAATATGTTGGAGGAAACATTAAAAAAAAACCCCTTTCTAGTAGTCCATTACTGTGGCCAGAGAGCTGCTTTTGTGAGCATAGGGGTGGGATGTGGCAGCAAAAGGCTTCCCTTGTTTGTCTCAAATCAAGTCAGGTCCAAAAAGCCTTGCCACTGGGCAATGCTACTAGTGCAAGAAGGGACTGTGTGCATGGCCTGGACAGAACAACTAATTTGGCTTGCTGGTGGCGGTGTCAATGGTGGCTCCCTCATTGCCTGGCTTATCTCTGGCCAAAGCCAACCACTGATAGACCATTCATGCCTCCACCCCATGAGATTGCCAGCCAGGTAGTAGTAAGACAACCTCCCATTCTCATACCCCTTTCCTTTCCGCCACCCTGTCCACTTTCAAGAGGCCCAAATGAAAGTCGCGTCTCTACACAAAGCAATCTCTCTGTAGAGAGGGCCTGTGAAGCAATCTTGTAGCACCTTTGAGACTCACTGAAAGAAAGAAATTGGCAGCATGAACTTTCGTATACTTCAGTCTACTTCCTCAGGCTGAAGTCTAGGAGAGCTCATGCTGCCAACTTCTTTCTTTCAGTGAGTCTCAAAAGTGCTACAAGATCTCTCTACATTCTGATTCTACAAACATGGCTATATCTTTGAATTGTACCCCTTTGAATTCAACAAGGGTTGCTCCAGGGCATTAAGTTACACCACCCTTTGAGGGAACAGGGGAGAACATAGGACACAAAAAAACCCATCCTCTTGACATGTCACCATAATTCCCCTCCCCACACACATGGAATCCCCCCCTTTTTTTTGGTGGTATGCCTTCAAGTCAACTCTGGCTTAACAGTGATTCTCTCCTACTAAATTTGGCAAGATTTCTTCTGGAGAGATTTGCCATTGTCTTCCTCTGAGGTTGAGAGAGTGTGACTTGCGCAAGGTCACCTAGTGGGTTTCTATGGCTAAATGGGAATTTATACCCTAGTCTGTGAGAATCCTAGTCTGGCATTCTTCATTGGCTCTCTTCATTCAGAAACATACTTCCTGTTGATAGACATATCCTCCAGAAATTTGTTTAATCCTCTTTATGTGAAAGCAAATAACCACACCCCATTTTCAACACACTCTTCAAGGCTGAACAGTGTTTTTGAAACCATGCTGAATTCAAATAATTGGGAAGAGAATTTCATACAAACACTCCCATGGCAATTACAGAAAATATTTGGTTTGGATCCTTACTTAGTCATACTTTAGAAAGAGACAGAGAAAGCAATAAGACTTAAGTTAGTCATAACCAACTGTTGTTGTTCTTGTGTGCCTTTGTTGTTTCTGATTTATGGCAACCCCAAGGTGGACCTATCATGGGATTTTCTTGGCAAGATTTGTTCAGAAGAATATTCATAGTAATATTGAAGCTTGGTGCAGGAATGGATTTGCCTTTCTTTTCTCTGAGTTTGCCTTTCTTTCCTCGAAGGCTGAGAGTGTGTAACCTGCCCACGGTCACCCAGTGGTTTCTGTGCCCAAGCAAGAATTTAAACTCTTCAGAGTCATAACACCCAAACCACTATAATCCTCTTTCAGTAACCCTACTTTAGGTGTGATTAACTCCCTGTGAAAGGTATTCCCAGTGATTCCTCTCAGAAAAATGATTTAGGCAAACACAGCCATGCCAAGAGTCCCGTTCATGTGCCTGAAGCATAATTAGGGCATGATCAACAGGCCTACCCCATATTTTCCCTTATGAGGCTCATTCTTAAATGAGGCACATGTGGCATTGAAGCTGACTTTGACATTGTTTCACATGGTAAAAGATGCTGGTTTTCTATTATTATTCTTGAAAAGAATAAAGAACAGAAAAGGGTGCAACAAAGAGGGAGATGAAGAGAGAGGAGTGAGCAAATCAGTGAGGACAGCCAAACTGTTTGTCTGTGTGGCACTGCATCCCCTCACCCCCACCCCCACTGAACTTAAGTTCACCCTGTGTGCTTTGGAAATCTATTACTGGAAAGCCACATAATGCTAAATCTGGATCTCACAAAAATAGAGCCAACCCTACTAACACAATGGATATACTCCTCCTGCCCAGCCTACCCGACCTGCGCCTCTGGCTTCCTTCTCATCCGCATGCTGTTGTTCCAGTTCAGGTTGTCTGCAACCTAGAATAGTGCGGCAGGCGGCCAGCACTTTATCTGCTAATCCATTCCTAGACCAGGCTTCAATATTAATATGAATATTCATACACACTATACAAAAAAACTACTAAGGGTTTTAAGTCACATACTTTCTGCATAATCTTTATGTTCCAAAAAAACCCATGAAAGAATGTTTGCCCCCTCTTCACCCCCTCTCATAAGGATCACTGTGTGAATTCCTTTTGTTCACATCCATAAAACCTGAAAACCAATATGCACACATTTGCTAATCCTCATTTCACACCTCAAGGGTGAAGAGTCTCAGTAAAAAGAGAAACCCGTGGTTGATGGTACTATTTTGTACTGCCATGGATGGGGAAGCTTATGTTGCAGAAGTGCCTTGGAAGGGCTTTGTAGCTGCTTTCTGCAAGTACCAATGGGAGAGATACCAGAAATACTCCAAAAAGCACCAGAGAGAAAAAGAAAGGGGGGGGGGAAGAGAGAGAGAGAGAGAGAGAGAAAAGTTGCCAGTTGCAGTGCAGCTCTTCTCTCCATATAGTGATTCAAGGAGCATTGCTTTTATCTGTTTTCCTGCATCTCACTAATCTATTTATATTTACCAAGATGGATTACAGCTGAACAGAAAACAAAAATAAATTATTTAAATAATTTAAAGTAGGAGATTTAAAGTAGGAGATGAAAACATGAAAATAATTAAATATTTTCAGATAATCAGATAAGATTCTCAAGTGTAAAGATACATAGCTGAATTCCAAAGTCACAATCATCCATGTCACAGCATTTTCAATTTCTATGTATGGCTGTCAATGAATAAACCTGACAGAAGAAAATTAATTCATTTGAAATGAGAAGGAAGTTATGCAGATAACTATGGACTGCCAAAAGGATAAATAAATGTGTCTGAGAGCAAATCAAACTTGAACTCTTCGTAGGAGAGGAAATGCTATGTTTGACCTATAAAGCCCTATATGGTTCAGGTCCCAGTGATCTGAACAACTATGTTCCTCCATTCTCAGAGATCTGCTGGAGGCCCTTCTCTCTCTGCCCAATCACCTCCACAGGTTCCTTCTCAGAGGCTGCTCCCAGGCTCTGGAGCTACCTTTCCAGAGAAGTTAGACTGGCACACCCACAAACTTTTTTTTGTGAACAAGTAAAGACATTTTTGTTTCAACAGGCATTTTATGAGTAAGGCCAGTTTCACCTTAACAATACGCTGGATCTGCTAATTGTGGTGGTGATGGTGTGTGTGTGTTTCTAATGATATGCTTTTTAATGTCTTTAATTTTTTGATTGTTTAATCATTTTAACTTTTGGATCTTGTTAATTCTTAACAATGTGTTTTTAACTTGCTGTAAGCCACTTTGAATCCTGAAGTGGGAAAAAGATGGGATAGAAATCATCATCATCATCATCATCATCATCATCATCATCAAAATGACCAAATCAGAGCTATTGCACTCTGGATGCATCGTGAGATGACACGACTTACTGAAAAAGATGTCAATGCTCTGTAAAAGTAGTAGGCAGTAGCAAAAGAGAAAGACCTCCTTACAGGTGGATAGACTCAGTCAAGGAAGCCAGGTCCTGTGTTTGCAAGACCTGAGCAGGGCTGTTGATGCCTGGGGTATCTGGAGCTCTTTCATTCATATGGCTGCTGTAAGTTGACTTACAACTTACAACTTGGAAGTTGACTTGATGTCAAATAGCAATAACAAACAATGACAACCTCTCTCTGGCCTAATTTTGTCAAAAGAGTATTCTGGTTATTATTTATTTATTAATCCAAGAGTCATAAACTGCCTTTAATACTACAGGGCATACAACCGAAGTGAAAATGGGTGTCAAAAGACTTTTAGGTCACAAGACTTTTAGGCCTAGAATATGGCTTGCTGGGAGATGTGGACCATATGCATACAATGCACACATGGGCACACATTCCATTGAACTACGTTCCTTGCTAGGAGACAATGAAGAGTCTTCACTGCCCCTCATTCCCCAGGATATGCTAATAACAGATTGTTCTTTCCGCACTGTTAAGTGACAGCTGGAAATGAGTATTTTACTCATGTATGTTAAGAATCAGTGTGAAATAAACAGTGGAGGAATATGATGGTGGGAGGGTAAGGTCAAGCATGGGAAATCAGTTCTAAGGTCTCAAGGTGGTTGATGATTTTCCATTCCTGATTTAAGACCACATAACACAATAAAACAGCTATTATAACATAGCTAGAACAATAATTTTCTTTTGTCCACAACTCCCACAGTCTCCTAGTAGGTGTGGGTGATTCTAAGAGCTGTAGTTCCCATCCCATCTGGGGGATTCTAAGAGTTGCAGTTCCCAAAAGTAACTTTTCCAAGCTCTGGTTTTAAAGAAATGCAATCAAAACCATATGATAGCATATACACAATAGCACTCAAAGTAGTCTGACTTCAATGACTGGCCAAGCAATATACATATACTTCTCAGTTGTGCATCTCTAATTCTTCTTCATTATCTACTCACTTGTTCTGCTGCTAACTAATGCCTTGACTATCATTCGAGATAGGAAATATAGAACTGTAAGTACAGTTCATCCCTAAATTCATGACTTTTGGGGCAGTCTGTTCTGAGCCAAAGATTCTATGATTCTGTGATTCTATGTTACAAATGAAGCTAGGCTAAAATTCTTCTCTTTCCATCCTATAGCATTCCATGTTTAGGGAAGCTTTCTCTTTACAGTATTTATTTATGGTCAGTATGGAGGATAATTCCATCTTACAAGAAGCATCAGTACTGACACACCTGCCTATTTGCATCCACCATGGAAACTGTTTACTCACTGTGTAGCATAAAATACCATCAGTGTAGCAATACTGCAGTACTGGACAATATGATTGCCCCAACCATTGCCCCATAGGTGGCACAGCCACATATCAAACCTGTAGTGCAACAGCAGAGCCAACTTCCCATACACCCCTAATTCTTCCACTCAACAAAACTGCTAAGCATTGTGCAATGGATCACCTGGAGCCCTGGTGGCGCAGTGGTTAAATGCCTGTACTGGAGCCATTTACTCAAAACCACAAGGTTGCGAGTTCAACACCAGCAAAGCTCGACTCAGGCTTGCATCCTTCCGAGGTCGCTAAAATGAGTACCTAGACTGTTGGGGGCAAATTAGCTTACTTGCTAATTAGCTTACTTGCTGTTCACCGCTATGATCTTTGGAATAACGGTATATAAATTAAAAAACAAAACAAAAACAAAACAAACACCTCAGCATCATAGGGCTTGAACCATCCTGAATAGGACTATACCTGTGCACAGCCTGAAAAAAGTACAGCTGCTTGTATAACAGTATTTACACAGGTGTAAAGCTACAACAGGTTTCCAGACTCTAATCTTACATATGTAATACCTGCCACTGCTTTGGTGTTAAAACCTCTGGGAAAAAGACTTCTAAATTGGAGGTCAAGTGCATACATTCTTAACACTCTTCCAGAATCTACACTGGCTGCTTGGCATTCTCTGCCAAACTGATTTGCAAAATCTGAGTATGTTCTATACTGGTGTTAAAAGCAGCTCCAAATGCTGCCAACATCTCATTACCATCTAGTGACTTGGTACGTGGGAGTTTGCCCTCTAGAGGCTTATTTAAAGAACAAGTGGGCTGAGCAAGAATTAACCGTTTTTTAAATAGAATAACAGATAAAAATTTCTTTGTGATCCTTTGAGAGGTATCGTGGAAAATCACTTTTCTAAGATAGCAAGATATTCTAGGAAGATCAATAATTGCCTAACTGTTGGAAGTGAAAGGTGTCTTCCAAGAAAACTGGCTTATGAGAAAAAATAAGAGATAAATAATCATTAAAGGGGAGAACATGCCATTGCTTCATTTGTTGATGAACTAAACTAACCTGCAAGAGGAAAGTAAGTGTCTAAGACACATTATTCTGGATCTGTGGAGTTAAATTACTGGCTCACTTACAACAAAGAGTGAGAGTCTCCTTGGGATCAGAAACTGTTGCTGTAACTCTGCCATAATTGCCAATCTGAAAGCTTTCTGCCTGGATGCCTGGCTGCTACTGAGCCCCTGTGGTATGCAAATAGGAGAAAGCCACATCCCCAAATCAAAGGCATAATATGTTTTGGCACTGATTCCAGGAGAATGGTGATGACATCCAGTGTTCATTTTCATCCTTACAGAATAGCCTTCCCTGGTCTGCTGCCCTCTAGATGTACTGGATGACAATACCCACCACAGAGACATTGCCTGTGGTCCAGCACATCTGGAGGGAAGCAGATTGGATAATGTGCTAAAACACAAGAATACATGCTTTTGAAACATGCCATGTACCAACTCTGCTTACCATTTTTTCAAAGTTCACTAGACTGTCAATAAACGTCTTGTTCCCTTCATGGGTAAATGTCATGTCTGCAATGGAAAGAAAGAACTAATGAGCAATAATAGAATTTGACATAAACTAATATCTAAACATCTAGAACATGAATAATCCACCTCCCTTCAGTTACTTTATTGTTCAGTCAAAGAATTCACTCATCTGCTTTTATGCACCTTCCTCTGATTTGAGATTGGTTGGGAAGGCCATTTTTTCTGTCCCACCACCCTCACAGCTACATCTTATGGGAATATGGGAGAGGGCCTTCTGACAGACACTAGCACTCCCTTCCTAGGGAGGTTAGACTGGCACTTTTTTGCTATGCTTCTGTTGTCAGGTGAAGGAAAAGGGATCAAACATCTCATTTGACAACTCTCATTTTAATTTTCATTCATTTTACATTTTTCTCACTCTTCACTTGGTTACCTTTTATGAGAAGAGGCATAAAGGGAATAATAGGAGGCTCCAGTTTAGCTACAGTGAGTCTGTAGGGCCTGTGGTTTCTTGAGGGGTCCTAAGAAAACAAGAAATAGTCAGACCTTTACCATATAACTTTAAAAATATATATATAAATTACAGCCTTTTCTTTAAAAATGCAATAATCTCATAATCTAATTGTCAGAAAATGCTTCCTTCAAAGTGAGAAGAGCTATGATCCATTTCATTAGTTGGCTATTCCACATACGTGATGTACCCTCTCTTTATTGTGTGTACAAAGTGTTTATTATCAAATGAGAAACACTCATCAGAATAGAATTCTATTTTTTCTCTTTTATGCATTTGCTCTGTCATCTCCATCAAGCTGTAAAATCATCATTTTGTAAGAAGAATGCATGATAAAATTTGAAGTTGGAATATATAATCTAGCTATAGATATACAGGAAAGATTTTTTAAAAATCTACATTTCCCAGATTGTCCTCAAGCAAGGCACACATTTTCTCAGAACAGGTTCCCTGAGACTATAATTTATAAATTATACACGCCTGTTTTACCAGCACTATAATGGGATCATAAACTCTTTAAAGTCACACAAGGACACATAAAACATTGAAAATAGAGGAATTCTCCAATCAGGTCCTCAGAGCAGGAGGGAATCCAGGCCACATGAGGTACAGAATTAAGACTGTCTGTCATTTACCATTAAGCTTTCAAACTCTGCATAGATCTTCTTGAACTTGCTTGGAAGTTTCTGTCAGTAAAAACAAAACACATGTAAAGGCCCAAATCAAGATTAGATTATTTCTTGAAAATACAGGGTAAATATTGCTTCCTACTGTCCACTGCAGCACAGAGCTCCACACACAAGATTCCTGACCCACCAGTCCTCATTCACATGTATGCAGGTGTGTGTGTGTGTGTGCTGAGGAATATTCCTCATTGGGGAATAGACTGAGTTTCTACTTCAGTTTCTTTAACCAAGCCCTGAGATGGAAACAGATACTTGTTCTTTTGCCACCCATTTACAACAATACAGCAAGGGAAAATACAGTAAGTCTCCTAGCAACCAGCTTATAAATAGAGAGCCATGAAGCTTGGAAGAGATTTGGTTCCAAATCTTGAAATACCCTGGGAAATCTAGATAGCTTTGCTCATGGTTCACAGAGGCCATGCAGCAGCAGAGAAACCCACATTCCAATGTGGATTTCCCAAAGCTCCACTGGGTTAGGGGGTGCTATTGTTATTGGAACATTTCAGCTAGTGGTTGCAACAAGTAAACTTGTACTGTACTACATAGCTATGGTAGTTTGCTTCCAGTTTAGCTGCCATGGCTTTAGCTACCTATGGAGTGCTGGGGTTTGCAGGGGTACTTGGCATGTTCTTCTAGAGAGCTCCTAGTGCACATTTCCCTCAATTACATCATTAGAGCTCTCAGGATTCTCTTGGATGGAGCTATGATTCTATAACTGTGTACACTGTAAAGCTACAATCCTATACAGTACTTACTTGCCTGGGAGTAATTCCCGTATAATTCAGCTTCTGATTCAGACATCTATATGATTATGCTATCTGTAGCATCTTGAATAGGAGATCTAGATTTGTCCTGTCCTTCTCCATGCCTCATGGTTGGTTAACTCCTTTTGCAACTAAGAGGAGTTTCAAAAGCAGTCTGTGACATGACTGGGGAAAGTAAAATATTCCACTGGCTTAAAGCAAACACCCTTTGCCTGCATTTTTAAGCCACTCTTTGGATTCTTGCCAAGGCTTCTCAGTTTCCCGTGCTGCTCTAAAGAAACAGCAGCGAAGTCAAAGGAAAGAATCAAAGCCAAATGCTTTCTCCTCGCACTTACCTCCCATGTCATTGTGAGGCGGCTTACTGCGACATTGCTTAGTCCCATGATTAAAGCAAAAAATGAATTCAGATTTTTGTATTCCTTGCAGCTGGAAGAGAAGAGGTTCACCATTTGAAGAGAAAGAGAAAGAAAATGAGAAATGAAGATGGGAGAGTTCCTCCAGACGGATCTTTGTAACACATTTAAATTTAGCATTTGAGGGGAAATGAAGCACTTTATTTATTCTAAATGGACTTCTGGCCTGAGGTAATAATTCTTGGTATATTTACTTAAAGGCAAATGCCATTTGAATAATCAAGAATGACTTGCAAGAAAACCAGTTAAAAACCAAGCTGTTCAACTGAAGTCCTCAGAGTCAAATCACAACACATTCTAAACAAGGATTTAATACTTGTCCTCTTTTTCTGAAAAGGCCTCTACATCTTAATATATTGTTTTTAATTTTTATTCTTATGATTTCTTCAACCTCTCCCACTTAGTGATACAGCCAAGAATTTTAGCTCAGGTCATATAGAGTGTCCATTAGTAGAAAAAAAAAAGCTTTGGCTGTCAGTGTAGGACAACCTTCCCCAACCTGTGCCCTCCAGATGCACTGGACTACAACTCTTATAATTCTCAGCCAGAATAGTCAGTGACTATATAGGTTGGGAATGTACGAAGGTGAAGCCCAACCCATCAGGAGATTGCCAGGCTGAAGAAATCTGCCTCAGAGAATCAGCTAAAAAAGCCAATGGACTAATTCAAACACTATTTTTTGTGTGGATGAGAGCCAACTTTCCAAAATGAGATTCTATGGTTCTCTAATAATTTTTTGCTATTTTTAAATTTTAAAAGTTGTCCTAAGAGCATTTTTTTGCAACAGTTTGTTTCATACAAGCAAGAGAAAGAAATTATAGCTTTCAATCAAAATCAACAACAGAAATCATGTAATTTAAAATTCTCTAGTTCCTGATCCCAACCTATTGCTCTTCTTCTTTGCTTTCTCTTCTACTCATCTCACCCACTTTCCCTTATCACTGGTTTTACTCCAACCTGGTGCTCTTTCAACAACAAATTTCTAAGGTCTACCTCTACTTTTGCCTATAATAGGAAAGGTCTGGCACCTGGCAGCTCAAGATGGTACTGCAGGCTACAGATGGATTTTAATTAGCTGAAAAATAATTTATCTATTTTTAAAAAACCTAGAAAACCCACAAAATACACTCCCACCAGGGTCATCAAATTTCAGATTTTACATTTTTATGGTGATGGAGACATACACAGACACACATGGATACACCCACACATTACAGATATGATGGCTGTCAAGTTTGCATTGATCTGAGTACTTTAGCTATTCAGTTCACCAAAGCAGGGGCACAAAAATGTGCAAGAAACAGGAGGCTACCAAACTGAATTATATAACATTAATCCTGTGTTAGTCCTAGACTGGATGCAAACCAGTTGCTTACCTCAAGTAATTCTGATGCATTTTCTCTTAATATTTTTTACCTTTTAATTAATTAATTAATTATTCTTATTTAAAGTTGCAACTGCTTTAAAAAAAACAAAACAGAAACAGAAATTGTCGATATGATATATTATTTCATTCACTAATACTTCCCTCTATTTTGTACCAGTGATCTTGGAAAAGAATGACTTTTTAAATCTTCTCTATGTATGCTACTGCCCTCTACTGTTCAGAATATGGAACACCTCTGTGCAATGAGGTCAAGGCAAAGGTTTTAAAAAAGAGAGAGGATTTTGGTTCTCTTTGCACTGTGTTAACCAGTGGTCCCATGCTGAAAGTCACTGAATGCACCCCTGTAATACCCCTGCAAAGCAGAGAGTACCCAACATCCTTTACAGTTAACAGTGCTCTGTGCTGTAGTGACACTATTAGTGTCCTATAGAGATTGTCCTACATTTTTCAAAATGATCCTACTTCTATTTTTACTACAACCAATAAAGACAGAATATTGACTGGAGAAGCCATCTCTGACCTGATGCCCTTCAGACATGTTGGACTACAACTCCCATGACTCTGCTGACTGAGGATGATGGGATATGGAGCTCAATGCATCTAGCTAGAATCCAGCTTGGGGAAGGCTGTACAAGTGTTTTGAATTGGGAAGCCCAGTGTCAAAGTCCTGTATAATTATGAAATAAACAGAGTAGTCTTCGACAATTCGATCTCTAAGTCTAACCTATCTCACAGGCTGGCTAAGAGAGAAGATTTTTTCCCCTGCTTTCTTTCTCCGAGGCAGATCTGGACAGTAAATTCATAAAAAATAACAGTGATTCATTCTGCCAAAAACATAAAGCAATCATGTGACCTGGCCCATCTGGTGCAAACTATTGTCACTTTTTGACCAGCATGAACAACTGTCCTTAACTGGATACAGTACCACCTTTGCATCTCTTTGGCTGCATTGTCTATTTCACAATACTTACTGGGCTGCAATCTTGATAAACTTCTTTAAGAGTTGAACGCGTTTGCTGAGCTGAGAACAAAGACAAATTTCTGTGACTACCCAGAACTGGATTTCATTAAATCTTCGTAAAAACAAATCCAAATTTGCTGTAGTCTTTCTAAAATTGTGCCTTCCAAACGTGTGGAAGACTAGTTCCAGCTGAAAAGGAAAAAAAAAAGAGGGGGGAGGATGGGGAAGGATATGAGTGGTGGTTAAGTAATTTCTGTTTATTTACAAAAACATTTTGGAGAAATAATTAGTGTCATTTCGAAATGATTGCTGGCTGGATTTTGCAGAGTAATACAGCTGTAAATCTTAACTCGTTTTGTTCTTCAATGCAAAAAGGAAGAATTTCAGAAGGTTTCTTCCTAATGAGTTAGATTTAAAGTGTTTCTGTGAATTTTCAATTATTTTTTCTCCCACCTTTTTGCAGAGACTTCATTTGTGAGAAAACGTTATGCATAAAAATGCTATCAAATGAAATTTTCACCACAAAGTTCACAAATGCAAAAAATCTTGTAGCAGCTGACCATTTTTTCAATGAGATGTCTCTATGTACCAAACCACCCTGTCTCATCCAGGAAGAGAAAAAAACTGAATATTCGTCCCTGTTATATAGCTAACGTATGAACTGGTGGACAGAGGCTCAATGAGAGGCACATTTGACTGTCTTTCCTCCCTTCTAGAATTGCCAATTGCTTTCACCCTTTTCCGGATTGCATTTTGGTACACCCAGAGTATGCCTTTATAAATGGAGAAACTTTGGTTAGCACAAACCAGAAACTGAAATCGTATGCAGGAATGCATTAGCAGACCATGGATGGAAACAATCCTGGTTTGCATTAGCCATTGTTTGTATCTCTGCTCTAGTTTCTATGTTGCTGGGTAGGTTTGTATGTTGATGGTTTCAGTGTTCATTTTATTCCCCATTGCATTCCCAACTAATTAAACTGAGATATATTTAGGCATCTTAATGTGCAGCAGATTGTTGTTCTTTCTCTTAATACCATGGAAATATTTAACCATTGTTTGAACAATCTGCAATTACACTCCTACATTTCATAAATGTACAAAATGGCATACTATTACATGCTGTTAAATTATATATGATTTGTTTTTGAGGACTTAAAAGCTAGGCAGTAAATTTATATTACATAAGAAGGTAAATACTTATATGTAGTTGTGTTTTCCTCCAAATATTTTTCCCTTTCAGTAAAACAAACTTTTTTCTTTCTTATCAATTGGCAGAGGTTTTCTATGCCCACCTACAATCATTCTCCATCATGTGTTAAATGAGAGCCCCCACTTATAGTCTGACATGTAGCGTCTGCTTAGCCACCTAGGTATTAAGTATGAAGAGACCAGGCCACAGCCTAAGGTGGGGATGGAATTCCTATTACCTCATGCACACAGTTGAAAAGCTCCCACTCATAAATTGTCATCTGGTACGCCAGGTCTTTGGAGCTCATGAGTTCAAATGTTCCCACAGTTCCAGTAGATGGGCCTTCTTGTTCCTGTAGCGGTGTCTGAGGGAAATTAATTATAATAGAGATGATGATGATGATGATGATGCACCACCAAGAACTTTACCCGTGTCTCGGACTGACTGATAACTGATCTATATTCCAAAAGGTACTGTAATATATAAATTGTTTCAAAGGTATAAATATCCTCTGAAACAGAAGGCAGTGTGACAGAAACTGAAACTGTGTGACACAAAACAAATGGATCTTTCAGCACCACATTTCCACTGATGGAATCTTTCAGTAAAAGTAGGAGAGGGAGTGACTCCATTTCCATCCTTGCAGCCAAATATGTTAACCTCAAACTGCTCCAAATGGCTGGGTGAGCCCCTGGAATAGGCTAGAACTGTGTGTGCAAGAGACTTGAAGTTGTAATTGGAAGAACTGCTGTAGATAACATAGGGGAAACACTCTGGACCCTCTGAAGCAACTTGGCCTCACTTTCCTTTGCTGTTTATATAATATTAGTGTGATGAATGCAATTCTCTAAGGTGTTTATCACATGGAGGTTTTTGCAGCTCAGATCCGGGGTGACTCCTGGTTCAGCTATGCGAATTCACATTATAATGCACATGTTTTATCACACCTGGTTGCCCTTCCATTGCCCTTCTGAATTGAGGGGGAATTGAATCCAAGGCAATTCACGTGATGCAGATTTACACAAAACGGAGTGAGTGCACATTGTATTACCACACCAGTACATACCATGCGGACTCAACTATTCAAATTGGGACCCTTGCACATGCTCAGTGGGGGTCTGAACGCATCGTGAACCTTTGCACTTCCAGGGTGAAGAAGGGGCCACTTCCTGGTTCCACTTTCACGTGAATGCTAGCCTCACATGAATGACTGCTTCACGTTTCTTCCTCCCTTCTGTTTTCCTGTCTCTGGCAGCCAAATTCAAATGGGTCTTCCGTGTCAGAGCCTCCTTCCATTTCAGCCGCATCTACATCTATTCTCCTGTCATTTTCCTCATCCATTTCAGCTACATCTATCTACATCTATCCTCCTGTCATTCTCTTCATCCATGTCAGTCACATCTACATCTATCCTCCGTGTCTGAGCCCCCATCCATTTATTATTATTATTAAGGCATTATTATTATTATTTAAAAAATTCTTTCACTGCAAAATAATCAGTGTAGAAGCTGCAGGTTTACTTGGAAGTAAATCCTTTGGATCTGAAGGAGACCCATTTTGGAGGATTGCAGAAATTATCTGGTTTCCCTTATTCTCCATGCTCCCTAAAGTACCACCTCCCTAAATCCAATCCACTCTCCTTCCCTTTGTAACAGTTGCCTTCTCTTAGGTTTCATCCGCACTGGGGAGATAATCCAGTTTAACTCCACTTTCACTGTCCTGGCTCAGTGCTATGGAATTCTGGGAGTTGGAGTTTGTTGATCCCCCCAGCCTCTGATGGCCCTCTCCATTGCTCCCATCTCTCCCCCCAGCCTCCTGTTTCATTCCTTCAATCCCTGTCATCTACCCTTCCGAGCAACGGAAGCAATTGGGGCAAAATTGCAGCGCAGCATCATGGGAAATGTGGGACCTTGGAGGTTTGGGAGGGGGTGTACCGGGATGGAAGCAAAGTTGTATTCCACACCAGACCAATTCGGAGTGAAATCGAAGTGCACTTAGAAGCAATTTCTGTGAATTCGCTTGTTACCGAATTCACCAAAGTGGGGAGTCACTTTGGGATCACTGCGGAAGTGCCATGGAATGAGCCCCCATAGAAAGGAATCACGTGTGATAATACATCATGTTATCGCGTGAATTCGCATTGTTGGACCAGCAGTCATGTTGGATGAGAGCTGCAAAAAGCTGCAAAAACCTCCGTGTGATAAAGCCCTAAGACTGAATTAGCTGGAATTTTGATGCCTTCCATGTTTCTGTATCATCTGCCTTGGAATTAATGCCAAGCAACTCTCAGACAGTGGAAGTTGGGAGTTCTAAATGGTAAAAATGAAAACTGCAAGTTTGGACGGAATAATATTGCCCAAATGAGTCAGTATTTAGAACTACAGTACTACAAAAGATGATCACCATTTTTAGTTTAGTTACCAAAACTTCAATAACCTTCCAACTATATAAAGTGATACACTTCCAGTTACTTTTTCTTCCACAAGGGGGCAGTACAGTTCATTGACATTTTTCTCCCCTCCAATTTTTCACATTATATTAAACCAGTACCAATATATCCTAGAAACACACACTATTCTTTCATTTTCAATGGGATCGATCCTGGAATGGTTTTAGACAGCTTCTGCCTAATTTGACCTGAATCAGGGTCTTTAAGTGATTGCTAAAGGAAACCAGGATGGACCTGCAAGAAACAATCTACCATCTTTTTTAAAAGTCTGCACACAATGTACATGTGTTATCTTTGCATCTTTTCTATTTCAGAAAATGTACAGGTATCTTACACCTGCATTTTTGCATTTTTTATATTTAAAATATATGAGATTAAAAAACATATATACAACATTTGCACCTGAAGGCCAATTTCCATTTTCACAGTAAACTGGAAAGAAATGAAAGCCCATAAAGCCTCTCATTAAGCAGCAAAACAAGAGGCAATATCAAGGCTTAGAGCAATAGAATTCATGCTGACAAGACTTGGCAGTGAGAGATGCTTTTAATCAAGTTAAAAGGACCACACAACATATATTTTTTTTAATAAAACATTCCAAGGCTACAAAAGTGGACCCCCTTGGAGGATGGTAGAATTACTTGACTGGTAAGTACTTGTAAACATCTTTAATGTTTAAGGAAAGTCATTTTTTCTAATGAGAACAAGTCCAGTGATTTTATTTACTGAGACCAGAGGTACTTCTTTTTAAAAAAAATCTCTATGCCTACAGCCCACGTAATATTTAAAAATTCTAATTATAAACATTGGCTTGGATCCTGCATCAAACACATATGTTAGCCTGAAGTAGCTGTACTTTAACTCCTCATCTGACCCTTGAAACCCACCTTAAAAGCCAGTCAATCATTGGGAGTGAGAGAGTTCTGTGCTGCTGCTGAGCAGGGTGCTACCAATGTGAGCAGCTCCCTGCCACCAGCAAATGATGTAGAGTTGCAGTAGACCCCCTCCTCCCATGTGTCTCAGTTTCTGCTCCTTGCAGTGTTGCTTGCTGGTGGTGAGAAAGGACTAGTGAGATCATCCTGCAGCGCCCTGCTAGCCACTAGCCACTGTTGCTCAGGAGGGTTTACTGGCTTTTATAGTAGGTTTCAGGGTCATTTGTTTCACGGCAATAGCACCGCCATCATAAAGGAGAATACAAAGCAGTTTTAATGTCCCAAGTCTAAGTTATAGCATCATAACTGATAAACAGAATGCCAGTCAGATGACTTGCAACTACTGATTGGGGAAAAAATGGGGGTTATCTAATTAGTTTCACACCACAAACCTGAGTTTTTCCATGCCTAAGTAAATCCACCTGGTGTGAAAGTTACAATTTTGGTTTTTACTATTTACTATTCTATCCTTTCTCATAGATAGGAAAGAGAAAATAAAATAGTCAGGGCAAGGACATTTTATCTTATTTAGCATTCAAGTAACTGGAACTAGCAACAGCCTTTGATGTGAAATGTTTTCAGAGATTAGCATACTTACATACCAGTGTATCAAACTGGTCTCGAGGACAAGCAAAGAGTCGTCCGTTAACACTGAGTGTTGTAAACACTGAAACATCATTAGGTTTGAGCAGCACTTTTTCTGTAAACATGAAAAATAAGGGTTGTGTTATACCAAAACAAACAACAAAAGTTAATGTAGGCAGAATTTGGCAGCATTAGATTTTGGATAAATCTCAGTCTCAGAATCCCCCATCAGCATGGCCAATGACTGAAAAATCTCCTCCAATGTGGATTGTAGCAGGAACTTGAAACAATTTGTAGCTTCCTGATGCTCATTTCTATTTTGCAGTGGACATCACTGAGACCCTGAAACTTCTTCCTGTGAGGGGGTAAGATAAGACTGATACTAAAATATCATGATACTACTATAAAATAAATGTATCTAAAGCATCACCAGACTTTCCCTCAAGAGAAAGATAATTTGGGAAGCAATTGTGACTTTCTAATTTCCAAGCTGTAGCACACAGCAACCCTAATATTTCACAAGGTATTTTGTGAAGGAGCATAACAGCTTTTGTCCACACCATGACTTTTAATAATTACCTGACGTGAAGAAGTGTTAAAACACTCTGCAATCCCTTACAGATTTAGCCCGATGTAAACTGCCCTCACCCCCACCCCCTTGTGAACTCAATTGCACTTAATTCCTGAGGAAACACACCTAAGATGTTGCTGTCAGTTACATTTAGAACTCATGGTCTCATTTAAAAAGAAAAAAAGATGTCTGTGCACATTGTTAGTGGTGTATAAGGGCATATTATTCCAGTAAAAAGAAGCCCTGTTGAAATTACAAAACAGCAGTGCCCCTGGCATCAATTTATTTGCCAAAAAAAGAAAGGAAAAATTGTCCCTAACAGGAGATTCTATTTGCATCCCAGTGTAATTTTAATTAACTCTGTCAGAACTCATAGTGGCACACAAAATTGGAACCAGCAGTCACCTCAAAGAAATGTTGCCTTTTAAAACTCTTTCAAATAGGGTTTAGCCATTATGGTCAAGCACAACATCTTATGTCAAAAACAAAGCAAATGGGTGCAAAAGTCTTTTACCATAGCAATAATAATAACAATAATAACAGTGAGCATTAGTATCAGCATCCCTTAGATCTCACAAAATGAAAGAGGATGAATAGGGCATGATTCAGTCCACTGTGGGTGCACCAGTAATGCATAAAAGGTCCCCTTTGTCTTCACAGACTTCTTCCCCATAAACAAATAATTTGTTGTACGGAGAGAAGGAAGGTTTGATAAAGCAATGGATTGGGGTGCCTAGACTTCCCATTCCTTCAAAGACCCTATCATGAATTGAACCTACTCCTTTCCTTCAAATGCTTGTGCATGAGCAAATGCTTTCAAGTCCCTTTCAACACTGAGATCTGTCAAGCCTATACAAATCCTTTTTGCATGGAACCCTGCCCATATTGGACTGGATGAGGCACACACATGCTATGCCAACCTCAAAGTCCAAATTAACTTTTTTTAATGCATTTTATGAAACCAATATACAAGGAACAAGAGGTTTGTTGCTCTTATGGCCAAAGGAAGATTCCTGAAAATTTGGAAGCAGTTCCTGTCACATGGGTGAGAAACTAGAATAACCCTGGGAGGACCTCCATCATCAGAATTGGGAAGTCTTCACCGTACGCATTTCTCACTTTTCTTCCCTTGCAAGACCTGTCAACCTTACCAGCTCAGTCTTTATACCATCTGCCACCCAGTGACAACTGATAGCTTCCATTTCAATGCACCAATAGAACCACTCTGAATTTTGAAGGAGCTATCCAGTGTTCTGAACCCTATGCTCAATCTACAATTACTCTACAACTGCAGTGTGCAAAGTCTACAAACACTTTGATGGTGCCTACCTACCAGATATGGACAGGTGAAAGTCAATCATTCTCTGCCCAACCTACCTCACAGGATTATTGTATGACAAAATCAGAAGGAGAAAATCCATGTACCACTCTTTGAGCTCAGTAAAAGAAATGAAGGCTATAAATGTATCAAATAAACAGTTCTGGTCTCAGAACAGGCCAGTTGTCTAATTTCATATTTGCAAAGGAAGGAGCTGAAGAGCAGAAATGCAGATTCCTCTGCTCATAGTGAAAATTACTGTCTCTTCCCAAGAGAGACAGTCCAGTTTGTCAGACATTAAAATTAATTTGAGAAGTCTTTGCAAAATCAGTATGGGTCTTTTCCATTCCATCATGGTCTGCTGCTTCAAGGCAAATGAGGAGTGTTAAAGATTATGCAAATACTCTTACCTCCTCCCGAGCTCATCTTCACTAATATCAAGCCGTCTCCAGAGCCCAGTTTGTCAGCCACAGCACTGATGACTTCTTTAACAGAAGACAACACGGGAATGCGGATGGTGGTATAGGTGTGATCAATGCAGTATACCTTGAACAAAACTTCAGACAAAACAACAACAATATTATGAATGGCGACTGGCAAGAACAATGCACACAGTAAGGCACTCACTACTAAAATTGCAGAGGTTCTGTGCTTAGCCATTATATCCTAGTCAGTGGTGGCTGGCAGATTTAATGTCTGCACTGGGCTTTAATGAGAACATTAAAAGGATTATCAAAGCAACGTACTGTATTCCTTAAACAGCACCTTGACGAGTTCCTTTAAAGTTCAGATGAAAGCCCATTGTGTATTCACCACTCCTCTGACATGGGAACCATCATTTCACTGATCTAACTGAGTATTGCTAGTTCCAGGTTTTGGGGGATCCCTGGCTATTGTATGTTCTGCTTCTCTAAGTGCAATCTGTGCTTCCTCCTCCTCTTCCTGCTCCTCACTGCTGCCCATACATAGGATCTTCTTCTCCTTCCTGTCCTTATTGCTCATTCACTCAGAGAGGGAAGGTGAAGTTACAAAAAGGTTCTTTACCACAGTGCATTATTTTCCTCACCTATGTATTTTGCTTTTAGTGTGCTTTCTTCAGGGATTGGTCATTTCAAAGTAAACACAGACTTAATTTACAAGCCTCATAGCTAAGGCTGTACCCATTGTGAAAAAGAAAACAGGTTAATCAGGGGGAATATTCATTTCCCTTAATATCTAGTTTGTCCGTGAACTTTGTTTCCATTCAGTACTGCAACCAATTGACTTACTCTCATCACTGCCTCTGATGGGCTGACGTTTCTGTGTCCTTTCATCACTTGTGTTGAAGTGCTGCAAAAGAACTTTGTGCTGGAAAAACAAAACAACACCCCATAATCATAAATGTGAGAGAAACTTTTCTATACCAAATGGAAACACAGGTGGCCCAAGGGTGGTTGCTGATTACAGTTCACATGATCCCACCCTCTTGGTTGTGCTGTCCAGCAACTCGGGTGAGTCCAACAATGGCTAAGGAGCCATGTGGTCCACACTGCCTGTTCTAGACCCCATAGCATATTAATGCCACTTACTGAGGATAACTGTAAGGGAAAAGAACAGAAACATATCCACACATTTCAAGATGCTTCACTGCCTCCCCATGAGTTTACTTTGGAGGCACAGTCACACATTATATTTTTAATGTTACATATATATAGCCCATAATTCCCCAAAGCACATATTATATACAGATCCATGGTGTCAGGATTTGATGTGCATCCTTATAAAATGAACATGGTGTGGTGAAGATAAGTTTTCACTCTGAAGGTATGAGGTTTACTAACCCTTAGTTCAAGATACAGAACATGTGGCTATCCAGATGTTGTTGGACTGCAGCTCCTATTGTACCTTGCTTCCACTAGCTATGCTAGCTAAGGGTGATGGACATTGCAGTCCAACAACCTTTGAAAGACTATATAGGTTACCCACTGTTTGTGTTAGTGATTTTACGTGAGTTGAGTATCTTATTTACCTTTTTCTGAGGTGCTTTAGCATCTTCTGATCTATAAAAAGCAAACAGAGCATATTTTTAAACAGCAATGTATCATTTAAAGTGTTATACTCACTTTTTTTGAAACATGAACTTTACCATGCAAGCAGTCAGACTGGATGCATCCAAACAGAGGTGTTAGGTATGATTTCATTTATCACTTTACCCACCTTTTCTCTTTGTGATCACACAAAGTGTCTTATGGGATTTCAAACAATAGAAAATAAATAAGGAACCCACATCATAAAAGCAAGCACTGCATGAATGATCAGAGCTGAAAAATCAAATTTTAAAAAAGCACACTAAAAAGCTTCAGCAACTGAGAAAGATGCACCAACCAACTGTGAGCAGACACAAAACATTCCACATTATTAAATGCAATCAATTGACTTATGCAACCAATTGAGCTGAAAGCATGGGAAAGGGGAACCAATGGATTTCCTAGGGCTGTGGGTGTCATTATAGGAGTGGTGGCACAAAAATTAAATAAACAAATACAAAGTACAACAGACAGCAGCACAAAATCCTTAATGAGTGAATCTATTTTCAACTCTGCAACTTTGTGGAGACTAACCATCTCCTGTGAATTTTTATTAAGTCAATCAATTAACACATAAAATGTTGACAATAACAGAAACATCTGGAGATTTAGGAAATGACTGTGGAAGGAGAGAGAGGAAGTTGCACCTTTCTCCTTTAACACAAGAATCCTAGCCAGTGAAGAGCTTGAAACAATTGCACTAATAGAATAATTGATAATCCATACCAATTGATTCATTTTGGCAGGGACAGTGCTGATTAAACTTGAGCATTCCACTTTTTCAGCTGTTTTCAAAAGGTCCCACTTTCCCTATCCTCCCACTTTGTCCTCAGCTTACTTCAGTTGCTGCAAACTGTGTTCAAAGTGCAAAGGTAGTTTATACATTCATTAATTCAGTGGGAGGAGAGGAGGGGCCAGAATCTTGCCCTCTCAGTAGGCTTAGGCTGTGGCCTCTCCAAAATTGTCTTCTGTTCTTTCTTATTATGTAATAACTTCTGCCATGCTGACCGCACACTGATGTTGTTTGGCCAATCATGTAGTTTTCATCTATGAAATACCGGAGGATATGGAAAATCTGCCTCTGAGAAGGATATTTACATTAAGTAACAAACTACAATCGTCCCTACCAATTTGCGGGGGATCTGTTCCGCTCCCCTTCGCAAATCAGAAAAACCGCAAACATTGAAACCCCATTGTTTTTAATGGCTGCGCTCCATTTTGTCGCTCCTAGCTTCCTGTCCACAGAAATTCAAAACCACGAATGGGAAGTCAGTAAATCCAGAGGGATGACTGTATATATTATTTCTAGAATAGTGCCCTAATACTATTGCTGGGAAGAGTTACTTTCTTGGACTAGAATGTCTTGAATCTCCTAGCCAGCCTGACCATTGATGGAGGAGTGGTGGCTAGGAGATTCAAGAAATTAAATAAGCAAGTATGCAATAAATAAAGTACACAATGAGCATGGTAGCTTGGAGCAGTCATTGTCAGAGAAAGTAATTACTCCCAACTTTGATGGACAAAACAAACAAACAAAATAAACAAAGAAAGCTGTTTGAAAGAAAGAAATTAAGAGAACAGAAACAAGAGAGAAGGGACATTTTTTTATGTCAAGTGGCTTTTCCTCAAAATCCATACGTATTAGTAAATTCCCTCCCCACCCCCAACACTTAGAAACATGAAATATACAATATGATGTTATGGTTTCCATATTTTGCTTCACTGATCTGGTCCACATATATTGTAAAAGAATAATTGGCTGCCACTTCAGGGAACAAAAAAACTCAAGAACACCATAGCACTACATCATGCATAATATCAGAAGCTATTCAAGAGAGTGGGAAAACTTGGTGTGCAGCTGCTCCTTTTCATATATGAATGTCTTTAAAAGTACTATTAAAACTCTGCAATGATGGCTAGTCTGAAAATACTGCCTTACATCTATTCCGAAACATTCTCAGAGGACATTTTAGGGATGAATGAACTGAAGGCTATACTTACATTTGTTTCATAGTCTTTTCTAGTTCTGGGAGTTGATCTTTGAGTGCTGTAATCACTCTCGTATCATCTGATACAGATACATAAAATTCCTGTTAAATGATAAAGAATACTCTTCAAATAAGTATACAAAGAGATAGTAGACTAGTCAAGATATGCATCAAAGGTAGGATAGTTACTGATAATAAATACATTTAAAATATTTTTATGTAAGCCTCAAGGCAAAAAAGCTGTTGTTTTTGTTGAGTGCCTTCAAGTTGTTTTCAGCTTATGGCAATCCTAAGGCAACTCTATCATGGGGTTTTCTTGACAAGATTCTTCAGAGGGATTTGCAATAAATGGTGTGGGCAACTATTAATGGTGCGAGGTTCACACATGTCCCCCACCAGGAGTTGGAGGGCCACACAGCTCCACATACCTTCATACACTTCATTTTTAAGAGCTCAAAGGGTTCCTCATGTATTGTAGGAGGGGCAAAATTTAGTATGTTTTTGGCCTCCCTAGAGCTGTTTTAGTCCAGGGCACGTTTCAAAACGAGATTGTGTTTGGGGGTTAAAGCTGAAAAAGATCCCCTTCCCCCTAGCGGGAGCAGGGGATCTTTTAAAGTAAAAACATTTTTTTATTTATTATGGAAATCTGCTGGGCATTCGAAAGGAGCATGAAGCCCACATCATTCTTGGGCCACTCCTGGTTAACACAGTAAAATTTCAAAACAATAAAATATAAAATGCAAGTATAACACCAGGAGGAAACATTTATTTAATGTTTAAAGACTTCCTGGATTGTCCCATTTTGAAATACCTCAGCACATCATTACAATTATGTTTGTCAAATCTAGAGTAATGCCACTAAATCAGTTAGTGAAGGGTGAGTCTATTATAGTTGGGAATGAAATTTAAATTGGGTGCAAATATTCCAATTCTATGTGCTGTTCAATGGTTTAGAATGTTCAATGCCTTAACTGGAAACTCTCTTCTCCTGCCCTACAAACACCAGAAATGATAAAATTCCTGACAAATTAAGGGTCATGTAAGAAAAATTCAGAAAGGATTGTACATATTTTCCAAAACGCAACTATTTCTAACCAAAGATTATCTCAAATTATAGGGATATGAATGCCTATTGGCAAAGTCAGGTTATCTGGAGTGCCATGAATGGATGGTACTTTGTACCATGATTTAATATCATCAGCACCAGCATTATATCAGCAACAGAATCTGCCATTTTGTTTTTCCTTATGGAATAAAAAAGCCTCTCCAATCTGATGGCCATGCTGGTTGTAGAGTGATGGGTGTTGCAGCCCAGTACTTTGGGGGGGGGAGCATGGGTTTGGTGAATTAAAACATCTTTGGGTGGCAGAAAAAACATTAGCAATCAACAGTAATGATTGTGGCTGCTGCCCAGTGCAGAATTAATGCACTTTCACACTGCTTTAACTACCATGAACCCATCCTGTGGAACTCTGGGATTTATACTTTATTATGGCACCAGAGCTCTCTGACAGATATTTCACAAAACTACAAATGCTAGCATCGAACCATGTCAGTTATAGCAGTGTCAAACTGCATTAATTCTGCAGTGTAGATACAACCTGTGAGTACATTGGTCCTGGTTGTCTTCCATTTGCATCAATGAACGTTGGTTTGTTTGGCCAGGATTTTTTTTAAAAGGCACAGTATATTTAATGCTTTATTATTTCTGAAACAATGCACTATGCCACAGCATTTCCATGAAAGCTGTTTTGAAGAAGTGAGATGCCTAGGATCTTATAATGCCCATTTCCCTTGTAATGCCCATGATGTCCTATGGATTTCACTGTAATTCACTCCCCATTGTAAAATACACACCATTCTCAAATGATGACACTTGGTAGCTCCCCTCCCCTTAACTCTGCACTCAAGTGAAATCAACACCTGACTTTGCATGTCACCAAGTAAAGAGAGAGAGAGAAAGAGAGAGAGTTTAGTGTGTTCCATATCCTTGGAAAGACTCTAAAGCCTGAAAGACAGACAGTCCTGAGATGGCTCTCCAACCTCACTTACAGTCAACAGTCACTCTCAAGAAACAGACATGCTAGCAGTTGTGCCCTACCTCCAGGAAGGCCATTGCAGCTTCATCCTCTTGCAGGAGATCACCATACAAAGCAGCCCATAGCAGAACTAAGCGAATGACTCGCCTTTTATTGTTTAGAGCGTAATCCATTTTTTCTTGCTCAGTCCCTTGGGAAGGCTGAGCATGGTAAGTGCCCAGATGTCAAGGAAAACCTTCATTTTGCTTTTTCTCTGCATGCCGCCCCACCTCCCTGAATTTCAAATCGCTTGCTCATAAGATGGCATACTTTCAGTAAATTAGCTCTTGCAAGCACTATTACCCAGTGGGGTTTTTAAGATCAATAACTTTTTAATGCATTCCCGTTTAAAGTTTTTCATAGCTTCTGATGGATATGTGTGTGTATGCGCGCATGTGTGTATGCACATACACACATACATATACATACTGGGAGATAAATTCATAAAAGCATGGCTGGTTCATTGTTGCCATGACTGGAACCCAACTAATAAATTTTTTGCATGCTGTGGATTCTCACTATAGCGAGAAGAAGAGTGTCCTGATGGTTCCCTCTGCCATTCGCATGGTACATATGCAATTGTCATAGGTCTAATTCTCACTATTCTCCTGAACCAAATAGATGGTATTGCTTGTGCTATCCCACCACATGTAGCATACCCTACAGCATTTCAAAGATCAAAACCAGGACCTGACTGGCCAAGCAACATCAGAATGTGCTCAATATGGCAAAAATTATAACTGAGCAAGAATGGACAAGCTAGAAGAGACCGTAGCAGTTTGGTTTTGCCAAAGCTGACAGAGAAGGGCAAAGTTCTGTCCCCTCCTCTGCCCCTCTACTAAACTTAGTGCAAACCACTTTTGCACTTTGAATTTAGTTTGCAGCAATGAGAGTAAGCTGAGGACAAAGGGGAAAAGTGGGAAGAGGAGTAAGTGGGACCTTTCAAAAGCAGTTGAAAAAGTGGGATGAAAGATAATTAATTGTGACTGTTTCTGCCAAACTGTGACACTGGAGGGTAGGATGTAGGAAAACAGCCCCTTCTGGGAATGCATGAGGGACCATCAAACCTTGGCAGTAGCACATCCTTGCGGGTTGGTTCCAGTCACAAAATATACACAGTAATTGCATTGGGATTTAACAAATATTTCTGCAGCACATCTCACAGAGGATCAGTCAGCTCACAAGTGACAAATGGATACATCCTAAGTAAATAAAGCAAAGAATGAAACACACTTCCATGAACTGGGGTTTACTTATGAGGAGGAAACAGACTTGTTGAAAAGTGGAGAGATTAGAAAGTACTATTTCAAAACCAGGTTGCATCTGCAAGGCAGTAAGCTAATAGGGCTCTAACTTTCAGCAAGAGTGGTCTGCATTTCAATTTTAGGAAGTTTTGGTGCTCAGAGCTAAGATAATCCATAGGTCTAAGGTTTTGGGGAGATGAAGAAAATAGGAAAGAGGTTCAAAGGAAGAGTGCAGAGACCAAGGAAAACAAAAAGATGCCAAGCAGTTTTTTTTTGCAAGGGGCATGAAGTGTTAATCTTAATTCTGGGTGACTGGAAAAAAGAGAAGGCAGGACAGTTTGGAAGACTGATTGTAAGATACACAGGTGCACAGTGAGGGCTGCTGGTGATGCTTTGTCTCGTCTGGGGGAGGTAAAGCTCCATTAGGGAAGGGACAAGGTTGCCAGGTAAGGAGTACCACAGGCCCTGAGATTTCAGGGCCAAAACATGAGAACAAGGGATGGCACCTAATTAGATCTCTTTTCTTGAGATATCTCCTCTTATCCAAGTCCTAAGAGCTTGCAAACGTATAAGTGTGTGTGGTGGTGGTGGGGGCTCTCTTAACATGACATAATCCAGTTTTCCTCAGATAGCCATTTCTCTTCGAGCAAGACACACACACAGAGAGATCATCAAACATGTAGCTACAATGTCGTAGTTAAGATCTATTTCCTGATCTGACCACCCCTAAAGCCCACCTTGAAGCCAGGCAGCTATGAAAAGCAAAGGAGTTCATCTGTGCTGCCAAGTAGGGTGTTGCATGACATATCTAGCCCCCTCCTGTTAGCAACCCATGGTGCAACAAGCAAAAGTAGGGACCTATCACAGCTCTTCATTGCACTGTGGCTTGCTGGCAGGAGGGTGCAGGATGCATCATCCTTCAGCACTTTGTTTGCCAGCATTGCAATATGCCTTCACTCGGTATGGCTGGTTGCCTTTAAGGTGGCTTTTAGGGCAATGATGCCATGATTGCAAATGCGAACAGCTTTGAAATTGTAAGTCCAGTCTATCACATCATAACTGCCTAAAAGAATGCTGACCTATTTTTTTGGCCTGCAATTTCTAGAATCCACAGAAAAATGCTTTCCATGCTCTGGCAGGGAGAAGATGTTACACTGCAAGCTTTGGTCTCTATAACATTTCAGAAATCAGGTATTATTTCATTGAGTCATTCTCTTCATGCAGTGTCTACCATGCAAGTACTGTAATTATTTAATATCTTTTTACCTGCTTATTAAATGACTCACCACAGGCACTGCTAATTTTCCCCCTCCCTCGTATTTCCATTGCTCATCTACTTATTTTTAATTCTGCTAATGATTTCTTCCATGCAAATTCTAACATGGGAAAAGACAGAGACCTCCCCTTCAAGCACTCACGCTGCATATCTAGCAGAATAATGGTGTTGTGCGTATAAATAATGCCAGAGAGGCTGTAATTTCTAAAGTATTAATCAACAAAGATGTTGTGACTGAATACTGATTTCATCATATTTCATAGTTCTAAAATTTCATTCTAACAAACTATATATTATTAACCTTTATTTATAAAGCGCTGTAAGTTTACACAGCGCTGTACATAAATTATTATTTTTTTTTTAGTCAGATGGTTCCCTGCCCTCAGGCTTACAATCTAAAAGACACGACACAAAAGGAGAAGGGAGTGGTGGTGGGGAATGGGATCAGGTCCAGCAGATCTTTTCCACCTCCGAGGCCTGGACCAAGGCAGATGGACTGGAGGAAGGGCTTGGCTTCTTGATGGATGGTTAGGAGGAGGCTTCCTGGGTCAGAGAGGGGCTCACCTCTGGGAATGCTCCTCTAAACAATATAGTCTTTAATTCAGTTTTGAAACTGGGCAGAGAAGTGATGAGGTGTGCATGTGGGGGAAGAAGGTTCCAGGAGTAAGGGGCAGCAAGTGAGAAGGGACGAATTCGAGAGGGGGCAGTGGTAGTCCTACATTGTGACAGGAGACCCTGACTACCAGAGCGGAGGGTGCGAGTAGGAATGTAAGGAGAAAGAAGGTCAGATAAGTAAGGAGGGGCCAACCCATGGAGGGCTTTGAAAGTCAGTAACAAAAGCTTGTACCGGATGCGAAAGGGGAAGGGGAGCCAATGAAGGGAGGAGAAAAGAGGAGAAACATGGTCAAAGCGGCGAGCGGATGTGACAATACAGGCAGCTGAATACTGGACAGATATTAAAGGATGGAGGTGTGAAAGAGGAAGCCCTGTTAGAAGGAGGTTACAATAATCTAGTCGCGAAACCACTAGGGCATGGACTAGAGTCTTGGCAGTAGAGATTGAGAGGAATGGACGGATCTTGGCAATGTTGTGGAGAAAGAATCTACAGGTCTTGGCGGTGGCCTGGATCTGGGGAATAAATGACAGAGAAGAGTCAAAAATGAAGCCAAGACTGCGGGCTTGATGAACCGGTTGAATGGAAGTGTCGTCGACAGAAACAGAAAAGGAATAATGAAGGGTGGGTTTAGGTGGAAAGACGAGAAGCTCAGTCTTAGACATGTTGAGCTTCAAGCGCCGAAGCCGCATCCACTGAGAGATGGCAGTCAGACAAGAAGAAACTTGCTGTTCAAGCCCCGTCGAAAGGTCAGGGGTGGAGAGATACAGCTGAGTGTCGTTGGCATACAAATGATAGGAGAAACCAAAAGAACTGATGAGTTTACCTAGAGACAGTGTGTATAGAGAGAACAGAAGGGGACCCAAGACAGAGCCCTGGGGAACTCCAACAGATAGCGGAACAGAGGATGAAGTCTGACCACCCGTGACCACTGCAAAAGATCTATCTGACAAGTAAGATTTAAACCAGTCGAGAGCAGAGTCGGCGAACCCAAGGTCAGAAAGTAAATCGACCAGGAGACAGTGATCAACAGTGTCAAAGGCTGCAGACAAATCGAGAAGAATGAGAATAGAGTAGAGGCCGTTTGCCTTGGCCCGCAAGAGATCATTTGAGATCTTGGTGAGGGCTGTCTCTGTAGAGTGCCGTGGGCGGAAGCCAGATTGGAAGGGGTCTAGGATGGAGTTGGCTTCAAGAAACTTAATACGGCGAGAATAAACAACCCGTTCTAGGACCTTAGAAAGAAAAGGAAGAAGAGAAATTGGACGATAGCTAGACAAAGAAGAGGGGTCGAGAGAGGGTTTCTTCAGAATTGGGGAAACGAGAGCATGTTTGAAGTCAGAAGGAAAGGAACCCAAAGAGAGAGAGAGATTAAAGATATAGCCTGTTGTCATCTCTTTCTGACTAAGGATCTGCTTCCTTTAATGTGGATACAACCCAAAGCAATTATTGATGACAAGAATGTATACAATGCTTCATCATGTCCATCTAAAAAGCTAATCTTAAATAATAATAGTTTTGTGTGCTATCAAGTCATTTTTGACTTATGGCAACCCTAACCCCAAGTAAACCTTCATGGGATTGGGGTGTCTTTTGTTACTGAGAGTGTCTGGCTTGCCCAAGGTCAGACAGTGGTTTTCCATGGCTAAGCAGGGAATCGAACCCTGGTCTCCAGAGTCATAGTCCAATGCTCAAACCACTACACCACACTGGTTCTTGATAATAATAGACAGTATAAGGGGTAGAATCTGCCAGTACAGACTCTGCCATATCAACCTCTTATTAGGTGTCGTGGGCTGTAAATCAGTGGGGAAGGAGTCAAACTCATAGAATTAGCATTCTCCATGATCTTAAGTGTTACATTAGACTGCAGGGTTAGCGTTTACAAAATGTCCTGAAATAGTTACAAAAAGATAACAGGCTGTTGGGAACTGTGGTTCGGTTTCCTTACTGTCAGCAAAATAGGACAAGGCTAAAGCTTACTAAACAAATTAATCTGGCTGAGAGACAACAATATGGTTGTGTTCAGCATAGAGGAAACCCATAGACTCCATGTTTGACAAATACAGCTGGTTCTTAAAGCTTAAAGGGACTGAGTTCAGGAGAAGAAGCACATTACCTGGGAGCTGTCCTTGGAGTTGAACTTGTGTATTTCAATGAGGTGAACTAGGAGCGCCATACAGGTTACTGTATGCGGTCACCTTTCTATGGTACTAAATTTCTCCAAACTCACACTCCTGCTAACAACAACGTTTATATGGCACTCGACAGTTTTCAAACTGCTCCACATACCTGATGTTGTAGTGACCCTCATAAAAACTTTTAAAGGTAGGCCAGGAATGTCTGTCCCTCTGATGCTGAACCTAGGTGGTTAATATTGGTAAAAATGGAGCCCCAAGAAGCACAAGGCGAGCTTCAACCTTTGAAATATTTTTTAAAATTAAAATATTAAAAGAGAGAGGACTGTTAATGGACCAAGGCAAAATTCCAGTCACGAGTCAAGTAAAATATATCTTGGCAAGGGTCAACTACAGGGAGATTCCACAGCAAGGAGTAGCATGGAAGATTTCAAAGAGTGGCAGCAGGAACGTAGCCAGGATTTTGGGAAGGGGGGTCCAGACTAAGTGTCACCATTATAATGGGGCTTGGGCACAGTGGTGCAGCGGCGCAGACCATTCATTGTATCTAATCAAAGGGGGGGTCCAGACCCCTTGGCTAAGTCCCTGGTGACAGGGATGGGAAAAATTAGGAGGCAGAATATAACCTACAGTGGGTCTGATATGCAAGGACAGACCTCCTTATTGGTAGAGAAGCCACAGGTCCATAACCCAGTTTATTAGATCAAAGCTAGAACCTAGGATCAAAGAGAGGTTTTCGCACTGTATTTGCCAGAAATTATCATATATCTAAACAATTTTTTGATAATTGTAACAGCACAAGAGAACTCAGTCAGATCTGGTTTCCAAGGTGATTTTACTAGCTGATGTCAAAATCTGAAAACAGGTGGGTGCCAAAAGTGTATTATTTTACACGGTAAAGTCTAACTTCATCATGAAGAAGAACAGCACATGGTGCTGGAGGAGAAACAAGGAAATTATACCAGATAAACACTTATAAAATGTATTGAGACAGGCAAGAAATTAATTAGTGTCATATTTTGATAGATAAATACAAGTTTTCCATCTCCTGATAGAAAGGAATGCTTCTTGCCTTAGATGCTCATGTATTTCCAAGATTGCTCTGCGGTGGAAAAATACACAGAGTGCATCTTTTTTGGTCAAAGTTATATAAATGAATCAGTTATTATGATTTTCAACTTAATTCCTTTCAAGAAATGGTAGTGTTCACATCTGTTTAGACTGAGAGTGTGTTTTTTTAAAAGTAAGAATTTTTTTTTTTCTTTCAAAAAGGATATTGGGCCATCAAAGCTGGACAAAGCTGATTATTTGGCATGAACACGCAATGCATCATAACAAAATCATATACGCCAGCATCTGTGAAAAGAGCAAGAAAAGTAGCAGCAAATGATCAGCTTGTACACTTTCTGAAGAAAGCTTTTTATTTCAGTGAAATAATTTGCCCATTCCCCAAACAGTGCAAAACACTTGATTTAATCAGGTATATTTTTGAATCAATAAATATAATTACAATATAGCACTAAACTACAGTTTAGCTTTATAGAATAAGCCAAAACCTGCCTGGCCCCTTCTGGTGAATTCTTCCACTCTCCCTCTGTTGCAGCCCACAAGAAGCTTTCAAAAGCCTTTATTCCCATTTTTATTAACAGCATCTTATTGTGTTGTCCTCTGAACCTGGACAAATTAATTAATCCTAACTATGGCTAATGGATTTTCACATAGTGTATCATTAAAAGATGGAATTCACTAACATAAGATACAGTAATAGCCACCAACATGGACAGCTTATGAAATCAATGAAGGATAAGGCCATAAATGGGGACTGGTCATGGGGGTTACAAATTTGTTCCTGGAGCAGAACCAGTGGCAACTGGTGGCTGTCATATCAGTGGAATGGCAAAGTCCACCTGGATGCTCATCTAAATTTTATAGGAGCTGCCCGGGGTGCTGAACTTCTTTTGGAGAAAGATTTTGGTGCTTTGAGGAGCCCCTTTCAAGTTCAGACTGAAACTCAATGGGTTTCCTGTCCCACTGACAGAGAAGGACCAGTAGCTACTGTCAGAAGCTGTCGCCATCTACTAAGGCAGTGGTTCTCAAACTGTGGGGCAGGACCGTGGTGGGTGGTGGTGCAAGGCTTGCGCAAAGGAGGAGGAGTGCAAGACTGGGAGGCCTTGATCCCTTCTCCTTCTCCACTTCTCAAAGCTTTTCTGTCCTGGAGGGGAAGGGGAAGGCAAGGAGTATGCTTGGAGCCTCTTCCTGAGGGAGGAGAAAAAGGAGGACGAGGACAGTCATTTTCTTATAAAATGTTATAATATGAATTCACATGAAGGTGTGAAGAAGATACACACATTAAATAAACAAAGTATTTTTATTCATATACAAAGTCACGTGGGGGGCACAGCATCTGGATGTAGATGTAAATGGGGTCACAAGGGTAAAATGTCAGAGAACCACTATGCTAAGGCATGCACTCATATCCTGCTTGTGAGTTTTCCATAGGCATTTGGTTGGCTTCTGTGAACTGAATGTTGAATTAAGTAGGTCTTGGGTTTGATCTAGTGTGGCCCTTGTTATATTTTGTTCTTATATTGTGTTCTTAAGCAGTCAACCAAATCTTTGTGTGCAGGTCTCTAATAAATTAAAATGTTTTTAAAAGTCTGAATTGCTTTCAGCTTGTACATTCTGTCTGAAGTCAACCTACTCAAACACTGCCAATTTCTAATACATACTAAATCCAACAGATCTCAACGAAAGCACTGTTTTCTTTGCTACTATGCACAACCAACTGTTTTAGGCCTGTCTTTTATTTTAAGCTCATGCAGAAGAAAGACAAGCAAACTAGTGATTACAGATGTTTGTGATCCTACAACTGAAGAGTAAAATTTTGTGGCTGAAATCACAACCCATACACCAACAAATGGAATACTGCCCTGAGATGTTTTGGAAAATCTGTTTCAAAATACATCCAAAAGTTAAATCACATTGAAAAGTTTTGTAATATCTATATAAAAAATTAAATAGATGGTTGCTAAAAGAAATTTGAAACTTCTTCCCAATAAATTCCAGATGCTTTCCTTACCCAGCTGCCAGGTTCCTGCTGCAAGGATTTTTTGTGGGATGACATATAGCTACTTCTAAAACTCATTGAAAACAGTGCCAAAATTCCTAGACACAAGACATGGATTGCACAGAATCTGGCTGTCTGGAATATAAGCAGGTTTCTACGCTGGCGTGCAGCATTGCTTTCTTCATTAAACTTCCATTACAAATAGGTTGTTATTAAACCCAGCCTACCTGTTCCATCGCTTAATGCTGATTCAAGACGCACTGTTTCTAGGAAGTGTTCTAAAATTTTCTCTGGTGTTCCTGACATCACAATGTACCTGAGAAGCGAAAAGGGAATTCATTACCTAAAATAGCCTCTGGGTGTTGCTGGAAGAACAAAGGGGTACGCAAATGTTTAAAAAGTAATGTTTTAACATCAGCAAGATATGTTTTAAACAGTATGTATTTACATTAGCACATACTTATCAGTAGGCTCCATATGAATTTAAGACCTTGCTTAGTTTAATTAGATTTTTTTTTTCATTTTAGAACAGGCTTAAAGATAATCAGAGATCAAAAGGGAAAGGAATCTAGTTACGTTATTACAACAAATATCCAAGTCAAGAAGAATAGGAAAAATAGCCAGACACAAAGCAGTGAGGGCAATTGTGACAGATATTGAGAAATAAGCTCCCATCACAAGACAATTCTAAGTTCAGTGGTATTATTAACATCAGAGCCCTCCTCCAAAAGGCTCTATAGGTATTGTTGACAGCTGACAACCATTGATAACTTCTACATTATTACTGGGGTCAGTTGGGATAAGAAACAGTTGCCATGCCAAATTTCTTAAGAGTTGAGCTACCAGGCTTTCTTAAAGTGTTTCATATTATCTTTGCTCCTGGTTGTCTACCCATGTTACTCCTACAATTATTTTGTTCTTGTCAGCACATTTTCTTTCTGAGCTCACTATGGAGCCTTATTTTGCAATGATCTGTGGTTGGAACGACTGCTGGAAAAAATCAAAGAAGAAAGTGCTAAGGCAGGCTTACTGTAAATGCATCTGAGGAAGTAGACTGAAGTTTACAAAAGCTCATGCTGTCAATTTCATTGTTTCTTTCAGTTAGTCTCAAAGGTGCTACAAAATCTCTCTACACACATTAAGAAAACAAAAATAATAACCACAGAGGATTTACATAAATTCAACCTAGATGACGAGGAAATTGAAACAGTTAAGGATCTTCAATATTTTGGATAAATAACTGATCAGAACAAAGACTGCAGTCAAGAAATTAGAAGACGATTGGAGAGAGCAGTTACGAAAAAAACTAGACAAAATCCTTAAGTGCAGTAGAAAGATGGGAAGGCAGTATTTCAGATGGATAGACTAAGGAGGCCATGGCCCTGAGCCTGCAAGACCAGAACAGTTAAGGACAGAGTGGCTTGGAGACATCTCATTCATAGGGTTGCCATGAGTTGATATCAACTCAAGAGCAGTTAACGACAACAACAACAATTGGAGCAAGTAAACTGACTCTCCTGCTAATAAAAAGAGCACAGAAGTGACAAGTAGTGTTCATATAATTGCCAAAGTTGTTGCAGTTCTTGAATTATGAGGGTAGAGATAGGAGGTTCTTTACAGTATCTGTAAGTCCTACCTTCCAACTCCTCCTCCAAAGTTTTAGCCAACTAATGGCCTTTAACATTTTTAAAACTGTAGCTACAGGAGGCATCACTAAGAAGAGGCTTGTCCACATCTGGCAACCTTGTAATTTGAGCACCGAATTGCACTAGTTCAGGTGATAATGAGAAATAGGAATGTCTATCATCCTCTCCAATTTTCTTTCTCAGTATACTTTTACTATACCACTTGGTTCTTACAACTTTGCATCATTTTACTGTATTCAAGTAGAGGGGGGAAATGGGAAACCTCCCCCTGCCTCCAAAAAAAAAAAAAAAAAGGCACCTGCTGAGAAATAAGTAATGGAACTGAGCTCCTGGGAGCTTCTCCTTACTTTGAGCCCTGGCCATCACACAGTTCTTTTACCTGACAGCCCTTTGGGAAGAGCTGTATTGATGTCCCAAGAACACAAACCCTTGTTAAACCAAGAGAACATCCTTGCAGAGAGACTAACTGGGTATCTTGGGGAGTAAAGCACAGAGAGCGAGCAGGGGTGGGCGAGGAAAAGAGACAGAGAGAGAGTTCACTTTGCTGTACTTTAAATATGAAAGTGAAAATGAAACAGTAGAAGTGGCTTGCAGAGCCTGAAGACTAGTTGGAAGCTGTACTCGGCAAGAGATCAGTCAGTTAAGAGAGAGGTTGCGATTGCCCACGAAGAGGAAGTTGGCATGCAGGTCTTTAGAGTTAGCTCTTCAAGCAAAATCTCTTTGAGATGGCGCTCAGCAGAGATGAGGAGATGTGATGAGACCATGGAGTGGCCTCCATTTTTTAAAATTCAGGCCATGTATTCCCAAACTGAAGACTTCCCTGGCCTTTTAATATTTCCAAAATGAAAGGAGATAGTGCGAAAAACTTTCCAAGTATTGTATCTCATGTGCTGTGAAGTTTACTCAGAGCATGGGAAAAATGAGGACATTTTGAAATTCCTCCTGGATAGAAGGTTGAAATGTAGAACATTTCCTGGAAAAAGAGGACATCTGCTTATTCTGCACATGACTAAAATAATTAGGAAAAGAGCTATCCTTCATTCCTGGAGCCTCAGAGAAAGTAGAATGACAGAGGGAGGAGAGTCCTGCATTCAGATGCAGTCAAGGCAGGATGGAGAGAAATTTCTTAGACACTTGAGAGTGTGGCCTCCAGCCAGAGGTGTAATGCTATTTCTGTTCAGGAAAACTTAAGCATGGTTTCATGGATGAAGTAGCACAGCCATAATTTTAATTGGACAATTAAAATAAACTACACCTTTAAACAGTTTTGCGGAAGAAGAAATTTCATCAGGCAAAGTTTACATGATAAGCTACAGTACACTTACTGAACTTCCATCCTTTACACAACTGTAAAGTACAGGAGCCCTGACCTCTTTGTCATGTGGCAACTCCAGATATGGGCCCAGAACAGGGAGGCAAGGCTGAGATAGGATATGGGATCCTTAGCAACAACACTGGTTTTGATAGTCAAAAAGAAACAAAACAGTAACAATAGCCTATAAGTAAAAATAATTGATTAACCTGAGAGGAGCCATAAGATAACCAGCCAAAGTTAGTCATATAGCTGGAGTTGTTCCCTGAAGGAATAAAATGCCTTAAAGGAATACCAGGCACAGCCTGAGTTGTTTATCTCTTCTTGAAGTTTTAGCAAATTCTCATGACAAACATGTATTACATCCATAAATATTTTAATAAGGACTAGTGTCGAAGAGCTGTCCACTATGATGGGGGGGGGATAATTGAAGGGGTAATAATGCAAGCAAGCTGCACTTTAAAGGCAGCTTTCACAACTATTTTCAAGATAAAAGTCAGTATGCACTTTGCATGTACCTGCACATCCTAAATTCTTAATCTGTGAGTCAGCAGGAACAATTTTGTTGAGTTGTAAATCCAACATTTTATATCTATTTTCTTAATGTCAAAACAATGTGCTTTAAAAGCTGTTCCTAGAGATTGTTCTGCTTAATAATAAAATTCTTATGATGCAGAGTTTTCTTTCAATGTTTTCTTCATGTCAAATATCTAAAATCAAAATTGCATAGAACTGATTGTGGAAACCTGAACTGTGGTTAATGTGTTTGAAAGTTCATATATTGTATACTTCAGTGCATGTAACTCACACCACTTCTTTGCTAGTAGATCACATATTTTCAAATGTGACACACTGCATTCTTTCACAGAGAGACCCCCCCACACACACACACTTTGTTATATAAAATCAAACATTAATCATAGGCTAGCTTTAATGTTATGGAAGGGAAACATACTTGTGCTGAGGAGGCTGTGTATTTCCTTGATTAGAGGCTCTGTTTCCTGCTGGGATCTTCTCCAGGACCAAGACATCTTGGTCGTGTTCCTTAAGTCTTACTGTGTTTGCTTCAACATCCTGAAAGCCAATTTGCATAATTAATATAGTAGCTACAAATAAATTCTAAAACAATGGCTTGGACAATTGACCCTATCTAATGCTCCATAAATGGAAGACCTCCTCCTATCTAGACTAGAATGCTGGTGAGGCTTCCACTAGATGAAACTATGGAGGCAATTTCTCATAATTTCCCTTTCCTCTGCAGCTCCCTGCATCACCTCACACACTGTTCCAGAGTCTTCTAAGTCTAATCAAAATTAGGATGTGTGTGTGCAAGGGGCTTTAGAATAGAAGATAGATCTAACAAAAATTGTTTCACACCCTGCCCCAGTGCTATCAATGGCAGTGCCCTCTGAGCAAAACTCTGCTAAATCGATACTGTCACAGAAGAAGCATTTGTCAGGATCCAGGCCAGTGAAATACGAAAAGCTTTTAACACCACAAGGGGACAGTGAATGGCAATAAAATAAATCCTTGAAATAATAAAAACATTATACAGTATTGCTGCATTAAGGAGTGATATGGGACCCGAACTAAGGAAAGGGGGTTGTATTTTTTACATTGGCCTTAATGGAGAGTTCATTACAATCTGGAACTAACCAAACACCTATGAATTTCAAGAGGTGCCACTAATCTTCCTTGGACAATTATCCTGTATTTAGTTGTGTGAGTGTCTTTAAGTCACCTGTTGACTTATGGCGACCCCATGAATTTCATAATGTTTTCTTAGGCAAGGAATATGCCAGGGGTGGTTTTGCCAGTTTTCTCCTCTGAAATATAGCCTACAGCACCCTGTATTCATTGCCAGTTTTCCATTCAATTATTAACCAGGACTGACCCCCCCCCCTCAGCTTCCAAGATCAGAAGGGATCTGGTACCTTTGTGTTCAGTCAGACTGCTTAAATCTCACAAAAGTAAATGAGATTTAAACAGCCTAATCAGCATATGTGACTTTTTTTTTATATGCATGCATTTTCATGCTTTAAGATGAAACTGTTTCACACATTCATTTTATCAAAACACAAAGAGAAATGACTCTTTCCTTCCAGATCTTTATTTTAAAGGTTCAAAACTGGATTTAAAATGTTTTTCCATGGGCGAGGCTGGTGAGGGCTGGTGGGAACTGCAGTCTGACAACATCTGGAAGATCACAGTTTTTCCAGTCTTTAGCACAACATTTGAGAGTCAGCACTTCTGTAACATAAACCCTCCTCCACATTGACTTACCCGGAGTATCCTGTTAAAATCTTCCTTGTCTACCCTCAAGAAGTGGCAGTTATCTTCTCTTAAAACAATGGAAGCTGCTCTTGGAGCATCATTCACTAATGCTAACTTGCCAAAATCATCGCCTTCATGTAGTGTACAGACCACACCCTTAAATAATAATAATAAAAACCAAACAGATAAACTGTCATTAAGAGTTTGTTTCAGTGACACTCCATTTACAAACACTGAATTTTGAAGCCAAATACTATAATAAATGCATTTGGCAGGAAATCAACAGTCCAAATAATCATGAGATAACAATATGTGGCAGCTGGTTATTACTAATACTACAGAAAAGCAAGAGGCAAAGAAAGAATGGAATTTGTTCTCTGAAATTTGATTCAGACGTCTGGCTGCACTAATGAAGCCAAGTTTCTATATTTTTTCTTGTTTTTCAGTCAACACTTTTTAAAATCAAGTTTGTTGAATAATAGACTTTCCTCAGTGACTAGCAGTTTCTATATGCACGGCAGCCTATTTAACTGCAGAGTTAATTGAAGTCGCTTTTGCTCTAATGTGACAGAAGAGTTTATTGGATCTCGTTACTTCAAAACACAAAATAAAACATGTATGTTATTCTAGCTATTTATTCTATCCTATCTTTTAAGGATCTTCTGTAAGTGGCTTATAGTCTCTAAGTAATAATGTTAAATAACTTCTAAGAGTCTTAGGCTCGGTACACACCGCCAGGAAGCAGTGTTCTGGCGGCAATAGTAGGGCTCGGGAGCATGCACCAACCGCATGCTCCCGAGCCCTACTACATGTGGCGCCACTATTGTGTGGCACCGCCCACAAGGGGCGCGTGTTGATGATGTGTGGCCATCTTAGTGCCCACACATCTCTTTCAGAAAGCGGCGTCGTAAGGGCTGTGACACAGCTCTTACGACGTTGCAAAAAGGAGCCACTTTAGGCGGCTCCTTTTTTGCTGCACAGTGATGCCTCTCCATTTGGTTGCTGTGGCAAGGCTACACAGCAAAAAGGGGCAGCATTTTCCCACCTGTCTGTACTGCCCTATAGAGACAATCTGATGAAATGGGCAGAAAATTCTGCCACACAACTCTTAGTGGTTTTGGCTGGAACACAGTAACACACTCCACCCCATGGAAGATATAAAGTACAATATAAATTTATTAATGCATTATGTGATTCCAAAACAATTCATTATTTAAAAAAGAAGATACAAATTTAAAATAAACCACAGTTATTTAATCATATAAATCTATGGGCTAAATATAAGAAACTGCCTTATACTTTAGCTACTTGAAAGGGCAAGTGTTTGAAGATTGTTGCTGTTTGTTTTTTGTTTTTTTAAATATCCAAACAACTGTTCTGTTGTTATGGACTATTTACTGCTAATTTTTGGCATTAGATGCAACATACAGTATTATTCCCACACTTGCGTAGATTCCTTTTTCATTCTCAGACGTATCCGAACAATATGTTCCCTTGTTTTCTTCTTTTTTGTCTTAGTTTTTCTTTTTTAAAATTAGAGTGCTACAGTATATTGGTGACATATCATTTTTGCAGTATAACTCTGTAACTCTAAAAAAAAAAAAGAAAAAAAAAAGGAGGAAATTTTCCCTTCAGACCGTAGAACTAACTCAGTAAACCTCACTCTGGTTTTAAAAAGCCTTTGGAAGAGCCCTAGTGTGAATCCAAAAATTGTTACAAAGAGCACCAAGCAATAATGGAATGAGTGTCCATGGTGGTAAGAACAACCAGCAAGACCTGGTAAAAGCCAAGGAGCTAAATCATGAGAAGTGACTTTTCCTCACACCAGTCTGGGATGCTACTATTTCTTCTTGCTTAGTATTACCTGCTCTGGCAAAACATTCCCAGGACATCAGGTAGAGGTCTGGTTGTCCCTTTTAATGAGAAGTGCCAGGGATGGCACATGGGGTCTTCGGCATACAAAACATGTTTCTGTGACTGAGCTCTGGTCACTAATGCTTAGGTCCTCCTGATATCAATGGGACAAGTTAAGATAGATTGTGGTGAACAGGGATTTCTCATATATGAGAATCATGGTTCACATTCCAGGCCCCATGTGTGAAGAGAAGGGGGGGGGCGTTCTTATACCATGTGCTGTATCCATGGCCAATTATGTCTGCAATCTACACACTAGGGTTCTGTGTACCTCTGCCTTTATTTGTGATTGAGATACACAACAATACAGATTGTTAACTAAACCTGAGAACTATTCCTCCCCACCCCACCCCACAGACTGGCACTATAGAAATATTGTGGGTTGCATCCAATAAAGGCAGAAAGCATTTATCTCATTTTGGAAAGCAGAGTACTCAATATGCCTGCACTCACATTTATATATACATGTACGTGTGTGTAGTGCATGCACATATGCATGCATTCATGCACACACACACACTAAAGAAGTATAAAGGAAATATAAAGAAGACAGTACCTTGCCATAGATGACTACATTTACTGATCCCTTTAGAATAATATACCACGAGGTCCCCTCTTCTCCCTGATTAAATACTACAGAATATCAAGGAGAAAAAATGGAGGTACAATGAAAATGTAATGACCTCTTCATATTTATTTATTTAAATATTGTAATACCACCCTTTATCATTGGTTCTTAGGGTGGTGTTCAACATAAATAGTTTACAACATTTCTAGATTAAAACCATAAATGATTTAAACAAAATAAAAAGTATTAAATAAAACAACAGTTATAACAACTTTGATCATAAAAACAATTTCAAACCATGTACACTTTTACTCTGAAGCAAATACACTTAATGTATACAAAATTCAGTGGAAAAAGCAATTCTATGAATGTTTCCCCTTTTTATTATTTATTGATTGATTTGATTTCTATGCCACCTTTCTCCCAGATAGGGACCCAAGGCGGGTTACAAATAAAAATTCTAATAGACATATTACAACAAAACAATTAAAAATTGTTGTTTTTATTGTGGCCTCTCCTTTTCTCTAGTATGGGGTAGGCAAAGGCCTGACTAACAAATTCCATAGAATGAAATACAGAAGTTTTTCCTTAGTAGAATAATGTAACCACTTCTGATTTCCAGTAGATGATCATAATTTTTAATTGTCCTGGCTCATGGAGTGAGTATGATGTAGTGGTTTAAGTTCTCAAGTAGGACTATGGGAGACCAGCTTTCTAATTTCAGCTCAGCCATAGAAACCCACTGATTTTGGACAAGTTACATTTTCTCAGATTAAGAGAAGGAGGGAAATGGCAAAGCTCCTCTGAATAAATCCTGTCCTATGAAAACCTTATGACAGAGTCAACATAGGTTGGAGCTGACATGAAAGCATACAGCAAATACACTCACAAGAAGAAAACTAGATTACCAAGGAGGAATCTGAGTTAGAACCTCTCTCCTTGATATACAAGTTTTCTTCTTGATTTTTAAAAATCTGTTTTGATATGGTTTTGTTGCTGCTGCTGCTGCACGGGGAAGCATTCAACTTTGCATCTCCTATCTTCAGCCTGAAATGGACAACCTGCTCTTACAACCACTACATCCTACTGTATGTGTAACCCTAAGCAAATTTATTTGGAAGTAAAGGCCATTAGGATCAATAGGGGTGCATCTACACTGTAGAAATAATGAAATTTGACAACACTTTAACTGTCATGGCTCCATCCTACAAAAACCTGAGATATATAGTTTTGTGGGGCACCAACACTCTTTGGCAGAAAAGGCTAAAGACTTTGTGAAACTATAGATCCCAGGATTATATAAGATGAAGCTACATCACTTAAAGTGCCAAGCCACATTATTTTTACAGGGTAGATGCACCCCCAGGAATTCCAAACAAATACAGAAACATGAAGATATGAAAATTAAGTATTACCCTACATATTTTCAGTTTCTCCCCTCAAAAAATAAATGGTATCAATTCATTGCTTCTGTTCCATATGCCCCCCACACACCTCAAAACCTCCAAGTCCTACATCATATCTCACAATATAGCCCCCAAATACAAATGGAATAGAACATTTCTGTTTCTTCCTGCCACTCAAATTCTAAAATTTTCAGTTGCAATGCAAGAAGTAATTAGCTCAGTGTCAGACACAAGGATAAGATGATTAAAAATTAATTTAACTCACAAACTGTTCCTGCTTTGGGGTGTGATTCAAACACTAGAACACCTGCTAACTCCCGCTTTACCTTGAAGAAAAACAAATGGCAAACAATAATTTTTGACACTCTTTAATTTGTGTAAAGCTGAGGGAAGGTAAAGGAAGAAGGAACATGTAGTAAAACAGATTTCAAAATGTTTTTTTTTAATGTACCTATCATATTTTATTTATACTATAGCACAATTTCAAAATTACCATCCAGACATAAAGCTACACCCATGCATGTTTTATGCAAATATATCCTTTATTTTGTGGGGATAATTGGGGGCTCTCAAAGGGTATTGAAGAGGGCCAGCATATGACAAATGTGTGCAGAATTAGACAGGGGTCAGCCCAGATTTATTTGTTTGTTTATTTATTTGATTGGAAATGAAATACAAATGACTCACTGTTGTCGAAAGATGAGATAAAGCTTTTATATGCAGAAGTTCTTCATATATAATTTCTAGGTCATCCACAGTTCTCTGCCCAGGCCTGTGACAATATACACACATCACGAAGAAGTGAACAGAACATCATAATTTTAAGTATACTGCTTGGTGATATAACATGGAGATGGTTGAGTAATGTTAAAACAACACTGGAGGATAAAAAAGTAGGCTGCTGTCTTCTATACACACCCTGAAAATGTATTAATTCTTTGAATTATAGTATTGTCTAACAGTTTCTATATATTATTTATTTAGATGAATACTGTATGAATTAGTCCACAAATGAGTTCATAACATATTGAAAATAGGGCAACGTGTTAATATTATTCAGTAACAGCTCTCAGTAGCACTGCCTCCTCTTTAAAACTACTGTTTTTACAAACAAACTTTATGAACAAGTGTGAGTTCTGTGACTGCAGCTTCCAATTGCTTGATGTAAGGCAGCTGTGGTGGAGCTAACACTTTGTTTTTACCAGAACAGTACTTCCAAGACTGAGGTTATCAATCCTCTCCTGGCCTTATTTTCCTGATTGAAATCACTCCCTTCAAGCTGCATTTTGCCTAAACAGAAAGGGGATTGTGTGTGTGTGTGCATATATGCCTTCAAGTTGCCAGTCAATTTATGGTGTGCCATGAATTTCATAGAGTTTTCATAGGCAAGGAATACTCAGTGGTAGTTTTACCAGTTCTTTCCTCTGAAATATAGCCTACAGCACCTGGTATTCATTGGCAGTACAAGTAACTAACAGTGCTGACTTTACGCAGCCTCCAAAATCAAATGGGATTTGGTGCATTTGGGGGATACATATATCTAACCCAGCCTCCCAGATTCCCATCATCCTGAAACAATATGGACATTGGAGGCTCTGGGGAGAAAGTCAAATAACTAGGTAAACTATTTTACAAATTTTAATAAGTCAAACAAGTACAGTACTTTAAAATGTTTAAATAATTGATTTGAACCTACATACATGATGAAATAACATTAATTTAACCAGGTGGCAGCTCTAGCCTTAGAATAATATGTGGTGCCTCACAGGATCAGTAAGCAGTAAAGGACTGTGGGTCTCTCTGAGATGCCTGCATTATCTATGCTATTTTTACAATGCTCTGCAATGCAATGCTCTTTGCCCCTGCTTCAGATCACTAACAAACATCATTCTTGAAGGAAATAAGATGCTGCAACCCACAAGGCAAAAGGAGGGAAAATATACTTTTTGCTTAAAGCACAAATATAAGAACTTAAATAGTATACAGATAGCTCCTATCTACATTACTAACACTCTAATGCCAGTTGCTAGTGAATCCTCCAGTTCAGTTGTTTGCAGATCTTGCTTTCCTTTTGTAGAAAGAGGAAGAATAGGCAGGGTGGTATATGCTTTCCACTAAACAACCAAAGGAACAAAAATTCAGTTCCAAGACCAGGTAGCATCTGCATAAATTACACAAGGCCCAGTGTATTTTGCTTATTTGAAACAGCACTTTGAAAATATGCTTCTGCAAACCATAGAGCGATGCCAAAAATTTTGCCCCAGCCTCTTATAACTGAATGTTTTACTAGCCTTTCCCATTTTTTTGCATCCACCCTTTCTTTCTCACACACTTTTAAGTCAGCATTACTGTCCCAAGAACTAGAAAGACACCATAGCCTCAGAGAGTCTCAAACTGCTCATTTCTGTGACCTATAGGACTGTTACAGACAGCCAAAATAAAGCTGCTTCGCGTCACAGTGGAGGTATGGTGTTTCAATGATGCATGCGTCCTAAGAGTCCAGAAGCCATTGTCGTATAGATTCTAAATAAAAATTATTGGCTTTTCTTTGTCCTCTTCTCACTTCAGATTCTTTTTTCTTTTTGGATGGAAGTTTGTCCAAGTTTACAGCAAAAATGGGGTGGTAGGAGCAGGCAGTGAGAGCACAGCAGTGTTTTTCTTATTGTAGAGGTGCATCCCTTATTCTTTTCCACACATCAATAGAGAAACTCTGTCTCCATGACCTTGGTGGCCTACTCAAACAGCCAACAGTATTTATTGATCATGTAATTTTCAACCCACACCCCCTTCTACTAATGTGCAGCTTCATTCTCTGTCTGCCTCCCATTTATTATCTGGGTATAACTAGGCATAGCTTGCCCAATGAGTTTTCTGTAGAAAGTAGGTCTTACACAGCAGGATCCTAGAAATCTACATCAGTGGGGCACCACACTGATTTTAGAAGCTGTGAGACCTATATTCTTACCATGTGACAGCAGAATACAAAAAGCCTGGGTTCTCCCTGTTGCTGCTTCTGTGTCACAGATTCACTTTAAGGAAAGCTTGAAAAATAAAAATTAATTAAAGCGAAACAAATATCTAACCTGTCCAACAACAGGTCAGCATTCAGTTTACTTTGGATCATATAACTCTTGGCTATTTACAAAAGAAAAGCAAGAAAATATGCCCACATCCATGCATGAACTCTCACAATGCACATTGCTGTAAGCCTTCAAGTTTGACCTGTGGCAACCGTATCCATGAGAGACCTCCATGAGCCCTGGTCATCAACAGACTGTTCAAATCTTACAGACTCAAGGCTGTGGGCTTGCAATGTCATCTTCCTCTTTTCCTACTGCCTTCAGCATTATGGAGCATTATTGTCCTTACACAGTAAAAACTACGTATTGAAATGTATGGTGAAATGCAGCCAGCGAAGTTGTGAACTGCTAACAGCAACAACAACACTATTTTTAACTTACTTGTTCAAAATATTTAGGACCCAATTAAGAAACCTAATCTCTTATTTTTCAATCTCTATAATTTAATATGTTGCATCTCAAATATTTATTGGAACAGTTTAAAAAAACTTTTGTTTAGTGTGCCCCTTTAGCAAACAACAATAACAACAAACCCTATCCATCCATTAAAAAAACCCACAAGCATCTGCCATTATCTGAATGTCATACATGTACACATCATTGTAGAATGCACTTTTCAGTTTTTAACATTTGTCACAGAAATCTTGACTTTTTGCACATCCGCTATGAGGTATTTATAGACCAGAAATTACTTTTTTTTCTTAAAAGGTGATTTTTCTTTCAATGTGTTCCATTAGAAACCACAGAGCCTAGACCAGATCTCCTTTTGAGGGTCTGGATCCAGAAAGTTCAGCAAATCTGTTACAGTTGCACTTGATGAAAAATACTTTTCTTGTCAGTATGTAAGGTAAGTCACTTTACATTTCATATGACCTTTTTGGAGCATACTTCTATTTAAATAAGAATTTCCAGCCCCTTTCTTCTGGCAAAGATGAAATGCTGTAACTGCTGAGTGATAAAGATTGCTGGGTAGTGCCACAAACCTTTCTCTCTTCCTCTTCCTTCTCCCTTATAAATATTTATACAGACTGTTGAACAGAACACAGGGAGCTTCAACCTAGCCAATTTAGTTCACTCTCCTGATTAAGAAGACACAAAGTTCTGAAACATCCCATAGCAAATTCAGCAATTTTGCAGAATTTATGTTAATATGCACCACCTAAAAAAAAATCTAAACACAACCCAGTATTAAGAAGCTGTGAACCAGACCTAAGGCTTTTTGGTTCAGGATCTGTTCCATCAAGCTTGCAGAATGTCCATTGCATTGAGCAGAAACCAGTTCTTTCTTTCTTCTTTCTTTCTTTCTTTTTTTTTTGCAAAAATAGTTGGTTATGATGGCATGCATTCTGTTTTGCATTCTTGTTGTGTACCTCAGATAGGTTACCCTAAGACTTTCATGGCAAGTTTTGTTCAGAGTGGTTTGTCCTGGCCTTCCTCTGAGGCTGCAGGAGTGTGACTTGTTCAAGTTCACACAAGAAATTCTAGGGCTGACCTCCCCAGCTCTTGTCCAACACGCAGACCACTATACCATCCTGGCTTCTTGCACTACCAATCATGAAACTGTTAAATCCAGTGCAACACAACTTGTGTTGTGCATGGCTTAAGCCTAAGGCTAGGCAGCACAATGGAACTTCTCTACCGAACAGCCTTGAGAGAGTAAAGGTAGTTCTTCACTCTCTGGGGCTTCTTGGAAACCTCTTCTCTTTACACCAGCTGGGGGAAATGAGAAGAAGAAAAGAGCTCTTAGCTCTGGTCTGTACTAAGATTGGAACATAATGGTAGAAAGTGAAAGATTAATGTGCTGAATTTGCATAATCAGAATGCATTAATAATTGCATAATATCAAATTAGATGCTGGATATGGGGGATTGGAATATGGCAACCTTAACTTTAACTGCATGGAATTCAGGTATTTGTAGCTTTGTGAAGTATTTAGTTTCTCTGTTGAGAGCTCTGGTGCCTCAACAAAACTACTTCTGGATTCCATAGTACTGAGCGGTATCAGACTGCATTATTTCTGCAGATGCAGCCCCAGAAGCAAGACACAAGCAGTAAGCATCTTGAACTCTTAGTATGCCTGCTAAAAGGAAAGGGCCTGAACTTGGTCATCTAAAGGAGATATCGGGGATCTCTCTAGAAAGGATACTCGATAGACAGGAGTTCTCTGAAAGCTATTTCCGTGGTAGCCTGGGTCACCCCATTGGTGACACCCAGAGAGTGTCTCCAAGGCTGACCTCAGTAATTTGGCAGAAGATTTAGGAGCAGCTGCTCCTTTCAGCAGACTGATCATAAGCCATTTGGGACTTTAAAGGTAGCAGTACATAGTCATGTGTATAGTAGGTATGGATAGTTTTATCTTCCATGATTTATTGAATATTTCTCTCAAAGCTTGCTTTTTGTCAGCCTTCCCTTATTAATGTTAGGTTTCTTATATTCTTGAGAACAAGGAGTGGCAATTCCCTGTCTAAATCGAACCAAGTAAAACTAATTCAGGATTCAGTCAGGTGCTGGACAGATAGCACTGAAGGATCAGAAGTTGTGCATGAAGGCCGCAGCATTCTCCTGCACTTCTTCCTCAGGCAACTGGAATTCGAGTCAAACATCCTTTAAACTGGGAGAGAAAATCCAACCCTCCTCCCTCAACATACAAGGAGGAATTACTCAATTC
>NC_056522.1:207468201-207486380 GCF_019175285.1 Sceloporus undulatus
TTCTGGACTCTTAGGACGCATGCATCATTGAAACACCATACCTCCACTGTGACTCGAAGCAGCTTTATTTTGGCTGTCTGTAACAGGCCATAGTAAATCCCAGGTTCCATTAATGCAACTGAGTAATAGCAGCAAATACAAAGCTCTGGAATTGAGTAATTCCTCCTTGTATGTTGAGGGAGGAGGGTTGGATTTTCTCTCTCCATTTTTAAAGGATGTTTGACTCTGAATTCCAGTTGCCTGAGGAAGAAGTGCAGGAGAATGCTGCGGCCTTCATGCACAACTTCTGATCCTTCAGTGCTATCTGTCCAGCACCTGACTGAATCCTGAATTAGTTTTACTTTGGTTCGATTTAGCAAGGGAATTGCTACATCCTTGTTCTCAAGAATATAAGAAACCTAACATTAATGAAGGGAATGCTGACAGAAAAAGCAAGCTTTGAGAGAAATTAATTCAATAAATTCATGGAAGATAAAACTATCCATACCTACTATACATCATGACTATTTCTTGTGTGAACTTGAACAAGTCACACTCTTGCAGCCTCAGAGGAAGGCCAGGACAAACCCACTCTGAACAAAACTTGCCATGAAAGTCTTAGGGTAACCTATCTGAGGTACACAACAAGAGATGCAAGAAACAGAATGCATGCCATCTCATAACCAACTATTTTTGCAAAAAAATAAAAGAAAGAAAGAAAGAAAGAACTGGTTTCTGCTCAATGCAATGGACATTCTGCAAGCTTGATGGATACAGATCCTGAACCAGAAAAGCCTTAGGTCTGGTTCACCAGCTTCTTAATACTGGGTTGTGTTTAGATTTTTTTTTTAGGTGGTGCATATTAACATAAATTCTGCAAAATTGCTGAATTTGCTATGGGATGTTTCAGAACTTTGTGTCTTCTTAATCAGGAGAGTGACACTAAATTGAGCTATGTGTGAAGTTCCCTGAGTTCTGTTCAACAGTCTGTATAAATTATTTATAAGGGAGAAGGAAAGAGGAAGAGAAGAAAGGTTTTGTGGCACTACCCAGCAATCTTTATCACTCAGCAGTTACAGCATTTCATCTTTGCCAGAAAGAAGTGGGCTGGAAATTCTTATTTAAATAGAAGTAGCTCCAAAAAGGTCATATGAAATGTAAAGCGACTTTACCTTACATATCTGACAAGAAAAGTATTTTTCATCAAGTGCAACTGTAACAGATTTGCTGAACTTTTCTGGATCCAGACCCTCAAAAGGAGATCTGGTCTATGGCTCTGTGGTTTCTAATTGGAACAGATTGAAAGAAAAATCACCTTTTTAAGAAAAAAAGTAATTTCTGGTCTATAAATACCTCATAGCAGATGTGCAAAAAGTCAAGAGTTCTTTGACAAATCTTAAAAACTGAAAAGTGCATTCTACAATGATGTGTACATGTTATGACATTCAGATAATGGCAGATGCTTTGTGGGTTTTTTAATGGATGGATAGGGTTTGTTGTTATTGTTGTTTGCTATAAGGGGCACACTAAACAAAAGTTTTTTTAAACTGTTCCAATAAATATTTGAGATGCCACATATTTAAATTATAGAGATTTGAAAAATAAGAGATTAGGTTTCTTAATTGGGTCCTAAATATTTTGAACATAGTAAGTTAAAAATAGTGTGTGTTTGTTGCTGTTTAGCAGTTCACAACTTCTGCTGGCTGCATTTCACCAATACATTTCAATACGTAGTTTTTACTGTGTAAGGACAATAATGCTCCATAATGCTGAAGGCAGTAGGAAAAGAGGAAGATGACTTTGCAAGCCACAGCCTTGAGTCTGTAAGATTTGAACAGGTCTGTTGATGACCAGGGCTCATGGAGGTCTCTCATGGATACGGTTGCCACAGGTCAAACTTGAAGGCAATTACTAGCAAGTGTGCATTGTGAGAGTTCATGCATGGATGTGGGCATATTTTCTTTGCTTTTCTTTTGTAAATAGCCATAGAGTTATATGATCCAAATGTAAACTGAATGCTGACCTGTTGTTGGACAGGTTAGATATTTTGTTCTGCTTTTAATTTAATTTTTATTTTTCAAGCTTTCCTTTAAAGTGAATCTGTGACACAGAAGCAGCAACAGGGAGAACCCAGGCTTTTTCGTATTCTGCTGTCACATGGTAAGATATTAGGTCTCACAGCTTCTATAAATCTGTGTGGTGCCCCACTGATGTAGATTTCTAGGATCCTGCTGTGTGAAGACCTACTTTCTACAGAAAACTCATTGGGCAAGCTATGCCTAGTTATACCCAGGATAATAAATGGGAGGCAGACAGAGAATGAAGCTGCACATTAGTAGAAGGGGGTTTGGGTTGAAAATTACATGATCAATAAATACTGTTGGCTGTTTGAGTAGGCCACCAAGGTCATGGAGACAGAGTTTCTCTATTGATGTGTGGAAAAGAATAAGGGATGCACCTCTACAATAAGAAAACAATGCTGTGCTCTCACTGCCTGCTCCTACCACCCCATTTTTGCTGTAAACTTGGACAAACTTCCATCCAGAAAGAAAAAAGAATCTGAAGTGAGAAGAGGACAAAGAAAAGCCAATATAATTTTATTTAGAATCTAGTACTACAAACTACATATATCTTGTAACACATACCCTCCAATGGTCCCAATTTGGCAGAGTCAGCCCCGATTAATCCTTGGTTGACCCACATTTTCAGCTGCTTTTAAAATGTTTTTCTCTCCTCCTCCCACTATCTCCTTTAGTCCTCAGCTTATTTTGGTCCCTGCAAACTGAGGTCAACATGCAAAAGTAGTCTGCATTCCATGAACCTAGATAGGAGAAGGAAATGCGGAAACAGAATCTTTCCCTTCATAGAAGGCTCAGGCAAAAAAAAAAAAAATGCAGGAGCCTCTTCTAGCTTGTCTGTTCTTCCTCATTAATAACTTTTGTCATCTTGACCCGCTCTGATGCTGCTTGGACATATGTGTCCCAGTTTTCATCTATGAAATATTGGGAGGTATGGTAATGCACCAGCAATATGCCAGAGACTGTAGAAAACTGCAGTGTTATAAACTCTACCCAGAGGGCCGAGGACCAAATTACATGACACAATTAGCATGTCATTAGAAAAGTGGAATTTCATTACATAAAATACAGTATGCCAGTTTATTTTAGCAAACGTTTGCATCTCTCTGCATACTGAAAATTTGCTTGCTCCTTTTTATGATTGGTCATTGGTCCACTTTAATTTATGATTTGGCATTGGTATGATTTATTTTTTAAGTAAAATTGCTCGGCACGGAAGTTTTAAGGAAATGGACCTTTAGAATTTAAATAAAGACAACTTGTGACCTTTCAGATGTAGCTGAACTGCAACCTCCATCTTTCCTCACCATTAGCTATGCTACATAGGGATGATGGGAGATACAGCATAGCAACATCTGGAGGGTCACAAATTGCTCATTCCTAATCTAAATGATAGGTTGCAAATGAAGAATAGGGACTCTGGTAACAGAAGCATTAAAAAGGTGTTTAGCCCAATATAACATGTAGAGCGATCCATGTTCAGCAGACAGGGTCAAAGGCTCTACCTGTGCCAGGTATGAACTGAAACAATACTATAAGTTAAGGGATAAACCCAAAGCATGCTCCCACTGAAGCAAGTAGTAGCACTGACCTTACATGCTCAGAACCAAGACCATCCCACAGATGGTGGAGATGAATGGTGGAAGGTTCTAGATTAAAATGAGAAAAGGAAGCCAAGCATGCAGATGTCTTGTGGAATCAATTGCCACAAGACATAGAAATGGTTGCCAACCTGAATGGCTTTAAAAGCGATTGGATAAATTTGTGGAGGATATGTCTATCAAAGCCTACTCATTAAGAAAGCTATATATCACAAGGCAACTGGCTAACCACCACGGAAACAAAATGCTGAGCTAGATGGGCCTTTGGTCTGATCTGGCAGAGCTCTTTTCTCATTCTCATGCAAGAGCAAGGAGAAGAAAAGTACAGAGTGGCCCAACCTAATTCCATCATTCCCACTATCTTGCTCATCTACATGTAGAACAGAGATGGAGAATGTGCAGTCCATGAGCTGTATGTAGCTCCTATCCGCTTTTTAAAAGATGCCCACAAGCTCTCACCAAAGCCCCTGGAATCCCCCAATAAAAAACACAAACACCCACAAAGCATCTAAAATTCAGCCAAGTATAGATAAAGTGCAAATCAGCGGCAGGCTTCTAGTAATTTCTGAGCCACACTTTTGGCTAGTTTTCCGACATGTTCCTTCACTTGGTGGTAGTGGTGCTCTATGGTACATTCACGTAACATGATATAGGTGTGATATTGGGAATTCTGAGTTTTGGACCCGAAAAGTAATTATGTGGCTTCTTTTCAAGGCAAATAGCAGCATCAGGGAATTGTCTTCCTACAGCTGTAAAACTGTCCCCTCCAAAAGCTGCTAGTATTTCCTCAGGGAAAAATATATGGGTTCCCAAATAACATCTGCATTATTGCCCTGTGACTAAATCGTCCCACCTCACCCTCAGCGATATGAATTGGGCTTCATAGGTGTGGTTAACTTTTTTTAAAAAAAACAAACACTAGAAATCATATAACTTTTCTAATTTGGTTCTAGGAAAACAAGGAAAAGCATGTGGATCTGCATCAAACAGCAACTGTCTACTTCAGAACAACATTTTCTAATTTAAATGCACTGGGTCATAGTTTTTAAATATTTGAATTAATGAGAACAAACTAGTATTTCATGCTAATAGCTAAATAAACTAAATAAAGATTTAAAATAAAAATTCAATTGAGGTTGTCATTCTTGAATTGTGAAATAATAATATAGAAAAAAAAGTAATCCACAGCTTTCAAGCATTTTCCAAGAGTATACTACAGATCTGTAGCTCTTACAATCATTAAAGGCAAGCAGCTTTGTTTGCTGCACCAAAAAGGAAGCTAATTTTCCATTTATAGCAATGTATGTTTTTAACAAAAAGAAAAAAACCTTACCAATAGCAACAAGACTCTGCCAATCTCCCCCTTGAAGCTTTATTCTTTTTTTAGCACCAGAGACATTCTTTCATAATTTGACAGTTAAAATGTTGCAGTTAATGTAATAAATAGAGAATTTTTAAAGTTGCTGTCAAAACAAGTGACACATTTTGCAAGTGAGTTTCAAATTCGAAACAATAGTGAGCACCTTTTGAAGCAACAGCATCATTATACAATCAAATGCTCAAAGTAATCTTTGCAGCATTTTTTAAAAAAATGCATTATTTCTTTCATGATAATTATGTCAGTTTTGCGTGCTCCTGAACAGTCTCAGCAGCTGTGGTGATTGGCAAAATGAAGGTATTTTTCAAGCCAACACAGAGCCTACACTTCTTGTGAACTGCAAGAATCTGGCTGCAATATTTAGTCAAAGACATAGGGGCTAAACACACCAGCAAAATATGCTTGCTTCTTGGTGGCTTGGGGGCATGACTTCCACATGTTGCATGCCCTGACTCTGCTCCAAAGCCGCCGTCATGCCCACCCAACCAGATGGTGACCAGTGTTGCAACATTGCGCCGTTTAGATGTTGCATGCTGTCAAAATGCAGGAAAACTGCCACAGCGGCGACAAAGGCACCTTTTCCCAGCGTAAAAAGGATCAGCTTTCTACCACTTCTTTTAGTGCAAGGAAAATATCGGACTGGGGCCATGGCATGCGGTTGCCACAGCCCAGATCTGGTGCTCAAAGGGGTGGCGTTAAGCCACTCCTTTACCGCCGTCTGTTTTTGGCCATAGTTCTTACAGATGAGACAGGCAGTCTTAGCCCTCATACATGAGGCAAGTAATTAATGTTTGGACTATACCATTATGATTCCCCATAGCAGGGAATGCTAGCAGCACCTCCTTCCACATCCCATCACATGAACAGTTAGCACATCAGGGAAAATGTTATACTACAACATTTCTCTGATATATAGTTTTCTACATGCACAGAATATTTTTGCAAAGTGAAGGGTTACATTGTATGAACATCCACTGACAATCTGAACTGACAGAGTCTCCAGAGTTTTAAGGAACATTTGGTCTTCCAGATGCTTTGGACTTTAGTTCCCATTAGCCTCACTCACCATGACATATGGTAAGGGCCCCACCCTTACACTCAACATATTTAAGGGTTATCACCTTACTGGCTGTTTTTGGCCACCTAAAGTACATCAAAGATCCAATTTCAGTTCAGAGGCCCTGCTATTCTCCAGAAAAAGTTGCACCTTATGTGCATAAGGGCATATAAATGAATATGAGCTTTGTGTGTAGCCTGTCAAGCAAGGAAGCACATGTCCCTTTTAAGCAGGTATGAGCTGAGATCCGGAAAATATTAGGGACCCAGAGAAGTGATTTAAAGAACATGCTTTGAAATTATCAGTAGCCCTCATCCAGCTAGGCCCAGCATCTTGTTTTCTGCATTGATCAAACAGATGGCTTTCAGAAGTCTAGACCAACTAATTGACCTGATTTGACAGAGACAGTCCTTATTAATCTTGTCACCCCACTTTTTCAATTGCTTTTAGAATGTCCACGCTTCTCATTTTCCCCCTTCATCCTTGGTTTAGTTCAGCTGTTGCAAACAGTTAACTCTTCAAGAGGGAGAGGAGGTAGTCAGTGGATGGAATCTCGGCCTTTCCAGGAGGCTAAGGCAAAATTAAACTCCTTTAGCCTTTCTTGTCTTGTGTGTTCTTCTAAGGAAGAACACACAAGACAAGAGAGGCTAAAGCAGTTTGAAGTTTTGCTGGTGTGTTTAGCCCCTATTTCTTTATTTGACTTAATAACTTTTGCATGTTGATCACACTGCTGTTGTCTGGCCACATGTGCTCCTATTTGCATTTGTGAAATGCTGGAAGGTATGTACTGTAAGTCTACAGCAGGACATGGGAACAACACTTATACAACAGGATGAAGTACATCATCACACAGTGCATCATCAAGCAAATTCCAGAATTTGCTGCTGGAAAAGAGTGCCAGCTTCAACACTTTTGAAAAGGAAGTAGACTAATTCATAGAATATAAGATCAATGGCTACTGATCATGATGGATATATTATCTCCAGTATCAGAAGTAGCATATCTCATTGCTCTAACTGCTGGAGTACATGAACTTGAGGGTACGTTTGCTCCCATGTCCCACTTGTGGACTTTCTAGTGGGTTCTGGAAAGATATATAGCTGACCTGAGTGGAAACAGAATGCTGAACTAAATAGGCATTGGCCTGATCCAACATGGCTCTGCTTAAATTCTTATGTCCCTTTAATTACATGCACCGTGCTTTTTATTATTCCATTAAAAAAAGATCTAAAAGCAGTCCCAAAGGAGAAGGGAACAGAAAAATGCTGAGAAAAAGAGGTTGATTAAGCCTTTATATTCTTGCTAAGAGTCTACTAAAATCAGTCTCTTTAAATTATTTCCTACCTGTTGGGGGATTGTAGTAATAGAATTTTTGAAGGATTACTGTAAAGCTGAACTATTGACGACTTAAATTATCTAGCATAAGTACAAAGGTTACAACTGAGAAGATGCCAACCTGCCCAAGACTCTTAAAAATGGGAAATAATCATCTTACGGCTTTCTAAGAATCATCCTCATATGGGCATCGGGTCCAATCTGAGAGAGCAGAAGCATGATGTCTTGTAGTTCTTCATCAGATTCTTTCTTCTCTTCCTCTGTTGGCATTGGGGCATCTTCATGCTCATCATCCAGAAATCGATAAAATAAGTACTTGTCCTGGAAGTGTTGCTCTTGATCCACTGAAAGCATCAATATAAATGAACGATCAAGATGAGAAGTAGAGCTGTCCCAATCCATTTTGCTGTAATCTAGCTCCCCTTGGCCAGTGGACTCACTCCAGTCAAGGTACATAAACTCAGCCACTGTTTTTGTTTTTTACTCATGAAGGAGAATATCTGAAAAACACCTCATCTCTTGCAGCAAAAACATGATAATCTTAAATGTAATAATTATTTGCTGCTCTTACACATTAATGCAAAATCCACTGTCTGAGGCAGCTGCCTCAATAACGATAAAGTTGGACTTAGTAGAAGGACTTAAATGAAATGAAATGACTGAGATCCTGATGATCAAGGGAACTTGCTAAGAGAAAACTGAACTTCTCACAGATTTCTCCCTACATTATCTGGCCAAAGCCATGAAACAAAATTGTACTGCCAGAAGTACAATGTAATATTTAACTGTGTTGAGTATGACTACTGAAATATCCAAGAGGTTAAGATAGCCAAAAAATTATTATTATTGTTCCATTGCTTTGTTGTTGTTGTTGTTGCATACTTTCAAGTTGTTTCCAACTTATGGTGACCATATCATGGAATTTTTGTGGCAAGATTTCTTCAGAGGGGGTTTATCTCTGCTGAAAGTGTATGAGTGTCCATGGATGAATTTGAATCTTGGTCTGCAGAGTTAAATGCTCAAACCACTACATTATGCTAAAAAGGTATATTTTTCAGAGAAATAGCAGTGTTAGTCTGTTGCAGCAAATAAGGGGGGGGGAATGGAGGGGTGAATCTAGCAGCATCTTCGGGACTATGTAATTTAAATTCCAGCATGAGCTTTTGTGGTATTTTAAATTTTCTAGAATTTTTATGTGGCTCCCTCTGGGGAGAACAGCACATTCTGCCCTCATCCACTGGCCAGGGGACTGATGGCCACTGGGAGGCTGCTTGATGAACATCACAGGAAGGGGAGGCCAACCTGGCCTCATTCATTGCTCAGAGAAGCAGCTGCTGCAAGAAGCTGGCTTCATTCTCTCCCTGCCAGAAAGAACACCTCATATTTGTAATGAGGCTAACCAGAAAAGGAGCTGCTGCTTCAGTGCTTCCTGTACTCTCTCCTGCCAACTCCCTCTTCCTTTTTTTTAATCAATTATACAATGAACCTGCAAACAGGAATTGTCCCATCTTTCAATATACATACAATAAAAATGTCATTCTTTGCTAATTTTCTTCTTCAAGAAAGCAATGAGTAGTTTTATCAATTTTCTTCCTGTTGCAAGAAAGTTTTGAAAACTGGCCAATTTTCAGGTACTATTTGCACTTCTGGGCATATTCTTCACAAAGTTTGCATGTGGTTGTTTTGCACAGAAAAAAAAATATCGTGCCGGTAATGGCATTTTCTGTGCAGAAAATAATAGCATGTCCAAGTAGCATTTCCTCTACAGCAATGTAATCTTCTTACCGTGATTAAGAACACCCTCCTCCAGCAATACCTGCCACATGCCCACTGCCTGGGTGCGTAAATGAACACATGAACTTTGCTGCATTATCCAATCTACCAGTTCTGTTCCGACACAGCATTGTCTGAGGAAGAAAGGGAAGAAAGAGTTAAAAAAAAAGTTTTGTATAACAACTAGTCATTTTTTTTCTCAAGCCACTCATTATGTTATAATTATTTTAAAATAAATAGAACCACCTGAGGGAGAAAAAGTTTCCTCTGATATCATATATAATGGTTGCAAGGAACTCTGCTTCAGCTAGACAAGTGAGACCTCATCACAGAAGGCAATGACACCAATTCACTCAATATAATCTCTCTATCTCACTTTGAAGGACTGTCAGAAACAGCCAATTTTTAGAAATAATTTAAAAGCAATCCAAGACATTCTGGAAAAAGTAACCCCTATGAGTCAGCCAGTCCTATAGGCATATCTGGATCGGCCTATCTAGCTCAATAAATTTAGATGACGTTCTGCATGTATTCTAGATATGCTCTTGGTCCAAGGCAAGTGATTCATACCCCTCTAGCACAGAGGAATGAAACCCAGACACATGCCTTCTACCACTCCTTCATATACTTAGAGGGTGGGGCTAACCTTACTTAGCCTAATTTTTGAGCGACCTCAGGGCAGGGAACTGAGGCTGCTTCAGATGTTTTTGGGTTAAGCACCCAGTAGCCCACCTTTCTCATACTGGCAGGCTTTCCAAACTGCTTTGGATTTCAAAAAGAAGAATATAGTACCTCGAAAGAAATTAGTATGGAACTTTGGGCAGTGTCTAGTTTGTGGTTAATTCCTAGTCCAGTCTGTATTCCTACAGAAGTTTTTGGACTCTCATAGGTCCCTGCCAGCATGGCCAATGGTCACAGATAAAATAAGCTATAGTTCAGCAGTGAGAGGGCCACCGGTTCCCCATCAGCACTACAAAACATACACACACATAGTGCCTACAGAGAATGAGAACTTTCTGACTGACTGACTGAAGGCTTTAGCCACATAATATACGTGAAAAACACAATCTGTTCATATTTTTAGAAAAGAGTCTATGTGCATTAAAACAGCTAGGGAGCAAACATTAAAAGCATAGAAGGGGAATATATCACCTAAGAAAAACAGGTTTGGAAGAATAGAGCTGAAGGAAGAGGCTGGTTTGTAAAAAACAAACAAACAAACAAACCACGACAGCATAAATAGCATCACTACTATTAATCAGAATGCCCACACATAATCACAAACCAGGCAGAAGGCTGGTACTTCTGTTGATATTTATTGTTTTGTAGCTATAAAGTGACACTGAATACAGGACTCTGCAGGTTTCCATTGGCAACAAGCAATAACTTCCTGGCAAAGTTATCCAATCCTGGCACACTATAAGAGATCCCTTCATCTCTCCCTCCCCTAGTTCTCCAAGCACCACAGAGAACTGAGAAGAGCAGCCCTCTCATTTAATGCCAGATGGTAGCAGATACCCTCTCTCATTTTGCAATGGGCTTTGCAGATATTTGGAAGCAAAGAAAATCCGTCTCCTATTATTATCTCTGATGCCAGAACTACAGTGAAAAGTCAGCTGTGCTGTGCTTTTGAAGGTGTGTAACCCTTGCTTAAGTTCTACCAGGCTCAGGGTCTACACAAGCCAACATGAGTCCACCCAGTCCCTTAGCTCCCCAAGTCTTCTGGGAGATGATAAAAGAAGAAGGTTACTCCCTAGAAATGAAATCTGAAAGCATGTCATAAAGTCATTTACTTCCTGACTCACTTCATGCCATCTTCCTGAAGGCTCTCAGAAGCAGCAGAGCACACCTCGGCTGTACTCCACACATACCCCCTGATGACTTAAACAGCTTTAAGATGAGAGTCTAAATTTCCTGTTCGTGAACTTTAAATTATACTGTATGTTTTTAAAAAAGAAATATTCTTATTCACCATTATGGCATATTATTATTATCATCTATCCTAACTTTTCCCAGATTGGGACTCAAAGAAGCTTACAATGATAAAAAAAATATTAAAAATCCACAAGAAAACAAAAATTATAACACAAACAATTTAAACAAATTATAAACCAGGTTAAAAGATGTTGTTAAAGCCCACACACTATGATCTAGCACAGCCCAGTAATACAGATATTCCTTATGATGCAGGATCAAGGAGAAATAAATACAATGATGATTTTACAAGGAAAATTTGCTGAATTTATCAGAATGTATAGGAATTCATGTTGCTTCCTGTATGTTCGCTGTGTGGTTCTGCAGGGTGAATCCACACTGCAGAAATAAAACAGTTCAACACCACTTAAAACTGCTATGGTTCCATCCTGTTGAATCCTGGGATTTGTAGTTTGGTGAGACAGCAGAACTCTCTTACAAACCAGGCTGAAAACCTCACCAAATTACAAATTCTAGGATTCCACAGGATGGAGCCATGGCAATTAAATTAGTGCCAAACTGTTTTATTGCTGCAGTGCAGAAGAGCTGCTAGTTATATATCACTGCTTAGGAAGGAAGGAAGGAAGGAAGGAAGGAAGGAAGGAAGGGGGGCAAAAGAATGCTAGCTAGCTAAAAGAAACACCACTTTAGCAAAATGTTATTTCAAATAACACATCTGGCAGGGTTCAAAGACTGGGTAGCAACTGGGGTCCAAAACACACTGCAAAAATAATTCAGTTTGAGACCACTTTAACTGTTCTGGCTCAATGCTAGAGAATTCTATGAACTGTAGTTTTGTGAGACATTTAGCTTTCTCTGTCAGAGACTTCTGATGCCACAATAAACTACAATTCCCAGGATTCCCTAGCACTAAGCCAAGGTAGTCAAAGCAGTTTTAAACTGGATTATTTCTGCAGTGTGTTTTGGACCTGGATGAAATTTAAAGGCATATTCTCAGATTTATTTGTTGCAGGTTTTTCTTTTTTAAAAAATCTTAAAAACTAACTGTAGCAAGGATTCACCACCACTCCTTTCTTCAGAGAATGGAAATGTTGCTTTTATGGGTTACAACAGCCAGAATCCCCAGCCACCAGAGTGGGAAGCTGATGGAGTTGTAGTCCAGGTGATTTCAACTTCTGATATGAATGTAGCATAAGACTGTGCATTTAGTGGACTAGATATAACATTCAGAGACATAGTCATGTTGGTCTGTAATAGCAGGCTGCAAAGGGATTTTGTAGTACTTTTGAGATTAACTGAGCAAAAGAATTTGTAACATAAGCTTTCATAGACTTGGGGTGTATCCACACTGCAGAAATAAAACAGTTTGACAGCACTTTAAATGAAATGACTCTATCCTACAAAACCTTGGGATTTGTAGTTTGGTTAAGCACCAGTGCTCTTTGACAGATCAGGTTAAATATCTTGCCAAACTCAAATCCTAGGATTTCACAGGATGGAGCCATGACAGTGGTGTGAAACTGCTTTATTTCTGCAGAGTGGAAGAGCTGAAGGTCTGCTTCCTCAGATCAATTCTCACTAAAATCAATTGGAAAATGTAACCATGACTCAGTTCCCAAGGTAACTAATTTAAGGGAAACTAATTTATTCTATTCTGACTAGGACAGAAATGTAGGTACCAGTAAAATAATCTTGTACAATCTAAAACATTAGGTTGAGATGGTATATTCTATAATTCCATAATCCCCTACTATATTGTACAGACATTTTAGAAAAGTATCACTGAAGAAAGCCAGACAACACCATTGTTATTGTTCAGATCTATGAAGTGATTGAATGATTTTTTATTTTTTATTTTAAGGATATGGTGTGATCTTTTATGAGAACAACTTCTGGTTCTATAAGAAGTTAAAAATATTGTTGAGGTACACAAAATTTTGTATCAAGGGAAATACTGTAGCAAGAAAAAAGTGATAATTCTAGACTGGAAGGAAAGAAAACAATCTAGGCAGGCACAAATGGAAAGGTAAATAGACAGCAGTCAGAGCTTGGAAAAGTTATACTGACCATGGTGGCTGGATTCTGGGGGTTGTACTCCAAAAAATAACTTTCCCAAGCTCTGAGAACAGTCAAATCAATCACATATTTTGTATCATTCCAAATACGAGATTTAATATGACAACCAACCTTGGGCTGAATGTTGGAGTTTACCACATGGGAGGAATTTCTCTTAATTTCGAATGAAAAGAAAGTGGGGCCAGAACGCATTCACATGAATTCACTAGTTCAGCGAATTTACGTGAATTTGAATTGTGTTCGAACTGACTTCCCATTGCCCAAAAATAGCTTGCCATTGCCTGAAATTGTGTGTGATCACTTCTCACGCAATAACGTGAAACCCCATGATTGCGTTCGGACTGACTTCCCATTGCCCAAAATTGCGTGTGGTAGTCTATCACGCAGTAATTTAAACCCCATGATTGCGTTCGGATTGCCATTGGATTATACTTCCAATTTCCCTTGTCTGATAATGTCCGTTGTAGAAGTGGTACAAGAATATTAGATTCCTGCTCATTTTAAAATATGTCTGGAAACTAAAATAAAATTGAATACTTTTCATTAGTATTGCTCACCCTTTTGAACTTGCCTTTAAGAGAAGCTAGTCTAGCTACCTTGTTACAGTGATTTGATTACCCGGTGAATGTTTTATTTATTCATTAAAACACACACACACACACACACAAAGGCATTTCCACATTACTGAACTGTTTGTTTTGTTCCAAAAGAGTCCTGCCGCTACTGTAATGGTGTGATAATCCTCCCTGAGTGATGGACTTGTGGTGACTGTTTTATGGACTGCTGCTTAATTATATGGAATGTCTTATATCCTATCACTGTTTTCTGGGATTTATTTTAATAGTTCGTGCTGGATATTAATTTAAGGCCCACTGAGACAAAGAATGTGTGACTCACAAGCTTTTTAATTTCTTTTTTAAATCACAGACTTACTGACTACAAAGGACTACTTCTAAATAGAAATAAATGTCCATTCTGCTGTTCTGAGAAAGAGTTCCATGTAATTCAAATCATTACAGGTTGAATTAATGTATCTCAGTAAACTATTTTATTTTTTATGGAAAAAAGTCCACCCTCAGCTCAAATGCATTTAATACAAAGAGAATAAGGTGGGCATTTAATTTATTTGTTCAGTTTCATGGAAAACTGCATGTTGCTGCTGTTAGTCAATGAAAGAAAACAAAGTTAGATTTTCCTAGTTTTAAATTGTTTAAAATTGTTACCCTGCCAGAATTATACCACTAGTTCCTTTTAACAAAGCAGTGCTGCCACCAGCAGGATGTGTGGAACAATGAACAGTTGGTAAACAGAAATCTGTATCCACTAAAATGTACACACAGAAAGTGGAAAACACAGATAAACTATGCAGTTCTATCAAACCTTAAAAAAATACACTTCTCCAATCCCCGAATCCTATATTTGTAAGCCCGACTGAGTTCCAACTGGTTAATTTTCTGATAAGTGTATATGAGCATGGGTTCAAAATGTGGCTGGCCCCAAATGGTGTTGGATTCAAACTTCTACCACCCCTGATCATTGCTCACAATAGCTGGGGTTGAAAAGAGCTGGAATCCAACAATATATCATAGAATCATAGAATCATATAAAAGGCTATAGCCCTCTACTCCAAGAATATAAGGCACCTTCCAACACTTTTTATAGAAAGGGGCCCAGTTTAAATATGGCATTGGTCATGTAAGGAAAACAGATGTGTGGCATTCCACCAGAACTAACTTCTTGTTCAAACCAGGACCACCAACCTATGCATGCAGCAGTAACTTTTTAAGAAGGCTAGAGGTTTAGCATATTTAAGGCCACAGGTCAGCATGCTTGGAGCATAGTCATAATATGCCATGCAGGTTGGGTATTTGGAAACCTTGAAAGATAAAAGTTATAATTAAATATCAGAGGATGCATGTTCATACACTTAAAGGGGTGGTGCACTCCCTCCTCCCATATTATACAATCAGTTCACAAGTACCGGTACGTCTTCAGATGATACTTCCGGTCTCTTATCATGTGAGGGGCCCGAGAGAGAATTGCATTCCGTAATATCTTTCCAGCTCGGAGGATTTTTTCTGATGGAACCTTGAGGTGAAAAGGGGGAAAAGAGGGGAGGGAAGTTTTCATGATTTCCCGAAAGATGAAGAATTCTTCAGTCTTGCATTTATAAATACAGTTTGCATATAATTCCTTCAACAATACCAGGAAGCTTAGTAAGGTGGTTTTTAAAATTACAATGTGGCATGTAAACATGGCATGCTTGGTCTGTTGTTGTGTGCCTTCAAGTCAATTCTGACTTATGATAACCCTAAAGTGGAGTTTTCTTGGCAAGTTTCTTCAGAGGGGGTTTGCCATTGCCATCCTCTGATGCTGAGAGAGTGTGATTGCCCAAGCTCACCCAGCGGGTTTCCACAGCTGAGCTGGGATTTGAATTTCAGAGTCATAGTCCAACACTCAAGCCATTACACCACGCTGGCTCCTGGTTTGTTCCAGGTTTATCTCCCTGAAAACTGCAGCAGACCAGGGATCTATGTATATGCAGATGCAACCACAGGTCTTCTGTATTTCCTAGTTTCTGTCAAGAGAAGGACTCAACATTTTCAAGGATATTGATACTTAATAAATGAGGCCATTCTGGATGGCTTTCCTCTGTATGCACTTCTGACCTGCTATGCCTAGAATGAAGTGTATGGATGTGCTACACATTTTGTTTCTGTTATCCTGTTGATTTCCAGCTGTCCTCCAGATGGAGTGTGCCATAACTCCCATCTCCACTGAGTCACTGTAACCCCTGGGCAGGTTGGTTGTGATGGGAATTATACTCTGATACATTAGGAGTGGGAGATTGGGGACAGCTAACTGATAAACACAGTTTCAGTAAGCCTTCTGTTCCTTCCAACATCAAAATGTTAAAAGTATACCCTGTGTTGGTCTGAACTGGTTTATTTCAGTACAGTAGGGATATGAGCATTTGTAGGTATGGTGTCATTTCTATCATTCTTTGTCCACGCAACAGATACTGGGAACTATGCAGTACTGATCAATATCAATTATGCTTCATCTTGCATGGGGTTCCATAAGTACAGTAAAAGAAAAGTAATAAATTTTATTTTCTGAGCAAGGAAGAGTGAATAAGGGACACAAGACTAAATAACTGAGGCTGGTGCAACACTGCAGAATTAACAGAATTTGACACCACTTGAACTGTTATGGCTTCATCCTATGGAATCCTGGAATTTGTAGTTTGTTGTGGCACCAGAGCTCTCTGACAGAGAAAGCTAAATATCTGCTAGAATTACAAATCCCAGAATTCTACAGCATTGGGACATGGCAATTAAAGTGCATTAATTCTGCAGTGTAGATGAAGCCCAACTGCATACAATGAAAGTTGACAAATCAAACCAATTGTTGAATGATGAGGTAATACTTACATAAATCCCCTTGATTTAGTGAGTCTATTGTAATTGGGGCTACCAATATTGCCACAATATCCTACTTTTAACACCTGGTAATTCAAAGTCACTTTTCAGGTATTTGCAGTTTGCATGGCATGAGAAGTAAGTTACATAGATCTAAAATGAACTGCAGTAAAGCCCTCAGACTAAGAATTTATTCTACTTTACCTATATTTGTACTGCTGACTACACTCATTTGGATTACTCAAGAGTCTTACATCCATAACATCATAGTCTTAGAGTCTTAGAGTTTACTATATCTATGCCTGTTGTGTGTCTGTTGCCTGTTACCTCTGTAATGGTTTTAACTGGACGAAGTGGGATGTGATGCTCATTGAAAGGGATCTGAAAAATAAAATTTAAGTGAAAGAAATGAAAGAAACATTGACAAAGAAAACAAAAAATGGATATGATCTTTTAAAAAAAGGAGAGAGATATAAATGATCATACTAAAACAAACAAACAAAAAACTGCTTTGAGTCTGAAATGATGTAATCCAATCTCCTCATGAGTGATAAGGCAATTCTCCACATCATTATGGAAATCATGAACAGCAATGAATGACAACTAGGTTCTAAGTTGAAAGGAAAACAAAACAATCAATTACTATTGATATAAAAGATGCCCACACATCACTGTTAAAAGTGAGCCAATGACGAATCACCGTGTAAGTCATGCTTCAGGTAACATTTTAGCAGTTTAAGTCAATGTAAGTTGCCTTTTCCTGATCAATACTGTACATACATTGAAACCATCTTGTAAAAATGTTCCACAGATCCAGATTTTACTCTTTTCTTCATATCATGCATAGAGTGCCATCTTGAAAAATTAAACAATTCCCCTAATAGCCTCTGTTTCTTGCAACTGAAGGAACAAGCCAATTTAGTGTGATTTTCAAACCATGTGAATTCAGCTGAACATCACATGCTTTGGTTAACTGTCATAAAACAAGATGTGGGGAAATTTGTAGTGACCCACCAAGACATGAAATCCAAAACATCTATGTGTCCTTTAGAAATGCCATGAGTGTCACCAGTTCACATTTGAAAAACTACTCTATAAAACATTCAAGACAGGGATACTTATGTTTTTCTGGATTGAATGAGATTATATTAATTACTTTAAGTGTTTTACTTTTGTTTTCATCCCCCTGTACACACATACACACACACACACACACACACACACACTGTTATCTAGCAAATGAAAGAAAGAAAGAAAGAAAGAAAGAAAGAAAGACTTAATCTTTCTTCCTTGATGGCCAGTTATCCAAAAGTTTGATTTTTCTCAACATAAGTAATCATTATAAGTATGAGGGATGAAAAGGAATGACCTTAAATATAGCTACCCAAGGGTTGCCTCTATACCTTCTGCACTCGTCTAAGAGTAAGAACTCATTTCAAAAATATTGCAATTGCATCTGTATGGTATGTGTGTTTTGAAACCCTGCCTTATCATATTTTTACTTTTCATATTTAGGTGTACATTTAAAGAGGAATCCCTTAAAAT
>NC_056522.1:207486390-207593531 GCF_019175285.1 Sceloporus undulatus
TAATAATAATAATAATAATAATAATAATAATAATAATAATAATAATAATAATAAATTTATTTATATACCGCCTTTCCAAAAATATCAAAGCGGTTTGATAAAAAGAACCAAGAATACGGTTCAGGAAATGCTTTTGAAAAACTGAAGACTAGACCCATTAGAGCTAAACTAAATCGGGGTGTAGAAACTGTTTTTGCCCTCAAAAAACTTCATATCCTATAACCCTTGGGCACTGACAGTATTGAATGGATTAATATTTTTATTATTTACAAAATTACAAAAACATCTGAAGGCATACAGGTTACTCACAGATTAAGCATACACAGAGACCCATATTAATTTCTCTGAGGCATTATTTGTGTCACCTTCTTCATTTTTTAACCCAAAGCAGTCTGGGAAGATTACCAATTTGAGAAGAAGAGGCTGAGAGGAGGCTGCATAACCCTTTCTATTTTTTCTTTAAAAAAAAAAAGTTTGAAACCATATTTCCCTAAAGCTGTTTCCCTTGCAGGTAAAAAAAGAGAGACAGAAACCTTTTAAAAAGTCCACCTTGGTGTCTGTGCATGAGCACAAAATAGAAAAGGCAAGCTTTCTTTATTTAAAGAAAGACAAATTAAACATTGTTTCTGCTTTAGTGACCCCAGTTTATTCACAACACTGATAAAATATGTCCTTTTGAAATCTTTTCATGCAATCAGTGCAGGCAACATATGTTAGAATGCTACATGAGGCATACATTATTTAACATTTGTACCTTGCTGCTTCAAACAAATGGCAAGTCACCTTCTTATAAAACTATAAAACACACACACACTTACGCACACGTACAAAATGCAGCAACCATTATAAAAAAATGACAGGTCATGGCCAATGTCAGGAGAAAAAGAACGCTGAAGCAGAATATGATTTGCACGCAAATACATGCAGAAAAACTGGAACACAACTAATGATGTCTTATTTTCCTGTCATTTTCTTGCTCCTCTACTACAGCCAAACAGCTGCTGTAACTGTTTTGCATGAATTGAATAAAATGCCCCCAAAAGGTGAAACTCCAGCATGTGTATTCAAGGTATTTTGTAAAATTTGAGGCTGCATTTGCCATAGTCATCCCCCAGTAGGGAGAACTTGTTTGACAGAAATGTTTTAATCTAGAAGAAAAAGGAGGGGGAAAAACCAATTTGCTTCCTTTTATGATGAAGAAAGTGTTTATTTAAACCACTGGCGCCTTTGAATCAAGGTACAGTAATTTTACTGAAGGCAAAGCTCTGAAAGTACTGAAGGCAAAAAATGTTCACCTTAAATCACAAATAAAATAACATGAGATTCTGATGGGGAGCTTTTACTGCTGTGATGCCTGTCCTACAGAACTCCCTTCCTAAGCTCAGCAGTCTTCTTTCTTTCCTTTAAGAAGGAAAGAACTACAAAAACCTTCTTATCCCACCAGATGTTTGGAGATAGTTCTCAGTGAGGGTGTTTTTACTGTTGCCACACTGATTTTTTCGAAAGGCAGCAATGCTGTGTTGCCTTTATTGCTTTTGTTATAGAATTATTATAGATATTTTACTTATACTATGTTTGTATTGTGAAATGTTTCTAAAGCCCTGAGAGACAATCATGAGATAAATGCATTTTAATAAAATCATCATCATTACCACCACCACCACCACCACCATTGTGCATATTTCAAATTTGCAATTCTTTCTCCTGTATTCTTCAGACTGTGTCTGTATTCATACTGCAGAAATAATCCAGTCTGACACCACTTTCACTATGATGGCTCAGTACTATGGAATTCTGGAAATTGTAGCTTTTTGAGACATGAGCCTTCTCCGTCAGAGAGCTCTGGTGCCACAACAAACTACAGTTCCCATAATTCCATAGCACTGAGCCTGTTAAAGTGGTATCAAACTGGATTATTTCTGCAATGTGGGTGCAGCCTGCAAGAGATAATTTTCCACTAGGATTAGGAGATACTCTAGAAGAGGCAAAACCAGGGTAACAGCTGAGTATTAAGAAAAAGAATGACCACAGATGATTGACATAACTTTATAGTGAGTAGCAAAGATATTCAAATAATTACAGATTTCCTATACTTTGGCTCAGTCATTAATCAAAATGGAGATGGCAGTCAAGAAATCAGAACAAGACTAAGAATTGGAAAGGCAGCCATGAGGGAACTAGATAAACTCCTCAAGCGTAAAGTTGTTGTTGTCGTCATCAATTCCAATTTATTTGTTAAGTCAATTCCAATTTATTGCAGCCCTGAGGCCATAACTCTATCATGCAGTTTTCTTGGCAAGTTTCTTCAGAGAGGGTTTGCCATTACCATCCTTTGAAGCTAAGAGAGTGTGACTTGCCCAAGGGCAACCAGTGGGTTTCATGGCCAAACTGGGAACCCTACCATCTGAACTAAGACTAGAAACAGAAAAGGCAGGTCTATGGCTAACATCTTCAATTTCTTTCTCCTGTTTGCCTGAAGAAATTGTGTATTTTGGTTGGTCTAATAAAGGTATAACTGTTTGGATGTTATTAGAAAGACAATCAGTTCATCTGAAATGTAGTGCTGGAGGAGAATTTTCAGTTTAGGGAGTACTCAGCCTGAAATCTCCTCTGTGGCCACTGACCACTACAAACCCCAGGATTCAACAGCATGCAGCCTTGGCAGTTCAAGTGGAATGATAGTGCTATAATTCTGTACTGTGAAAAGTCTCTAATTTGCTGGTACCCTGTTCTGAAGGTATAGTATCCATGTAATGTTGAACTGTCTTGTATCAGATGACTCCGCCTGGGCAAGAAAGATCTGCTACCCTCAAAATTTACAGCTATATATGGAAGTATATTACTTTTGAAAGTGATTTTTAAAAAAGCACAAAAAGCCCACTAGATGCTTCTAATTTTCAAATTCCTTGCACCAAGACAACAGTTCTAGTTTAGCCACCTGTATAATTTACACCATTTACACTGCTGTTCACCGCTATGATCTTTGGAACAGCGGTATATAAATAAAACAAATTATTATTATTATTATTATTACACAAAAATTATTCCCACAAATACAAAAACTTTCTCGAGACCAAAAAAAAATATTATCTCACTTATCTCACAGTTAAGGAGGAGGAAGCTGCTTGTATTTGCACATGAGCATGTGACAAGCATGGATTTACATCCCCATATTAATCATTATTTGCTGTTGTTATGGGCTTTGAAGTCATTTCTGACAATGGCAAACCGAAAGCAAACTAATCACAGGGTTTTTCTTAACAGATTTGTTTAGAGTTTACCATTGCCTTCTCTAAGGCTGAGAAAGTGTGACTTATACAAGATCCCCCAGGAGGTTTTGAATCCTGGTCTTCCGGAATCCTAGTTCAACATTTAAACCACTACACCACACTGGCTGTCTATTCATTCTTACCTAGGGAATAAACCCTGCTGAACTTACTGGGGCTTTCTTCTATGCAGATGTGATTAGGTTCATGCTAAGAATATGTTCCCTAGGAATATCTGGCACACAGTAAATCACTTTAACTTCTGCCTATCCTCCCACTAAACTCTGAAATCTTTGCCACTTGTCTTTCTTTTTATACATAAAGAAGTGCTGCAAGCCTTATCCCATGTATTTATTATTTTACTAGCTTCATCATATTATGATTTCACTCTGTAACACCAATTTCCAGAATTATCTGCAGAACTGGTATTCACAAAGCTGTATGTTAGATACTATGACAGACTACATAATCCTAAACTTTTTTTTTTAAATTTCCTTTTTCGATTTTTCTGCTGAAGTTGAAAGAATAATTGTAAGATTCAAAGGGGAATTCATTTGGCTGTTTCAAACATAAGTGCCAAACGTGTTGCTCACATGTGCTTGAGTTGTCAGAGGAACTGAACCTTGAAATAGGCTACCTTGTTTCTCATCACAATTATCCCCCCCACACACACACAAAATGTCCAACAGCAAAAGCTAATGGAGTATGTCTGCATGTCTTTATAGACTGTGATGGAATCACACAGAACATATTGCAAAGGTACAAGGTTGTGCAAATTGCATTTTTTGACTTGTATCTGATCACACTCTATGATCTGGTGCCTTGTCTGATGTGATTATTTCTGTGGTCCTTTACTCCCTTCTCCAGCATATGAGAATAAAGTATATGGTGCTATACAATAACCATCCTACCCCTCTCAAGAAAAGAATACCTGTACAACACTTTTTCAAATCAACAATTCATATATGCCTGCTATTTGTCTTGTCCTGAACAATGGATTCTTTTAAAATGTTCCAACATTTTAAGGGGATTCATGGAAAACTGACGTGTTTCCACAGATTTCCATCTATCTACTAAATGCCTAATGAGAACAAAGATGCCCAAACAACTCATGGGATTCTTGATATTAATTATATGTTATTTAAGGTTTTTTTTAAAAAAAAATAACATAAATATGTTAAAACAAATGGATAAGAGTTAAAAAAATAATTAAACCCTAATAAATAACAAAACCATATAAAGCGATTCAGCAGCACATAGAATCCATACATTAACATTAACATTGCTCTTCCCTGTTCTCCAACACTTACTGGAATAAACTGGAAAACTGGAAATCATTTTTGACTGATTTCTTGCAAATTAAAACTGGAGTAACCAACTGAGCATCTTTGACTGGCTGAAAAAAAGAATATGGGGTGGAAGAGGAAAGAGCCAAATCTGTATCATTTTGGTTGGCTCAATAAAGGTATCATTGTTTGGATGTTATTGGATTTACCATATGACCAACATGGCTACCCCAGATATATTCTGCTAGCAGGAAATGCTAGCATGCTTTGCTCCTGTTTCCTGCTAGCCTGGTTTAACTGGCATCTGAGAAAACTCTTCAGAGCATTCTCAGCTGCCTATTACAGACAACGGACATAATCTTCCAGTCTGTTCATTCAGTTTCACAATTAAGTCTACCACACTGGAAAATATGTGAAAGCCTGAATGAGGAGTGATAATCTGTAGCCTTCTAAGATGCTTTTGAACTACAGCTTCCATAAACAATCACCACTGGCTAGACTGGATAGGGCTGACAGCAATTACAGCCCAAGAACAACTGGAGGCCCACATGTCTCCCCCCACTCAACTGCATCTATAACATCAAAAACAGTATAGATTATTATTATTATTATTATTATTATTATTATTATTATTAACCTTTATTTATGAAGCGCTGTAAATTTACACAGCGCTGTACATGCAATCTTTTTAGTTAGACGGTTCCCTGCCCTCGGGCTTACAATCTAAAAAGACATGACACAGAAGGAGAAGGGAGTGGTGGAGGGAGAGGGTAAAAGGTCCAGCAGTTCCTCTCTACCTCCGAGGCCTGGACCAAGGCAGATGGACTGGAGGGAGGGCTTGGCTTCAAAATGGAAGGTTAATCTTCATCCAGGGAAAATACATACTCTCAAGTAGGATAATACATAGCAATACAGGAAATGGTTTGATAAACAGGCACAAAAAGAACATCAGATGGTAAGCGACAATTATGCAATGCCTGGGAAGGCTTCTCTGAACAGGATGGTTTTCAACTCCGTTTTGAAGCTGGTTAAAGAAGTGATGGCTCTTGCTTGTGGGGGAAGAAGGTTCCAGGAGTGAGGGGCAGCAAGTGAAAAGGGGCGAATCCGGGATGGGGCAGAGGAAATCCTGGGCTGAGACAGGAGCCCTTGACTACCAGAATGGAGGGCCCGAGTGGGAAGGTGAGGAGAAAGAAGGTCTGATAAGTAAGGAGGGGCCAGTCCATGGAGGGCTTTAAATGTCGACAGCAGGAGCTTATACTGAATGCGGAAGGGGAGAGGGAGCCAGTGAAGGGATGCCAACACAGGAGAGATGTGGTCAGAGCGGTGGGTGGAAGTGATAATGCATGCAACTGAATGCTGGACAGAGATTAAAGGACGGAGGTGAGAAAGAGGAAGCCCAGCCAGGAGGACGTTACAGTAATCAAGTCGGGAGATCACTAGGGCATGGACCAGGATCTTGGCAGTAGAGGCAGAGAGATATGGTCGGATTTTGGCAATGTTGTATAAAAAGAATCTACAAGCCTTGGCTGTGGTCTGGATCTGAGGGATACACGACAGAGAAGAGTCAAAGATAAAACCAAGACTGTGGGCTTGCTGGACTGGTTGAATAGAAATGTTGTCCACAGAGACAGAAAAAGAGTGTTGAAGGGTGGGCTTAGGGGGAAAGACAAGAAGCTCCGTCTTGGACATATTGAGCTTCAAATGCCGATGGCGCATCCACTGCGAGACAGCTGTGAGGCAGGACGAGACTTGCTGTTGAAGCATTGGAGAAAGGTCAGGGGCGGAAAGATACAGCTGGGTGTCATCGGCATAGAGATGGTAGGAAAAACCAAAAGAGCTAATGAGTTTTCCTAAGGACAGTGTGTAGAGAGAAAACAGAAGGGGACCCAGAACAGAGCCCTGGGGAACTCCAACAGATAAGGGAACAGGAGAAGAAGTCTGACCCCCTGCAACTACTGCAAAAGATCTGCCAGACAAGTAAGATCTAAACCAGTCAAGAACAGAGTCTGAGAATCCAAGGTCAGAAAGTATATCCGCTAGAAGACAGTGATCAACAGTGTCAAAGGCAGCAGACAAATCGAGAGGGATGAGAACAGAGTAGAGGCCATTAGCCTTGGCCTGTAAAAGGTAATTCGAGATCTTAGTGAGAGCTGTCTCTGTGGAATGCCTTGGGCGGAAAGCAGACTGAAAGGGATCAAGGATGGAGTTGGTTTCAAGAAACTCAAGACAGCACGAATAAACAACCCGTTCCAAAACCTTAGAAAGAAAAGGGAGAAGAGAAATCGGATGATAGCTAGACAAAGAGGAGGGGTCAAGAGAAGGTTTTTTCAGAATTGGGGAAATGAGAGCATGTTTGAAGTCCGACGGGAAGGAGCCTGTAGAGAGAGAGAGATTGAAGATATGGAGAAGCGAGGGCAGAAAGGAGGGAGCTATAGAGATTAGAAGACGAGTAGGAATTGGATCAAGAGAACAGGTTGCAGGTTTGGAAGAGTTCAGAAGTGTAGAGAGTTCATCCAAAGAGGCAGGAGGAAACACAGAAAAAATTTTTAGGCGAGGGCGATAGAAGATTAAGAGCAGAAGAAGAATCGGGAGGGACTATCTCAGAGCGAATAGTGGTAATCTTAGAGATGAAATAATTAGCAAAGTCATTAGGAGAGAATGATGAAGAGACAGGAGGAGAGGGAGGTTTAAGCAAAGTGTTGAATATGGAGAACAAACACTGCGGGCGCCTCTCATTGGCGGAGATCAAGGATTTGTAATAATTCTGTTTTGCTATAGACAGGGCGCGTGAGAAGGAAGAAAGAACAAATTTGAAATGGATAAAATCATTATAACACTAGTATTGGTAAATAGGCTTGGTAAAAGAGGCACTCTGGAACAGAACCAGAGATTCCGTTTTCAAACTATAACTCCCAGAGAGGTGGGAAGTGTCTCTAGCCCTAGACAGAACCGCGTGGCTGGGATTTCTTCTTTCAACATTATAGTGCTAAAAGTTGGATGCATACAGCATGAAAGATGTTTTTTTTCTTATTTGTTTAATAGCTTGAAAGAAAGATGAACGATCAAGAAATGGAAAAACTGTGCTGTGTTAGGATAACTGTCCTAAACTAGTGCATTTGTTCTGCAAAATCAATGTTTACTTTACTCTCCTAAGCAGAATCCAAAACAGTTTATTCACATGAAGGTCTTTAATTATATTCAATGAACTGTCCTTCATATTAAAAACTGAAGCCCTTCAGGATGAGGTAAATTTCCATATTTTTATGGCTTTTGCATACCATGTATGCTTCTCTATACGTTGACGTCATATATAAGTTGAGGGCAGTTTTTGGGGCCAAAATGATGGATTTTGTGGTTGAGGGTAAAACCTAGGGGCATGTAATAAAAGATGTAAATGATGAAACAAAGAATGAAAGGATGGCAAAGAACATACAAGATTCTGGCAAGCATAACTGTTTGTGCTAATCCTAAAGGCTGGATGGACGAGTAGGGAACTACAGTAAAGAGTGGCTTTGCGATGTGTTGGGCTAAGAAAATGTGAATATGTCAAAAAGGATGTAAACACAAGAGTTAAGGTACAGTATTAACTCTTATCAAAAAAAGGAACAATCCCTTTCTCTAAGTAGAGTAGTGAAAGATGAGAGCTTAGGAGAACCTAAAAGAAGCATCTACCCAACCCTGTACTCTTTTGAGCTTCTTAGAGGGGAGGTGCCAAAGAAATACCAATGCCACTGTTTTCCAATCCAGGCTTCAAAAAGGCCAGAAGAGGGAGTAGAAAGGTTGGATGCTTCTTTTAGGTTCTCCCAGGATGAACTAGGCTCTCATGTTCCACCACACTTCTCTAAGCACATGGTTCCCCCCACACACACAGAGTGCACCCGCCCCATATGCAGGCGCACTATACATGACTTTCAGCTTATGCTGAAGCTGTGCAGCAATACAATGAATGGTGCACGTGCCTGTGGTGTGTGCACGTTGCAGCCGCACCACACCCAGCCCCATTAAATTCAATGGGGCTCGAGGATACACATTTTTTTGCCTTACGTGAGGTGTGTGTGCCCAGAATGGATCCCCCACGTAAGGTAAGGGTCCACTGTATATGTTTGTGTGTGTGTTTGTGTGCGCGTGTATGTTAAAGTACATTACTTACACTGACCTGTGGATAAGTCAACCCAGTTTTTTAAGGTCACTTTTTTATTAAAATTTCTAGACTGATATACAAGTCTGTATTATATACTGTATATTGTAATAGGAGGAAGTCTGTTCCAACAGATGACTGGAATTACAACAAATATGAAAGCAAATTAAGTTCGTTTACACTAGGGGAGGGGAGCCATGGGCCTAATGTGGTATTCTGGAGTTTCTAGTCTGGCCCGTGGAGGTTTCCCACAAATCCTTTCCCTTCCCAGAAGGTCTGCTCACCCAGGAGAGTGATATTACATGAGGAAACCTAGATTAGGTCATTTCATACAGCTGTACTATGGAAAGGTTGAAGATAATGCTAAATTATCATCAAGCAAGAGAATCCAAATTTTTCTTCTGGAATTTCATGGGCACATACTGGGTATCCCTTTCCTCTGTACAAGGGAAACTTCCTTCATAATACATGCTATTCTGAACCTCCCACGCTTAGAGAAGGGAGAGTGAAAACCTTAAAATCATTACTGACATGATGGGATTTCTCACCTTTCAATTTATATGAGCAATTTACACAAACCTTTAATACTTTAAATCTCAGCGTGCTTCAATATTTTATCTTATGTAAGGAGTGAACTGACAACAAATGAAGAACTATACATATGTCACGATGGATTTTTTCATAAATGTATTTGCCACAGACTCCTCCACACTCTTCTCCTTGGTGTTTTGCGTCACTGTATTTTCCTACTTTGTATAAATGTGATTCATTTCCAGACGTTTGTGGTATTCACAATGCCCCCTCTCCATGTATCTAGTCAAGGGGGACCTGTTGCAGTGAATAATAATCAGCTGGCACATGCTCAAAGTCAAGCAGTTTCTTCATCCAGATTACTCAGGATATGACTTATTTTGTGATGGCTGCATACAGACTTCCATTTGCAAGTTTGCCTGTGGCCCTTCAACAGCCCCATTCCATGTTGTTTGGCCAATTTTCTACCAGATGCTGAGCACACCACCCACCCTCCAGGGCATTTAGGGTCTCTCCCAGGCATTTTCTGATCACTTTATGGACAAATGACCAGTGGCATTACTAGGGTTGGTGCCACCTGGTACGGTAACTCATGATGTCGCCCCCCCCCCCCTTGACCTTCTCCCATTTCAGACTATATGGAATCCTTAGTTATGCATTTTTGTACTAATGTTACTCATGAATCATAATTCCCATATACCACTGAATGTAATGCTAATAATTCTGACTAAACAACTAGCAAAATTAAAATTATATCTTCAAATGACAATATTATATGCACAACCTAAATGTATTTACATATACACAGTGAAGATTTGTTTAAAATGTGATGTTATTAAAGAAAATTTTAAAAGAATAAAAATTTCAAAAAAATCAATTTTTTTAAAATTAAAATTTTGAAATTTGACATTTTAATTTTAAAAAAATCTGGGGCCACTCCTTTCTCTTCCCACTGAGCTTCCCCCCCACCACTTCCACCATCTCTTAAAGCATTTTAAAAGGAAGCATATGAATGCCACAGCCTGTTTCTGCCAAAATGTAGATGTTTGAGGAACAGTAGTGTCACCCTCCCTTTAGTTAACTTCAGATTCCATGACCCCCCCCCCAGCATTCTGGAAGCTGTAGTCCAAAATATTGCTGGTTTTCAAAGTTTTGTGTATCCTGGGCTTTCATACTATCATTAGTATTGGTTATCTGAAGCAGCCTACATACTGTTGTCTAGTTTCTATTTGGGTTTGTGAGGGTTTTTTGGTGCCTTCCAATTTTAGATATCATTAATTTTATATTATGTTAATTTTTTTTAACAAAAAGGATAGTTCAGAATTGTTTTGAGATTTCTTTGTTGGCTGCCACAAAACCATTAACTCTTTTCTACAGCAAGTGGCAGACTGATATAATAATAAAGTATCCTTTTCTCATAGAATGTAATATTCAGAGTAATTTTGAGAATAAAGTCACTGGGCTTTATTTGCAAGTAAACATGCTTAGATCTCTCCCACAACCACCCTGCTTGACCTGCACTGTTTAAATTTAAATCAGTTTTTATAACAATAATAAAGTTGCAACCTGGGTAAAAATTATGTTTAGGGGTGCTAATCTTTCTTCCTGCGTTAGTCACATCAGAAGGAATTCTTGTCAAAGTGTCACAAATTAACTCCACCCAAAAGGGTTTATTTTCATGAGGATAAGGATGGGACAGGAAGCCTCATAGTATGAGACAGGAAGAAAAGTATGTCTATGCAGCAATGTCTGGAAGGTTATTAAGGCTTTGAAAGATGTGTTAAAAAGATACGTCTCCCAAAGGAAATAGGAAAGACAAACAGGAAATGGTAGCCCTGAAAAAGAAAGAGGGGGAATAGTATTTTGATTCCCCCCCTTCTTTTTGAACAGTTCACTCTTAAATAAAAAGTTACAGAAAACTTGTTTGTCAAATTTTATCAGACTATTATCAGACTATTAAGAATATTGATTATTTAACCGGAAGGAAACAAAAATAGATATATCAGTTAATTTTCACTTGTCAGGAAAAAACCATAAAACAGGATTTTGATTAAATAAAACTTCATGAATAGTGATTAATTTTTTCTACCCCGACCTAATAAGCTTTTAAAAGGACAGCATTATTAACTGTACTAAGTGGTTGATGTATGGAAACAATTGAATGTTAATAGATTTCTTTCAGTCTTAAAATAGAAAGTGAAGTTTTATTTAGATTATATGGCATGTATATTTTTTCAGCATGGCACACCAGCAGTGGCTAGTTGACGAATTAACAATTCCTGATTTAAAACACACACACATAGAAACAAAACAGAACAAAAACCCACCAAAAATCTCCCTTGAGCTTATTCCATGATTATTTGATGTAAGTAGACATTTTGTTATTATAATGATACTTTGCAATGCTTTTCTATTCTTTGTCATTTAGTGTTGTAAAAATCTCTCAGACTTGATTTCAGCATGTTTTGATTTCATTTTGCTTTTTTCCTTCCCTATCCTTCTCAGCAAGTTAGAAGACTTTTTTTAATTCCACCATTGGCATTTGTGCTAATTTTAATGCACTTTTATTAATGTGTGCATTTATACATATTTTTCTCAATGTACATACTCCCCACTGTCTAAAACAGGAACCACAGGCCTCTTGAGTTGCTATAGGAATACAGCTCCCATCAGCATCAGCCAACAGTGGAGGATGCTGGGGTTGTAGACCAACAACAGCTGGTCGCACCTGTCTAAAGCACATTTTTGTGTATTTTTGCAATTGTATACATTTTAACAATTCACAAGTTAAAAGATGCACCTTATTTTGTGCACACTTTATTTGTCTGAAATGTGCTGTAAGCACCGCAGAAATATAAACCCCCACCATAAGATGTGTTTCTTCTTATTTAAGAAGAGCACTTTTGCTGAGACTGTTGAACCTCACAAAATTCTTCTCCATTCCTATGTAGATCTTATGCAACTGTTACAGTTATGTGTTGCATGTTCTGGTTGTTCCCAGGCTACCTCTAGCAACATCTTCATCTTATAGTTAGACTAGATTGTGTGGTTACATAAAATAATGTGTTGTTTTCCAAATTAGCTGGTACATCTACAGAATGAGACACAGATGGTTCAGGCTTATATTGAAGATGCATGTTACTGGCAGAGTGTGAGAACAACTTTGGTGTGGCATTTTACAACAGGGGTAGGCAACTGTGGGAGGCTGGGGGGCTTCATTAGGCCTTCACCTCCATCACATATACCCCACCACTAGAAGCTAAAACCAAATATCCCCATATGCCCTCAGCACCGTCTAAGAGCTCTGGGCGGCATTTTGTCATATTTTTATGCCCCCTTGGGCCTTGTCCTGCACCTCCTCAGCTAGCCTGATACCATCAGACAAGGAGGATTTTGTTCCATATACAGTCATCCCTTCAAGTCTGTGGACTTGAAATCGATGGACTGGACGATCCATGGAGGGGCAACCCACCATTGATGTGAATGGGCCATGTTCATGTGGTACACACCCTATACTCACATAAAGGAGTGCGCCCCATTCATTTCAATGGGGCTTGATTATCTGTGAGTCTCCTAACTTGCGGGGGGGGGGGGTTGGATTGGATCTCCTGAGAGTTAAGAGGGGCGACTGTACAACATAAAAACAAAAGCATCTTATGCCAAAGAAAGACTATGCAAAGTGATATGAAAGAAAAAACAAAACAAAACTGATTTACTTCTGGTTTTTAAAAAAGGACTGCCCTGGGCCAAAAAGGTCTTAGGAGGCCTCAAAACATGGTGGAAATGTCCCCCAATGTATTTTGGGGGCAATTTCCTTTTGGAAAACCCACCCCTGTTTTAGAAGGACAAGATGGCACCCTGCCTCAGGTTCCACATACAGAAGCCAACAGGAATTGCAGTTGAATGTCACTTTAATAATTAGCTAGCTATTGTAAAAACAACAGGGAATCTTGCCTAGTCTTCTTTTGGCACAAGACACTTTACTTTTTATTTTATATATGGAACAAAATTCTCCTCATATGGGCAAGGGAAGGGATGCAGGGCAGACTGCACAGTTCAATCCCTGAACATGTGGCCTCTGCTCACTGCCCTAAGGCACCCACTGCCTGGGACCCTGCTTTGTTTAATAATGTAGCTGGCCCTGTTATGGAGTGATATGCATGTTTAGACAAAAGGGGAAATTTAATATTGGTTTATCCATGTAGAATCTGGCTCTTACACATTTCTGAAATTTCTGATACAACTAGCCAAAAGTAATACAATAAATAAACTTCCTCCAGCACCTTAGTGCTAAAAAATAAGCTAAAGAGTAGCCTACTGCACTTTTGAAATATCAACATTTTCTCCCCACACTAGTCTGCCCAAGGACTCAAGTGGAGGGAAGTCTCCGTATACATCCCTCTCTTCAGACCCATTCCCAAACTCCCACCTTTCAAGCCATCTGAGAATTGACGGCTTGGATTTTCCACAGGAACCTGCTGCTTTATTGTAAGGCATGCAATGAGTTATATATATATATATATATGTGTGTGTGTGTATGAAGATGCAGGTGTGGGAAAGGGGGAGAAGGAGAAAGTTATCAGACGTTTTCTCTCACTTGAGTTCTCAGGTTGACTAATACACATAAATGGAGCCCTGGTGGCGCAGTGGTTAAATGCCTGTACTGCAGCCATTCACCAAAACCACAACAAGGTTGCGAGTTCCAGACCAGCAAAAGGGCCCAAGCTCGACTCAGGCTTGCATCCTTCCGAGGTCGCTAAATGAGTACCCAGACTGTTGGGGGCAAATTAGCTTACTTGCTAATTAGCTTACTTGCTGTTCACGCTAGGATCTTGGAATAGCGGTATTAAAAAAAACATTATTTATTATTATTATTTTATTATATAATTAATTATAAATTATTATATATTTATGTGTATGTAGTCAACTGAGAACTCAAGTGAGAAGAAAACATCGATAACTATAATATTAATATAATATATATAAATAAATTATAATATAAAATTAGTCAACCTGAGAACCAAATACACATTAGTCAACCTAAGAACCTAATACAAACGTAATACACAAATGTGTGTGGGTTGATCTTTTCACTGTTCAGGACCTTATTACTTTTGTCACAAGGCTCGCAATGGGTTTTTTTTAAAAATTAAAGAACATAAAAGGAAAGCATGAGGAAAGAAGCAGAGGATGGAGACAGGGAAGGATACAGAGGGAGAAATGAAGGATTGAGCATTCATTTTGATATCAACCATTCCCATAATGACTAAATACAGTCAGGCTTCTCTATCTAGATTCTGTATCCAGAGATTCAAGCGTCCAACATCTTGAAAATATTAAAAAAAACATTCAAAAAAGAAAACATTGATTTTCATTTTATATGTCCTATATTTGTCCTATATTTTACGGTGCCTTGTCTTTCTTTGCGGTTATGACATCTGGTCACCATGGCTTCACAGGGTAGCAAAATGGGGTCTGAGGATACATGTGCCAGTTTTCCTACCCTGGCCTAGAATTTTTTTAATGTAGGAAGTTGGAAAATATTGTTAAACAAATAAAGAAAAAAGGAAACTGGCACTCATTGGTAAGTATATGTAGTTTCAAGACTCTATATTTCAACAACAGATGCATGTTTCATTAATATTTTCACAAAACATAACTTAATGTACCTAGTTTCATGCCCCTTTCCCCTCTATCTCTATAAATGAACAAAAAAATGTATTTACCTTATTGCTATTTTTAGACATGAGCAGAGGCTACTGCTAGACTATTGTCCTTGTCTGGCATCCCTATAAGAAAATAAGGCAAGATTAGAATATACTGCTGGGAATCAGAGTTTTCTTTTCATGTTGCAAGATTCTGGTTACCTATGCATTTATACAAATATGTCTGTTGATTGTGTGAGGCTAGTTGCCCTGTCAGAGACCCTAACACCATAGTTCCCATATATTCTAAACCCTTGGGCTCTCTAGGTGAAAGGTTCAGGAGAGGTATCAATTAAATCACAATAACATCAACATTATTCAGAACATATGGCCACTGAATGGAAGGCTAAAGTCTGGCAGTGGTAAAACAGATGCTTATTGTCATTCTGGGAGAGAAAAACCCTACTGAGCAAAGTACACAAAGAATGAATTTTTTTCTGTGTTTTTGAAAAAATCACAAAATGAATGGGATTTTCTGTGAATGAGTTCCTGACTGGTTTCTCCTTTTTTTGTTAAGACTACATGATGACTCCCATTTCGAGCTTAGAAAAGCTCCCTTTTGTGGTTACAACTCTCAGAATCCATCAACTGATGGATTCTAAGATTATTATCAAAAAATATCATTTCTAAGCTCTGCCCATTCTTGAGTTTCATAAGGTTGATGCTCAATCTCTCTAAGGCCGCATTCCCGACTTATTTAAGCGAATTACTGATCAGGTTCCATCATTCCCATTTGAAACCGGTTCCAACCTACTGTGATTGGTTTCAAACGCAAAAACCATCTTTCTGACCTATTCTTTGGAAGTTCTTTTGAAAAGAATCAATTCTGAAGCATGTTCAACAAGTGGGAATGACAGTTGAACTGCATCATTCTGGGGGAAGGGACTAATGGCAGAGGGGGTGTTTACCATCCCTCCTTATTTCTGATAGATCCCCCACCCACCCCCAGTGCTGTCTTTGTGTTTGTGGTGTGAACTATGGATGCATAATTTAAATAAATCAGATAGAAGATTTGATTAATTGTTTTTTTCAACTACTTGCAATCAGTGCGACGTAGTTGTGAAACATACATACATATATATATAGAGAGAGAGGGGGAGGGAGAAGTTCCCAGTCAGGCTGCCTGGGCTGCGCTTACATCATTGATGATGCATAGATGATTGACATGCATTTTGAAGTAGCACAAACTAGTGGGGATGACAATCATGCCAAAGAAGCGATTTACAAGGGGATAATGAAAAGATCCGTTTTGTATGAGACGGACATTTGTGGAATCGATTACCAACACAGAGCAATGGCGAATCCCAAACCGTTTAAATGTAAGTGGGATTGAGCCCTAGAAATACTAATAGAAAGAAATGCTTTGACTAGAGGCATTTCAACACACAGAGCTCGTAGTGCCACCAATCAAAAAGACACAGCGCAACTATTCCATGTTCCCCTTCACAAAATTTTCTGTGGTGAAAAATAAGTGGAAGAAGTACGGGGGTTTACATAAGCAAGAAGCAATTGTCTGGATGGCTTGTGAATCCCATGCACAGAGTAAGGTGATTTTAAAGATGGGGGGAAGCCTAAGCTGGAAAATGGCTGACCATCTAAGAGATGTTACTACTGCATAGCAGCCATAATATTCTGTCAGTGTCTATAAATCACACGACACACATCATCCTGAGTCCCTTTGTCAGATTTTAAATCTTGGGATTACAATATCTCCAAGTAGGACTACCTGGTGTCCGAGACATGACAAAAGGCAAACAGTTGTATAATGATTGTGCCGTGGTATTCAATTTGCCCACGGTCACCCATTTCATCCATGGCTAAAAAGGCATGGGGGTGGCTTCATGCCTAACTTGGAAGTTAGGAACACATGCTGTTTTTCATTTCTTTTCATCAGGGGGGGCACATGCTGAAGAGGCAGAAAGTAGCAGGCTCCTACTTCCCTTCAGCCACATACACTTTCAGGTCCGTCTGCCTGCTAAGTCTGGAAGAAGAGGGAATTATAGAAGGAGGTCTCGTCCTCCCTTGCCTTCCTCATATATCTGCTTAAATTATATTTTCTTATTATTATTTCCTGAGAACATGAGCAATATTCACAAGTATATTTTAACTGCAGCAGTTTGTTTGTTGCTTTAAAATCCTGGTGTTTTCACAGTAGAAACTCTCACAACCGGAGGAATCATCCCCTTCATCCAGTAATTCCTCACCACCTCTGTTGAAAAAGCCAGAATATACACTACAAATTGGTGCTTTGTTGTTCTTTGCAGTCAAGCTGCGTAAAATAGATGAGGAGTGGCAGTCTTCATAAAAATCGTAGTAACAAGAATCTGCGTGCTGACTTTCAAAACATGCAGCAAAAAACAAGAGCAGGAATGGAGAAGAAATTGGTTCAGCTTAATTTTAAAAGTATATAATTTTGCTATTTTTATACCCATTTCTAAACTGAAACCCATAGCCTATGAAAGTTGCACTTTTCCCAAATTGAAATTGCAAATATACATCTAGGAAGAAAAAAAATCAAAAAACACGTTGTTAGGTAATTGATAGCAAGAAATGCCTACATTTGTCAAAATTGCAAACATAAAAAATATATTAGAGGAAATACAAAGAAAAATCTGTACATTTTGCAAGCTTTGGAACTGAACAAATTTATGGAAAAATTAGAAACAACAAATTAAATATTAACAGCATGTCCATTCCAACTCACTAATTGCCCCACTATGTTCAATATCACCTAGCCCTAGAGTAATGATTCCATCTTATTGCACTTACTATCATTGTTGGAGCCAGTTTCCATAACACCATAAGGAGAGCCAGAAGTCCTGAATATACTGCCGATATTTCTGGAGAAAAGAGTTGAAATGTCATTGTGCTGAAAATTTTGTAACTGTTGTTTTCTCTGTGTAGAAGCAAGACTTCTGTTTATTGTAAAATTCACACTGATTCATCAATGTTAAAAATGTGTTAGCTATGTTGCTTGAGCTCTCTGCAAAACTGATTATAGCGAGTCTTATTCTATCTTATGAAGATCAGCAACATATGCATAATGATCACATTAGTACATATATTTTCCTACACTTAGAACAGGAGTGTGCAACTGCCAGTGGTCCAGGGCAAAGGGAAAAAGAGAGAGAAAGCAGGAGCAGAAACTTGTACCCACCGTTGCCAGAGGGTGAGCAATTTTATTATATCCAGGGAATCATTTGAAACACAAAGTTTGTGGACCCACCTTTTCTTATTCACCAGACTCCATATAAAAGGTTATGACGATCACCCCACTCTTGATTATGATTTTTGGCTAATTGGTGAACTGCTATTTTGAGAACCAATAGGATGTTGGTGTGATTCACTATTACAGTAGTGTGTTATCTGATTGTATTTTGTACTATGTTCATTTTTAATGATGTAATCCGCCTCAATTTGTGGGAGAGGCAGGAAATATAAAATAAACTTTATTATTATTATTATTATTATTATTATTATTATTATTATTATTATTTCCCACATAGTTAAATTTTATAAAAACAGTCTAAAATATTGGTGCAGATATATTCATGCAGGAATTACTAGAATTGCAAAGATGAAATGCCTGCCTAGAGATATCACACCTTTAGCACTGTTTTGGGACAGATCTCTAGAACCACATGGGTGACTAGCTCCACACTATAAATGTTGATGCGTGTTGTAGCCAGCCTCCCTGAATGACTTTAATTAGTAAAGAGGGCTATAAATAATGAAAGCTGCTCTATGGAAATAAAAATTGTGGGATACTCATTAAACAAGATGTCACTTTGGTCTGTTGTCATTAACGGCCCTCGAGTCGATCTTGACCCATGATGACGCTGTAGGGGAGACATCTCCCTGTTCTCCACTACTCAGTTCCTGCAAAGTCATACCCGTGACCTTCTTAATAGAGTCCATCCATCTAGCATGCAGCCTTCCTCTCTATTTCCCTCCACCTTTCCTAGCATTATTGTTTTTTCCAATGGGTCGTGCCTTCTTATGATGTGGTCAAACTAGAACAGCCTCAGTTTTGTCATCTTGGTTTCCAGGGAGATTTCTGGCTTTATCTGCTCAAGGACCTGCTTGTTTGTGTGTGCTTTTGCACAGTTAAAACTCATGTGCCAACTTTGTCCGTTCCTGGAGAAGTCAGATCTGGCCACAGTGGTTTGTTTGTTTGTTTGTTTGTTTGTTTATGGTATTTATACCCCGCCCTTGCCTTGGTTACATCCTGTCTGGATTACTGTAATGCGCTCTACGTGGGGCTGTTTTGAAAAGTTCTCAGAAACTTCAGCTGGCTCAAAGAGCTGCATCCAGGCTGTTAACTGAAGCTGGCTACAGGGAGCATACAACTCCCTTGTTGCAACAGCTCTATTGGCTGCCAGCCTGTTTCTGGGCACAGTTCAAAGGGCTGGTTTTGTCCTATAAAGCCTTTGGTTCCAGGCTATTTGAAGGACCGTATCTCCTTGTACAAGTCCACTAGGGTGTTGAGATCATCCAGAGAGGCCCTACTCTCTGTCCAACTACCCTCTCAGCCGCGTTTGGTGGGAACAAGATAGAGGGACTTCTCAGTGGCTGCTCCCAACCTCTAGAACTCCCTCCCTAAGGAAGCCAGGATGGCTCCATCTTTGCTTTCTTTTCAATGGCAGATAAAAATGCATATTGATATGGGTGGTTTTGTTTTTGTTTTAAAGATTTTTAAATTCTTAAATGTTAATAATGTTTTTAATTGTTTGAATTGTTGAATCGTTTTTTAAACTTTGTATTTTTAATGTTTTGTACTGTTTTTAACATAGATTGTTTTAAATTTGTTAGCTGTCTTGAGTCTCTGTACTGGGAGGAAGGCGGGATAATAATAATAATAATAATAATAATAATAATAATAATAGTAAGTCTTTTTGGCTGTCCATGGGATCCTCAGCGTTCTTCTCCAGCAACACTATCTTCTTTCTTAACTGTCCTGCTCTCACATCCATACATGGCAACAGGGAATACAGTCAGCCCTCAGTATCTGCAGACTTGCCATCCGTGGACCCAAGCATCCATGGACAGCAAGCCCATGTTGCCCCCCATGGCAGCATGTGCACATGGCCATGCCGTCATTAGCCCCATTGTTCCTTGGCGGCAAGTGCAAGCGGTTGTGCCGCCATTAAGTTCTGTTGTCCCCAATTGCGGCATGGCCATGTACATGTGCCACCACAGGACAATGCAGACTGTCCCTAATGATGGCGCAGCAATGTACAGGAGCCATCATTGGGTACAACACGGGGGGGAGAGCTTCAGAACGAATCCCCCACAGATACCGAGGCCGACTGTACAATGGCTTGTATGATTCTAGCTTTTGTACTCAGTAGTATATCTTTGCATTTTAGGATCTTTTCTAGTTCTTTCACAGCCACCCTTCCCATTCTTAATATTCTGATTTCCTGGCTGCAGTCTCCATTTCTATCAGGGTTTGATCCCAGATATGAGAACTCTTATACTATTTCTATTTCCTCATTGACTAGGCTGAATTTGTGTAGATTCTCAGTGGTCATTATTTTTGTTTCTTTTATGTTTAACAGTAAGCCTGCCTTTGCACTTCCTTTCTTGATTTTCCTTAGGAGTTGTTCGGGAGGCTTTCTGCTGGTATTATGGTGTCATCTACGTATCTTAGATTGTTGATATTTCTTCCTCCTATTTTCACTCCTCCTTCTTCTATGTCAAAGCCTGCTACCAATTGCAATTCATGCTGGCTCAGTCCAATACTTTTTCCCACCTGAGGCAATAAATAACATATCTCCCTTTTCAGGTACAGACGCTAACGGAGTAACAGCTGAACCTTATTTCAACACTGGTGATAGAGAATATCTTCAACCACAAATAAGTACAGAAAGCTAGCTTAGAAGCTGCTGGCCAGGCTCCACAGGCCACAGAGCTTTCCTCCCCGCCAGGACCTTATGTCCTCCTGGCACAGTATCTGCCACCTCAGGAAGCTGCCTCAATCTGCTTACTGGCAGAGCCAGTCTATTATTTTACCATGTTGTTCTATTTTGGAAGAAGATTTTCAACTCCTCCCCCCCCCCCATCCGCAGCTCATGATGTAACAGAGATTTTCCACAACTTGTAAATTGTACCAGTGGCCTGTATTGCACAGTTCACAGAGGGGCTTCTCTGAACTCTGTATTGATGCAGAGTACAGAAAATGATCATAATCATAAATTGTATCCTTTCATTTGTGCTGCACACCAGTGGCTGCTACCACTGTGCAGACATAATCAATAAAGCACCAAGCTTATATAACTTTCTGCTTCACATTTAAGAGATATCTCAGTAACTTGAAAAGCAAAGAACACAATGCAACAAAAACACCTTAAAGTAACTTTAATAGAAATCCATATACTGTATGCTTACCATGAATCATGTCTCCTAGAGATTGTACAAATGATTAACAATCACACAAATGTAATTCCACTTGAAACATGTGCACTACTAATTTGCACAAAGAAAACCCAGAAATCATGATGCCTCTCTCTCTCTCTCTCTCTCTCACACACACACACACACACTTTTTAGTTTGAGTTTACCTACACTTGCACTTATAGCTAGCTGACATTCATTGATTTATTCAAAACTTGTCAAAATAATTGGTTTTCCCCAGGTTAAAAACCTAATAGTCCCACCCTCACCTCAGTGTTTTTTCTCTCTCTTCACTCCTCCACCCTCTTGCCCTTTCCTTTCACCCTGGTCTTCCTCTCTTACCAGTGAAGGTACTAATTCACCTAATACAAGCTTTGCCTGGACCAAAAATATGTTTGCCATCCCCCTCCATTGCTGTTTCTGTTTCTTTCCCTGCTCTTTCTTTCTGTTGGTCTTTCTCCCTACCCTGGTGTTCTTCCAACTTTTCCATCCTCTATGTTTCCTCTCTACACTCAGAGAGCATCATGAGTCTCTCTCCTTCCCTTAGTTTCCATTTAGTTCTTCAAATGGAATCCAGCCACTATGTTTGCATACTAAAACAATTATACTGTGGGAGTCATAAAATGGTTGACTAAAAGATATACACATACACCACTACTTTCCCAGTGAGAAGCAATGTGGATTTATAGACAGAAAATAAACTGCTTTTCTTAAGGTTTATTCAGACAGTGTAAATAAACCTGGTAGAACGTGGTTAGAATTTGTGTTGTCACATAAATTTCAAATGCATCTGATTATGTTTTTTTTGGGGGGAGGGGCTGCCAAAATACCCACAAAACCCAGGATAAATCGATCATGAGTTTTGTTTTGTTTATCTAAAACATTAACATTGTCGGCAGTGTGATAGACCCAGGATAAAACTGCATGTTTTGAACATGTTTCGAATACATCCACATCATCGACTCGATCTTCATTCACAGTGCTGACTTGTGTGGGCAACAGAACTCGCAGAGATGTGTGGTTCCAATTAAAAAATAGTGTGAATAACAAATTGAGAATGTGTGAGTGAGATTATTTGCATAGTTGCAAAACATGTAGATAAACCCTTAGATTTTCTGCATGCAATGCAGGGGATTATATACTGCAGGCCAAGGTGATTTGTCCTTCCTCCAGGAGTGACACATTTTCCCACCTTTTCTCCTTACAAAGTGCTTGTGCCTTTAACAGCTGTAGAAGATGCAGATATTCAAAAGTTATGGTTTTCCCAGAAATAAGGATTCCAGAAAGAAATGAACGGTTTTGTAGCCTTTGTAATCTTACACTAAATGTGCTGCAAGGATTGGTATCAAACTTCAGTTATTTACTAGGAATTCTCTTACTCTCGGGGAAGCTGGTGCATGCCACCTAATGGCCTTGTGACTCAAGGTTGCCTAACCACTCATTGTACTATTGCAGGCTACAAACAGTTCTTAATTAATTAAAATTAATTCATTCATTTTAAACACAAAAGGCTTCCTAGATGCATACCGTCAGGGTCCCCTTAGTAATTATGGCAAATTTCAGGTGTTTGGTTTTCATGGTCTTGGTGCTATGGCAAGCACAGACACAGACTCACACACTATTTATTATTATAAATAATTTCTAGGCAATAGACCTAAATGATGAAAGAGGCACATAGACCTAACCTGACAAAACAACTTATGGCAACTAAAAACAGAAACAAAAAAGACAATCTTGAGAAAACAAAAGATGTAAAAGACATGACACTGCCTTCCATCCTACATAACAATGGAAAGGGCATTCCAAAATACAGCCAGTGGCGTTGAAAGGGCTGGCATCTGGGTTGCTGTTAGACAAATGAGTTAACCAGCCACTTTGGGCAAGGTCACCCCAGATGACTTTAGTTGCCCTTGTGGGTCTACAAAGGGGAAGGTAATGCTGATTTTGCAGGCATACATAACAATTTTGCCATAAAGTTCCAGAGCTGATAAAAGGTTTTGAGGAGGGAGGGGAATCACAATTCCCAGAATTCTGACTGGTTATGCTGAAAGTGGTGCTAAAAAATAATGTGCCCACGGTCTGATAACATACCCTCCAACATTTTACAAATGAAAACTGAGACATGTTTGTCAGAACAACATCAGACTGCGGCAGAAGTTATTCATGAGGGGGAACAAACATGCTAGGAGAGGCTGCAGCAATCTGCCTACTAGGAACCTACTAGGAAGGGAAATATTCCACCTCTTCTTCTCCTGTCCTCTCAACCCTGATGAGTCAAATGAGTGCAATCTGCTTTTGCGCTTTGAACTGTTGCCGCAAATGAAGAACACTGACAACAAAGAAGAAAAGTAGGAGGAGAGAGAAACTGGGACTTTTTAAAAGCAGCTGAAAAGGTGGGACAGCAGAGGATTAATTGGGACTCTCCCTGCCACATAGGGACTGTTACAGGGCATATGAGAAGCTATCATTCATAATGCAGTTCTGTTGAAAAACCCTTACTGTTGATCATAATGTATGCCTATGCAGGCCCCGACCCAGCAGTTCAGGCACAGAAATTAAACATGCATGTCAATAGATTCTTTTCACTCCCACCTCAAATGCTGAAGTTATTGGAGTGAAAATACAACCTCATTCAGCTTGCCCAGATGGTTCTGCCTATGATCCAACACCTCACTAGCAGACTGCCTATCCTGTACCAATGGCCAGACTCCTGGAGCCTCCAGGTCTTCTCTGATGCAAAGGGGCAACACTTTCACCCCAGTCACTGGAAGAAGGTGGGGCAGGGAGAGAATAGGAGCATTGCTATTTTCACAGTTTGGAAGTTTACATGCTCTTTATATGCATTATAGGTTCTCTGCTCCACTTTTCTGTGAAGTGGTATAGAAACAGCAATCAAAAGCAGAGTGTATCTCATGACAATAACAACAAAGGAGATTCAAACCATATATCAACAATCAGACTCCATTTTCAGACTATTAAATGCTAAAAGCCTACTACTGTGTTACTTAAATGGTTCCCCAAGCTATAATTTATTTGGAAAAAGAAACTATTAGAAGACAAATATTTTCAATTAAATAACTTTATTTCACACCCAGTGCATTTAGTCTTCTTCATGCTCTCCCTCCCCCCACAAGCCACTTTTCTTGCCACTCTAAACCTCATATGTAGACTTTGTTTTTGTGTATCACCTTCACCTGTGAAAGAATAGGAAACCTTCAGCATGACCCCATTTTTTAAAAAAAAATGTTTCTTTTTTTCCATGGGTTCACATCCATCAGTGTCAAGAACATCTCTGTATTTAATTACTTGACGCATTCTTCTATAAATCTTTTTTACTCTGAGGAAAGTATTCAGTGGCAGAGGGGGAGGCCTTCCCATGAATTCTGCTAACAATGCCACATAATCAAAAAACACTAAAATAGCTGCACGGTCACATAAAAAAGATTTCATGAGTGAACTGTTCTTTGCCTATCTTTTGTAATGGTGTCAGTGACGCTGCCATGATACACTTGTTTGGGCAGAGATTGCAAAGGCAAAATGCCATGACAGAGAAAGCTCTGCTCTAGTCTCATTCATCATCTACCATACTTCCATGGTTTGGAAGGAATGTGTTACAAGTCACAGTGTTGTCTGTGCAAAACAAGGGTGTAACAATGCCCCTTTTGCAAATCGCAACTAGTTAAACATCATTACTTTTTCATCTAATGAATAATATCTAATCATTACTTTTTCTCATTACTTTTTGATAGCTAAAATGCTTTATTGGGCTACTGTTTAATCCGCACTGCTGCTTGATATCATTTTAATTGCCATGGCTCAGTGCTATGATTTTGCTGTTTTATATAAGGGAAACAATATGACAATGCCATTTAATATGATGGGACTTGAGCATCCACAGATTTTGGTATCTACAGGATGTCCTGGATACCAAGGGCCCACTGTATTCTTTTAAAAAACAACAACTGAATATTAAATTCAAATATGCATTTAACACGATGTTTACTTGACACTAATTCTCTTCCTGGATGCCTATTCAACACTGAACAGTGCTGTTATATTTGGCACTATGCATCTTCATCACAATTTGTTAACATTTAGATACCTTCTTTTTGTTCACAGTTTCCATTCCTATGTGCTTTAAAGGCACTTCTGATTACAATACAAACTGCAAATGCTGCTCCATCTTACTGTCTGGATTTCTGTAGATCTTACTTTGCCTCCCTCTTCTCCCAATACAACAGGGCTGAACTTTTTCTAGTGAATTGTTTTTAACAATTGGAATAAAACAAAATAAAAGTTGTTCTGGGTTTGATGTACTAGCTTTCTTTTCCAAATTAAGGCAGCATGTATTGTTCCCATAATGATAAATTTATTTTTTAATATTTGACTCAGTTATAATTGATTTCACCCAATTGATCCAAAGTGGAGCTTAGTAAAACATCTAAATATTTTACATGCTTACTCCTCCATTTAACCTCCCCTAAAGTGCTGTCTAGCTTCCATTTCTTGAGTATTCAAATTAAAATCAATAACTTTGCTTTAATTGCATTTATTTTAAATCTGCGTACATGTGCAAACTCAAATTCCGTTTTTCTAGCTTTATTTTGCTCAGACAGGGAAACAGAAAATGTTCTGCTTTAAAAACACTTCTGATTCTGAATATCATAGTATTTTTTCCATTTAAAAAATGTCTCCCTATATCAATCAAGGGCCAATTACAGGCAAAGCTGTGGGCCCTGTTTATTTCTCAATTTCTGCATCGGATCTGGATGGTAACGGCAGGAGTGTTACCATCCACATTTTAAACACTGTTGTCCTTAAATTCAGGCACCATCTTTACATAATGCATAGTTAAGATAGGGCTTTAATTTAGATAAAATCCAGTATGACTACCAACCCAAAAGCCTTAGAAGAGTATGAGACAAATTCCTGTAGGATAAGGCTATGGTCATAATGGCTGTGTATTATCTTCACTATCTTAGGCAGTATGATTCTGAATACAGTTGCTGAGAAATATGAGTAGGAAGGTCCCACTGTGCTCATGCCCTTCTAGTGGGCTTCCAAGTGTCATATGTATGGCCACTATGGTAAATAGGAAAGTCGGACAAACTGGTGGCCAGTGATGGGAGGCATGTCTTGAGCTACATTGGTGAAATGAACTCTCTCCTCTTCACTTGGACCATAGGCTGCCACTGTTGAACCCCTTTCTTCTTGGGCAGCAACCCTAGTGCCCTCCAATGACTATTTCTTAATATTATGTCTTGAATTTTACCACAAATTCAAAGCAATCCTTCTGCTCTGTTTGCACCTGGTCAGCCTGGGAGCAGCAACTGTGCGCTGGCTGGACAGTGATCAAGAAGCCTCTTCTCATCCATGCTAGCATTTGTGTTCAACAAGGCTTCATGGTGGTGAAAAGAGAAGTTTCATGCAACCCTCAACGCCAGTATGGTCTTAAAGGCTGCAGTTTCCCCTTATCTTTCTTGTGCACTAGTACTTTGACTGAAGACCACCCCCATTGCCCCCTTTTTCCTCACCACTTTCCTGCTACCTCTTTTCTCCTCACTCCCCACAGGATCTTTCCACCACCCAGGTGGGAGTACTGACCACTTTGGGAATCACTGGCCCCAATCTTACAGAGTTATTTTAAGGTTCTTACTCCTTGGTTGAGGAAATGAGGAAGTCTTAGGATCTTTGGTAATGTAACATTTAAACACTGTTTAACATTCTGTGAACAAACCAGCTTAAGCCTTAAGCTTGCAGAAATCTCTTCTACCCGCTGTAAGATCAGAAATATCTACTGCCTGTTTCAAACTAAATGGATTTTTAAAAAACAAAAAACAACCTCAAAATAGCACACCTTTTTTAATTTCAGTTGAACACTTTGTTTTGGCTTCTTTCATCAACTAAAATAGTGCAGGGGTGGGAAAACTACAGCCTCCAGGACCATTTTTGTGCCCCCCATGACCCCAAAGAGTAAAATAAATAGGTATCTTTACCAAAAATATTTTTTCTCCAAAATGCTCAGGGTGATGGAGGGCATTTATACAGTGGACCCTTGTTATATGCTGGAGTTTGGTTCCAAGGTCCCCCGTGTATATCAAAATCCGTGTATGCTCAAGTCCCATTAAATATAATGACATAGCAAAATGGTGTCCCTTATAAAAAATGGAAAATCAAGGTAAATTTATACTTTATTTGAACATTTTCAAACCGTGTATGCTTGAATCCGTGTATAAAAAATCCATGTATAAAAAGGGCCAACTGTACCATATTTGGAGCCCCTTCACCACCAGGGGTTAAAAAATAGTTTTGCAAAATATTTGCAAATATTTTGCAAATGTCCTTCCATGGTTGCCATTCCCTGCCATAGTGGCTTGAATGTTGGACTAGGATTCCAGGAAACCAGGGTTCAAATCTTCCTTCAGTCAGCCATAGAAACTACTGGTTGATCTTGTGCAAGTCACGTTCTCTCAGCTTTAGATGTAGTCCATGGCAAATCTCCTCAGAATAGATCTTGAGAAGAAAACCCTAGGATGGGGCCACCTTGAAGTCATATAACAACAACAATGTTCAAACTAACCAAAGTTTCTCAACATTTGAATGTAAGAACAAAGTAAAACAAGATGGATGCTAGGGACTGAGTGGAGAGGAGTAAGAAGGTTTTTTTTTTTTAAATTAATAGCTTGGTCTCAATAAAGGTAATGCTTAAAAAAAGATTCTCTGCATTTTGTTTTGAGTCAATACAGCTACCTGGGTTTGAGCTACAAATGCTTATGTAAGTTCTATTTTCTTATCATAAAGCAGTCCTGCTGATTGCCCACACTGCATGTTTACAAAAGAGATTTCCAAATGCAGCACTCATCTTTCTAACAATGCAAAGGACAACAATAATTTTCAATCAACCGCAGCACGTTCATTACACTCAGCCCCTTGAGACTTTTAAATCCAGCATGATAGCATATATTAAAGTCATTCAGTGACCCATCTATAGTGCCTTCAATTCCATTCTCTAAATTTACAATTTCGTAATGTTGTAACTTACAGATTAGACATTGCTTGCATTCTGAATAAACACAGAATATGACAGAGTTGTTTTCATAAAGACAGTTAATATTTATTCTTTAAAAAATTAAATGCAATGGGTAAATGTACTTTTATTTATGTCTGTAGGCTTACTCATGGGAAACTGTGTGAAGTATAAACATCAAACATTTACTAAAGGGACAACTTGTTCCCAAATCTAATGTTGCATACTGGGTAGTTTTTTGCATGAACAATTTTTAAAGATATTCGCCCACCTTACATTTTACAGGACCCACCCATCACACACTGTATGACTGATCTGCTGATCTGAAATCCTGTTGCAGCATAACTGAATTTCCTTCAGCAACATTAATGCAATTTGGCAAAGACCGTTGCATAACAGCTTTTACAAAGAGGACTACCTATTTTTAGTAATAGTTAACAAGCCTACTCAGTGTGATCAGAACAACTGTGTTTGTGATACCTAGAGTAGAAGACATGATGGTGATGCTGTGAAAAATATGTGCAAGTTACAAAAACAGATAATAAATGTTCATAATATATATACTGTTGCCTTGGCAGAAGCTCTCAGATACCTTCATTTACTAGATCAAGAGAGATTTGAATGCTTCTGTTTTAAACGTCCTTTGCAATCATCTATTAAATTGGTTTCTGAGATGTGTTGTGCCACTTGGTCAACGTAAATCAAAATAATATTTATATGCTCAGCAGTGGCGTCACTACCTATGGTGACATCTGGTGCGGAGGGCTGCTAATGTGTGTTTGGGGGGGCAGCGGTGTATCCCACCCTCCCATTAACCTCCCCTCCAGCCCCTGCATCACCCTGGTCTGGCAAGTGAGGCAATATGAGGGGACAGAAAGGATGTGTTCACCTCGCCTGCTCCCCAGGGAGAAAGCCCAGTTATGGAGCAGGTGGGAAGGGTGTGTATTTGTTCCTCCTGTCTTGAAAGGGGAGGAGGACCCAAATGGGTGTCACCCCTCCTCTGGAGTGTCACTTGTTACGATCCGAATCCCTCACACATCCCAGTGACACCACTGATGCCCAGTTCAGCTATAAAGGGAAACCCTGGCTTTACATTACATAAACAAGCCACAGAAAAAGCTTGCACTCACACGCCCATTCCTCTTTGCTCCTCTTTCATATACCAGGGGCCATGCTTTCTACAATTGCCCATATTCAGATGATGTAGAAACTGTGGTTTGTTTGAAAACAGAAATGGAAGCTTTCAGTCCTCTTGCAAGAGGGGAGAAGGACAGCAGAAATCTGAAGCTGTGGACTTTATCATACCAGGCTTGTAAGGCACCACAACTGCATTAGTTTAGGAAATGGAAACATACTGGGCTGGTGACACTCAATATTCCGCAACTCTTCCAAACTGCCATGGTGCTGCCTCCTTCCCAGCTTTTTGCCTTCTTCATGCCAGCCTCCATAGCCCCGCCTCCCTGCCCTATCCCCAGTATGCCTTTCAGTCTGTTTTTATTTTTATTTTTAGTGCAATTGCATGATCATGCCAATCCACCAAGTAAAATGTAAAATAAAATAAAACAGCCTGTTTGGGAATGGGAGAGAGGAGCATAATTACACCCACTTGCACTTCAGAAACAATTGCTTAATATCCTAAAATAATGGTTAAGCAATTGGAGGCATCCAACATGATTGCTTGATCCTCATCCTTCCTCTCTTCTGAGGAGATAGATCTTCACTATCCCCTTTCCTGAGTAAATTATAGTTATGCCTACACCAGTGTTTTTGTTTGTGTGGTTTTAATTAACCACAGTTGGTACCAAACCACAGTTTGCAGCCATGGCTGGGTTCTGTTGTGATATAGGAGATTACTATGCATGACTTTCAAACCATGATTTCACCCAGAAAAAAGCAGCTTTGGCAATCCTTATCACACAACTATGCCTCCAACTGAACACAGTTAGAACATCACTTTTCTTTGATGGGGGAAACTCATCAATGACCTCCCAATCGCACCAGTCCCCAGGTGTGATATGTCACTGTCAGGGCAGCTGCAATATTGGCAGTCTCCTCCTCTCTCTCACTATTCCCAAGCAGCCTGGTTCCCTTTTTTCTGTTTCTGTTTTCTTTTCTTTTTTAAAACTTCAATTGCAGTAACAGACCTCTGCAATTGTGTGAAAAAGTGAAAATAAAAATTCAATTAAAATAAAGTAACTAAATGCTGAGTAGGCATAGGGTGGGGTGGTGGTGCATGGGGGGAGGGAGTCAGGGAAAGAGAGCAATTGTAACAGAAGCCCCAGTCGTACAATTGTGAAGACGTGTGATAATGGCTGCTCTGAAACAGCTATGTTTCCATTTTTATTACACTGATGTGATTACTGCAAGAGTGAGGCTTGTGTAGTAATATCCATAAATTTTGCCCCTGAAATATAAGGGGAGGGGGGAAATATGCACATAGGAAGGACTGAAAGAGCCTTAAAATATTCCTAATCTCCACCTTGAGATATATTCTAATAGGTCTTGTCTTGCATCATTTATCTATCTTTTCTCATCTATCACTTTTTAATATCACAAATTAAACCATAAACATAAGTCCACATCACTGCTGAAAGCACTGGAAGGCCTTAACCTGGATACAAAATAAAGTTTATTTTAAGAAAAGTTGATAAAAGACCTTAAAATTTAATCTGATTATACCTCTCCAGAAGTCCCCATGAGATGCTGGTGGAGCGATGCTAGTATCTCTCTATTTATGAAATATACAAAAGTGAACCAAATAGCTCCAAAAGTATCACTGTCTTTTTGTCCACATTCATGGCTGATATGAAATATTAATTTTTCTAAGGCTCTTTCACACTACACAATTATACCACTGATTCCACTTCATTCCATGGAATCCTAGGTTTTGTAGTATTGGGAGGCACCGATGGAGCCCTCTGGTCAAGAATCTTAAATGTCTCTCTCTAAACTGTAAATCCTAAGATCACATAAGATGCAGCCATGGCACTCTGAGTAAAATCATAAACTGTGTAGTATCAGAGGGGACCTGGTAAGGTTGAGTTCCAGTGTTTACAATACCATAAATATAAGTTTAGATGCTTAAATCCCTTCCTAGAAACCACCTGTTTGGCTGACAGCAAAAGAAAGGAGAGGAAATCCTTATGTACTCGATCTTGTTATAAAATTTTAATTGAAATATTTATTAATTCCTAGTGATTCTCCATCCAAAACACTTACCATGTTCATGCCTCTTGGCTCTTCTTACTGCACCTACTTCTTGGTAATAATACAACATCACTACCTATTGTTTTTTGCAGAACTCTGTGAGAAATCTAATGACGTAGTGAAGTACAATATTATCTAAAATCCAGAAACATTGATACATTATTGGGGCAACCAAAATGCACATTATATTGTACATGTTGCAAGCTTTCAAAGTGCCACTGGCTTCTTCATCAGGCAAAAGTGTTAAAAATCTCACAGGAGAAAGAAAATAATGATGTTAGCCACAGGCCTGCATTTTGTTGAGATAAGTTTGTTCTCCTCAGTTCAGATGGTATAGAAGGATATTCATCCAGGCAGGGCCCTCCTCCTTCTGGCCATGTGCAGGGACGTAGCCAAGGGGGGGCGGGTTCTTGGGGTCCACCCCCCCTTCCATTAGAAAAATGAATGGTGTGTGCTGCTGCGCCGCCGCACCCAAGCCCCATTATAATGGTGACACTTAGTCTGGACCCCCCCCCCCCCTTTCTAAAATCCTAGCTACATCCCTGCCATGTGGGTACTGGGAGATTCTTAAAGTCTAGGAAATAAACTTTACATCCACTAGCAAGACAAAAAGCTATTGCCTTTGAGATCCATTTTGTCTTGAATCCTTTGTAAGGCTAACACTGAAGTAGTATTATTGTAGTTGTTTTCTAATGCAGATTTTAGAGGGGAAACCACTGCGTATTAATAAAATATTATTAATCTGCAAATGCCATGATGGCATTATTCTAATTTAAGATATTGCCTTCTCAGTATATTAAAGTAGAATAATTAGCAAGTGTTTCAATTAGGCAAGTTCAAACAAGGGAAACACACATACCCCACTGGTACAGCAGATCAATGACACTGAACTGAATGTCATAAAAAGGACCTGCCTCCAAGCTATTTGTTATTAGAGAGAAAATTCTAAACTAGATCTACAGCAACAATGTTGCAGATACTGATTTCATGATATAGGTCCAAAGCTCACTGCAGAAATAATCCAGTTTGAGACCACTTCAACTGCCCTGGCTCAGTGCTAGGGAATCCTGAGAATTGCAGTTTATTGTGGCATCAGAGCTCTCTGACAGAGAAGGCCAAATAAATGTCTTACAAAACTACACTTCCCATTGAGCCAGGGCAGTTAAAGTGGTCTCAAACTGGATTATATCTGCAGTGTGTTTTGGACCATAATCACATCTAATTGAGAATGGAGTTAAGTAACTAAAAACATGCACATATTAAGGACACGTTTCTGAGAAGGTACAAGATTTGGTTCTCAGCCCGCCAAAAAAAGAACCTCTATCATAAACAGCTCAGGAGGTACTTGTTATTGACATACTGGAATAAAATTAATTCCATATCCTAACTTCTGGGTTCTTAACTCAGCAATAAAGGTCTGCAAGGGAAAGATAACCACAGTGAAAGCTTCTGAACTCCTCTTCCCACTCACATGCACGGAGAGAATAAGAAGCACATCAGTTCATGGCAGAGTTCATTTGCATCTCAGGAAACCATAGTTTAGTGTGACATCCAAAGACAATTTATGGTATAGCATACTACAGATGGCCTTCTTATCCATAGATTCTACATCAACAGATTCAACCACCCACAACTATTCACTTGCACACCCCAAAAAATCCAAAAAGCAAACCTTGCGTTGACATTTTATATAACCATTTTACTAGGCCATTATATATAATGAGACTTAAGCTTCCATTGATTTTGGTATCCATGGGGGATCCTGGAAACAAATCCCAGTGGATACTAAGGGCCCAATTAAATAAGTGAAACTTGAACTAAATTAACAAGCCCCCACCCTCCCAAAAAAGAAATGATCCATCCACTTTCAAATTAAAGTTAATCACACAATGATAATGAGCAGATCCAACTGGTAAATAAACAGTTGATTAAATTGTATATTTATAGGAGGATAATATATATTCCAAATACATATGAATACAAATGTAGTAAGTACTGTAATGAGTTTTGGATAGCAGGTACATAACAATACACATGTGGCTTCCCTACATGCAAAAAACATGGATTCAAGATTCTGTCAGAATAGGTAGACCCATTCTGGTTAAGGGGCAGGAAATATACTAAGCTTACTGGACTAGTATTCTTCTATCTGTATAGTTGTTTTGTTACACTCTCCACTCAACTTTGGTTAAGAGCAGGGCTCTTATTGCGATTCAGTTTGCTTTTAAAAAATGCACAAGGTCATACAATTTCCTTGGGTTTAAATCAAGAAGCAAAAACTATGCTTAGCTCAAAGAAAATGTGCTCCATAGCAGAAGAGTTTTGAGAACAGATACATATGGTTAAAAAAAAACTTGAGTGTATGTGCATGCCTTCAAATCGCCTGCTGACCTATGGCAACCCCATGGAATTCATAGGATTTTCTTAGGCAATGAATACTCAGAGGAAATGAGTACAAGGTCTAAAACTCATCTCCAAGGAAACTAATGTATGAACAACAATCAGACCACAAATCACTTAGTATTATTCTGCTTCAGTTAATTTATAGGCAGAAATCCTATTCTGTAGTTCTCTAGTTCAAAATTCAAAAAGAGTCAAATTCAGTATCTTAGAGGAACTCACTCAGGAAAGGTGCTTAAAGGCTGGGCACTGTTTCTAACCAGAAAAGGACAGAAAAACACATAATGGTAGATGAGTGGGAAAAGTGGCCCATCTGCAATATTGATTTTTTTCCATGATAAAATTGCAGCACAAGTGACAATCATGTTGCTTTTTTGCTAAATTTGGGGAAATGAACTTTTTTGGACTCCCAGCTCCCATAATCTTCCAGTCAGCCTGGGTACTGGGTATACTCACTGGGGATTCTGGGCTCTGTAGTCCAAATATATCATAGGAGCCCTGGTGGCGCAGTGGGTAAATGCCTGTACTGCAGCCATTCACTCAAAACCACAAGGTTGCGAGTTCAAGACCAGTAAAAGGGCCCAAGTTTGACTCAGGCTTGCATCCTTCTGAGGTCGCTAAAATGAGTACCCAGACTGTTGGGGGCAAATTAGCTTACTTGCTAATTAGCTTACTTGCTGTTCACCGCTATGATCTTTGGAATAGCGGTATATAAATAAAACTAATTAATTAATTAATTAAATTAATTTCTAAGCTCTGCTTATAGGGCTCCAGCCCCAAGATTTTTCCAGGCTAGGAAAAGAAGAAAAGCAACTATAAAAACAGTATTAGGAGAGTGCTGTCTTTTTTATCTGAAAGAACTCCTGACTAAATAGGCTCACTTTATAAATCAGATGATGAATTATCTAAGTACTTATGTCAAAAACATAACTCAGGACTTGAAGAGTCAAGCTGTGTTCTTTCTGCCTCCTCCATTATCTCTGTAAGCAGAGATTCCACAATCAGAAATTGTAGGAATGATGCAAGCAGCGTGAAAGCATCCCTCCTAGAGCTCTAACAATTGCAAACTCATTTTTGGAGAAGTAAAGTCAACATTGTGGCTTGATGACACACTGAGAGCCAGACTATTGGATGAGGTGATGCTCCATTCTGCATTTATTTATGTATTTATTTATTGCTTATGGCCTCACTTTGAGCTGTTTGTATATCACATTCCTACCAGAACACGTTCCATCTTACCTATATAAGAAGGAAGGAAAGGGGGGGGGGAAGGAGGGGGAAAAGAAATGGGGCAGGACCTTTAAGAGTAATTGGTTTTTATTTTCATTTGTGTTTTCATGGATATAATCCCACTTCTCCGGATGCAGTACTGTGTAGTATTAAAGCTTGTGGCATAAAGCATATTTATACAATTGTAGATGTGCAGTAGAATGTAATAGGATCCAGAATGATGCAAATCATGCCCCCTGCCCTACATTTTCAAATGGCTGCATAAGGTGATCAAGTGTTCCAGATCACTAGAGTGGTCAGTCAGTGTTGATGTATGGTCTTGTATGATCTTTCTGGATCCTGTTACATCCTATCCCATTCTCATAAATATATAAAAATGCTTTATGGCTGAAGCCTTAATACCACTTGGTGCTGCATCTGATAAAGTGGGTTTATATCCACAAAAGTTCATGTGACAATAAAAAAAAAGTTAGGCTTAAAGGTGCTGACACATTTCCTTTTTTCCTTTCCAATTCCTTCTTTTTATGCTGCAAGAGACAAACAGCCTCGAAAGACCCCATCCTCTCCCTTGCTGGTGCGATACTATGCAACCCACCGCATAGCAGACAGCATCACGGCGCTCCTCTGGCGCTGCATCCAGAACTGCAGTGGTGGCAGCTGTGGTGCCCTTTCCACCACGCAAAAAGGAAGTGCTTTTTGTGGCTCCTTTTTGTAACGCAGAAAGGCCAGATCGGGGCCATAGCGTACAGTTGCCACGGTCCCGAACCGGTGAAGGCAGAGGCTGCTGCAGGCCGCCCCTTAGAGGTGGTCTATTCAGCTCCTAACATGGCTACTTCTTTGAAACATCTTACCTACAGTAATGGACATAAGAAAAGGCAGTATGTTTTCACAAGAGGAATTATTCAGGGACATTTCCCTGTTTTCCCCATACAACACGTATATGTTTCTTCAGTGGAATTTGAGACTAAGAACATGCTTCACATTCTTATGCTATTACATATGGGCTGGCTGTGTTATTCTGAATGTATTACTTTGTGTCTGTATGACATATGCAAGCCAAAGCATGAAGCCATTGATCTGAGCAATTATGGCCTAATTATTTATATCTAATTAACATAGGCTACTGCAACGTCTGTTTATTTGTGCAGAAGAGCATCAAAATTAATCAAGCTTTTATGATTATTATTATTATGGGCACAGATTCCAAATATTTATCACAATTATGAGCAAGTAGCTCTCTACAGACCCGTTTCAAACTACACTACCAGAGAACTATGATCCTACTTTAACTGCCATGGTTGCTTCTTATGAAATCCTGAGGCACCAGAAGAGCCTTCTGGCTGAAAATTGTAAGTGACCTTCCCTAAACTACAAATCACTGGATTCCACAGGATGGATCCAAGACCATTAAAGTAAAATCATAAAACTATAAATGTATGGTGTGAGAGGGACAGAAACTATTATTACACTTGTTTTTCATTCTACGGGACAAGCTCATCTAGTGAATTGAAAGGCAAAAGGACCAATCTCACCAAAATTAGAAGGGGAAGACAAAAGAGTAATTAAAAGTGGTAGTCTATTTTATGGTTATCTACAACACAATCTAAAAACTGAGCACAGCTTCAAAAACTAAGCATGTCAAGACCATTTTGGACCCCTTTACCTAGGTCCCAAAGAGACTACTATACGTGGTCAATAATCAGTGTTTGGGAATGGGGACACAGTTCACACCCTTATTGTCTACTGGTAAACTGTGCACTCCTCTGGCAGGGGGAGCCCATATGCATTAGGTTGTGCACACAGAGATTATACACAAGGAATTGCCCATACGCTGAAGTCTGTAGAAGGAAGCTATGCTTGGATTTTACCATGTAAAGCATTATTATAGTGCTACAGAGGCAGCCAATGTAATTCACTGTACACTGAGGAATGAATGTTTACATGGCCATATAACAGGATATTTGACAATAAATCTGGCTATTCAGATTTAAGTCCCATTGTGTCAAATGGGCCTTGCTCCCAGGCAAGTTCACGTAAGATTAAAACTTCCATCCAGAAAATCCTCTGAGCAATTTATTTTAGATCCTTCTGAATTTCATCAGATACTCACAGAACACCTGCCATCTTCAACTATTAATTGTAATATGCCATTCTTGGACCTTCAAAACCCCAGTTTAAAAATCTCAGTCCCACTATTTCATTCATCTTTATCTGGGAGGAAATAAAAGATCAAACCCTTTGAAACAGATGACAGCTTCTGAATTTCATCAGACCCGGAGATGTCCTCACATGATACTTCTCAAAAGAGCCTTTGCCAAAGAAACCCTGGATGCCTTTTTAATATTCAATCAGTCTTTTTGATGGCTAATCCCACAAAGAGAATCCAGTTTCCGTTACGATTAAATCCAAGAGAAAACCCTTTCTATGGTTAATTTTCTATTGAAGAAGGCTTTTAAACTTTATATATTTCAGTGAAAAATCCTTTCTGGCTACATTTCAAAATTTGTTTATGTCATAAGTAACAGTATATTTTGGCAGATGTTGATAGAAATCACAAAGAGTTGGCCAGATTCTGCAAGTGATAAACATGCTCATTTTCATTGCATTCCTTTCAACACAGCCATGAGGTTTACAATTGCTTTATCTTAAAAGGTGATATACATCTACATGTTCTTCACAAGCGAATGAAACCAAGACTGGTCTGCAAATCCAGGGCTGATGAAGTTGGATACAGAGGAACAAAAAAACAAGTTACCAAACCTTTGGAAGGCCCAGACCTCTGGGGGCTTGGAAAGTGAAAATACAAGCAATACGCTGGGGTGGAGTGGGGAAATTATATCTCAACAGCCTACAGAATTTGAAGTCAAAGGCTTTCGTGGCCGGCATCCATAGTTTTTTGTGGGTTTTTCAGGCTATGTGGCCATGTTCTAGAAGAGTTTATTCCTGATGTTTCACTAGCATCTGTGTCAGGCATCTTCTCTGATGGTGAAACATCAGGAATAAACTCTTCTAGAACATGACCACATAGCCCAAAAAACCCACAAATAGCCCAGAGAATGTCAGTTCCCATGAAATCTCATTTCATTTTAGATGCCACAAGCACTGGGTAAGCAACTAACACAAAAACAGCCACATTACATTTTACAACAACCCCAGAAATGTCACTGGATACAGCAGTTCCTCTTGTGAGTCTTTCTCTTTACTGGCTTGAGTACTCCCTGTACTATGCAGCAAACATAAAAAGCTGCAATATCCCCCTGCAGGATATCTGTTAGTAAAAGCTCTTCGAAACTGTGCTAAAATCCCATTGTGGGAGAAAGGCAGGATATAAATCCTTGAAATAAATAAATAATGAACAGAGTAGCCAGCGTGGTGTAGTGGTTTGAGCATTGGACTATGACCCTGGAGACCAGGCTTCACCTTAAGATTGTCATAGATTGCAAATGACTTGAAGGAATACAACAACAACAACATTTGAAAAATTGGGTGGGGTTGCTAGTCATGGATAGCCAAATTATTAATCAGAGTGAGACAGTCACCTCAAGCACCAAATGTTACAGGTAGGACACCAGTTCCTCACTATTTTCTTTGACTCCCCTAAACTAGCCTATTGCTCCTAGTTTTTTTTGAAGTGGGAGGGGAGTTGTTTCTTGAGTTGTTAGTCCAGTGCAATTTTATACATAGAATAAGGAGTGGAACGGGTTATCCTTTAAGCAGAAAAATGTCTTGGGGCTAGATAGATTACCATTAAAGAAAACATGTTAAAAACTACACAAATGGTACCTCATAGAAGTGCAGTTAGTAAGGATAACAAAAAATACAACGTCCAATTGCTGGAGAGGATGCACTGTTAAGAGCACCTACTTTCACATGTGGCTGGAATGCACAAGAGCAAATAAATTTTGGTCCACAGCTATATACTAAACAAAACATAAAATTCTGCCCAACCCTTCTCATACTCTCAGCATTCCTGGCTGAGAATAAACCATTAAACACAAGGAATTTATTGCCTTTTGGATAGCTATTTCCAGATCGGAAATTGCCAGGAACTGGAAGACAGGTGATTTTACTTTAGAAAATTGGTAGAAAAAGCTATGGGACACGTGGCTGATGGAAAATCTTGCTGATAATGTCACACATTCAAAGGTGTGTGGGAACCAATTGCAGTTTCATGAGAAATGGTTCCCATTAATTAAATAGGTCAATAACAATTCACAACATGTAAAACCTCCATTGCAGCAGTCAGGATTTTGGAAAGATGTCTTGACAGATTTTCTAATAATGACAATAAGACAATCACTTTATAGACGCTCAGCTGTACCCAAGGCTTTTTCTGTGAGAGAAGGAAATTGATTGGGTGGGTTTCTTCTGAAACAGGAAGAGCAGAGCAAAGGATGCAGCTGAAGGAACATGGTTTTTAGCCTCCTGGTCTACTACAAGGCCATTTGTTAGTTGCCAGTGTTTCTATATTCAGTCTGGTAGTATATTAAGAATTGCTGAAGTATTTGAAATATAATGATGATGGAGAACAGAAGAAATTGTATCAGCTTCCATTTGGAATTCAATTAATTAAACTGAATTGAAACTAATAATCACCACCATTTCACGGTTAGCTTTTCTCTCATTACCTTGCAAAAATGTTAGCTTGCTTTTCATCACAATCTGTCAGGTAAATACCGTATATACTCATCTAAAGGTATGCCCAAAATGTATGCCCAAAAAATTGACTTCAAAATCCCACAATTGAAATGTGATAGCATCTCTTTCAGATTTCCCCATGCTGTTTGAAGAGGAGTTTATTTCTCTCTGAAGCCCAGCAGAAAGAGTCCTGAGTGATTGATTGATATTGCTGTTTGTTTAAGAGTCCCCCTCCTGCCCGCAAATCTGGCTGAAAAGAAAGCTGAAGTGATGAAGCAAAAAGCCTCAGTGAGAGTCTCTCTTGCCATACGTACACATACACCCACTGAAGGAGCCTCCAAGTTTTACCCATGACTTATCCACGGGTCATGACAAAATCCATACTTTTGGCCCCAAAACCTGACCTTGACTTGTACATGAGGTCGACTTATAGTCAAGTATATATGGTAACTATGTTGATATTCTGAAATAAGCAAGTAGACTAACAACACAAAAAGAGACTGTAAAATGTGCTAAGTAAAATAAAGATGCATTTAGAACAAAGAAATAAACTAGGGGTGGATATAGGCCTATAAAAATGTAAGTGTTTAGGGGGGAAAGTGCTAAACAGCAACCAACAGAAGTTGAGGGCAGCACTACTCTTTTGATCTCATCATATCATATTTTATTTATGGAAACATAATATGAAAAACAGAAAACACTTTCTATCTCTATGGTAGTACATGCCAATTGCTACATACAGAATATATGATATGTATTTATGCATTATGCATGTACTGACCTGACAGTGGTAGGTATAAAAAGGATCTTAAGGGTATTTTAACAGACCACAAGCTAAATTGAGTCAACAGTATAGTTCTGTGGCCAAAAAAGACAATGAAATTCTAGGCTACATTAACAAGAGTACACTGGCAAGTCAAGGGAAGTACTTGCCCCACTGAATTTTGCATTCATCAGACCTCATCTGGATTCTGGGTACCACAGTTCAAGGATATTGAAAAGATAGGATGTGTCCATGGGAGGATGATCAAAATGCATAAATTCTGGAAAACAAGGCCTTTTGGGAATATCTTAGGGATCTGATTATGTTTAGCTTGGAGAAGAAAAGATTGAGAGAGGACATGATAGCCCTTTAAAGATACTGAAAGGTAAGGGAGAAGATGGGATAAACCTGTTTTCTACTGCTACTGTTTTCTAGACATGAGCCAATGGAATCATCTTAAAAGAAAAGAAGTTCTGTCTAAACATTAGGAAGAGCTTCCTCATATTAAAAATGGGTTGACAGCAGACTAGACTGAGGCAGAGTAGGCCACCTAGAAGTTAAGTGAATTTTAACTCTTAGGAGATTTTTAAGCAAAGTTTGGATGGCCATCACTCAATAATGCATTACCTGCGGATTCCTGCATGGCAAAAGGTCAGATTAGATGGCCCTTGTGGTTCGTTCTAACCTTGTGATTCTATGAATCTATTATTCTCTCTCTCTCTCTCTCTCTCTCTCTCTCACACACACACACACACAATCATTTTCTCCTTATGTAAGTGTGTTAATGCTACATACTGTACTGAAGAAGTATATAATATGATGTCCCTGAACTACAAAATGTAAAATAGTCAAAGTCAGAATGATTTGTAATCTCAATAGAAATAAAAGCCAATAACTGGGAGTGGAGTGTTCTACCATGTTATGTAAAGTACAAGAAAATGGAAGGGACAGAATCCTTCAGCAGAGGTCATTCTACAAAACTAACAATGAGAATTGCCATGGAGGGTAGTCACCAAGGAAGACAACACACAATGTTGGAGAGAAAGGGCCACAACTTTATTAGTAAGCAGCAAATGTTAGGGTTGGCCCAAAGCATGAGGTCTGGATCTGGATCATCAATCAACCCCTGGTTGGTTGATGAACTGAACTGCTTGGTCACAGCCAAGCTTCAAGATGACATAGGGGCAACGGAAAATGCCCTACCAAATACATGCAACCGGTCAATCGCATGTTTCTGCTCCTAGTCACCAGGAGATGCTAAATCGGTGTCGCCTCTGCAATGGCCACACCACATGTCCTCAGCGCTCCTGGGTCCCCGAAGGAGTCCCAATCCAGTGTTACACAGCCCTGGAAACCACACCCACCAGACAGGGCAAAATAAAGCTGCTTCAGGTCACTTTGGAGGTATGCTGTTTAAAAGACACATGAATGTTAAGAGGCCGGAAGCTGCGCCGAAGCTGTGCTTCAGTCCTTAGGACTGGAGTGTGGCTTTGGCGCAGCTTCCAGCCTCTTAGGATGCATGCATAATTTAAACAGCATACCTCCAAAGTGAACCGAAGCAGCTTTATCAGGCCCACTGGTTCTTTATCCACGGATTCAAGCTTCGATGGCTTGAAAATATTTTTAAAATTATAAATAAAAAAAAACAAGCCTTGATTTTGCGATTTTATATAAGGGGCAGTATTTTGCTATCTCACTGTATATAACGGGACTTGAGCATACATGGATTTTGGTATCCAGGGGGTCCTGGAGCCAAATCCTAGTGGATACCAAGGGTGTTGTGTTCAGATGAGTAACACATTATTATGGAGCTTAGTTTCCAGGGCCTATAACTGGCCAATAACCACCATGCTAAGTGAATTTGTGTGAAACTGCATAAATATTAGAAAGAGGGAGAGCATAGAAAACTTCTTTACAGATCTTAAAACATTTTGACTTTAGCTCAGTAGGAAAAGGGAAAAAACATTAAGATGACTGAGGAAAACAACAAAAGACAAGTATACAGAATGTTCAGACATACATGGACGTCAGGCTCACCACTAATTGTCTAGAACGTTTCTGCTTCCTGCAACTATTTTCTTTCCCTCTCTCCCACTCTTTCCCACACACACACAAAACACATACGCAAAACACAAAAGGTAGGAGGAATAGAAAGTATGCATGAAACAACAATATTATGTACAGTAGATTCAAATGGTCCATAGAGAATGATGCATGGAAAGATAATGCATACTTTCAGATTCAACTAGTATGTTCCCCCTGGATATTTTCTCACTGCTTTTTTTGTGAAATTCTAAGTGTAGGGTCATTAATGCAGGTTCCACTATCTGAATATATATACTAAGTAATCGAAACAGAAATCTGCAAAACAGTGATATCTCTATTGGCCAATCGAAATGCACAATATACTTGTTGTAAGCTTTTGAAGCTCCACTGGCTTCTTCATCAGGCAAGATATTACAAACCAAATAGGAGGGGGAAAATGGAGATGTTAGTAAGATGCCTGCGTTTTGTTGTTTCTGTCCTTAGTTAAGATGGTATGAGGAGGGTAAATTCTGCAGGCTGGCTCCTGCTCCTTCTGGCCATGTGGGAATTGGGAGTTTAACAAAGTCCAGGAAATTTAAAGTCCATTTGCATATCAACAGGACTGTTCTCTTGCAATCCAACATGTCTCCATTCCTGTGAGGCCACAGGCCTCTTGTAGGCAGAGGGCAATTTCAAGAAGCCTCCATGTTTTTGCATCAGGAGTAATTTGGTAGGTGTAGAGGTAAACTGTGTTAATCTATTCCAAATTTCAGAAGGAAAAAAAATGGTTTTACCTGTCATGGACTGCCCTGGCCCTTATTTACAGGCACAGAGGACTCAAACTCTGAAGACATGGAGGAGACTGAGACGGGCAGATCTGGGGCTGCCTGGATCAACAATCCCAGAGCAGGCTCTGGACACTGCAGACGGAGAAACTCTAGGCTGTAGGTACTAGGAAGGCAGGTCAAGGAGTCTTTGAGGAGGTCTTCCAGGCTAGAAGCCAAAAGGAAAGGTAATAGGTTTCAGCTGAGAGAAGCACAGGTCTTTTAAAAGACCTCCAGTTGCAGAGGTTCTTTGCAGCCAATAACCAGTCTTGCAGCTTTGTTGTTCTTGTATTCAAGTTGTCTGACCTCTGGACTTGCCTTTGCCCTGACTGGTATTGTGTGACCCTTGGACTGGACTCTGGGGTACTCCTTGGCATATTCCCCTGCTGTGCTGCCCTCAGTAGAGATGAGCAGGACATTACCTTGGTTGAAGGTCTCAGTTCACTGGCTTGTTCTTTAGAGTCCCCTTGTTGCAGCTACAATGTGGTATCTCACAATCCAGAAAATATGTAGGGGTAGCTGTTTTTGCCATTTAACAAATTCAAACAAAAATGCAACAAATAGTGATACCTTTATTGGCCAGCTGAAATGCAAACTCTCACCTCCATGACAGTTATGACTACAGGCCAAGACCTGATGATTCCAAGATCTGAGATTTCACAAGTCCAAAAGTCTACTTCAGTGTTCAAAGTTTTGTATCAATGATCTTTCCAGAAACTAGAGTATTTTTATGCTTGGAAACTAAAAATGTTTTTGCTCTGGTCTATGCAGAAACGTGTAGTCATTCTAGCTGATTTAGTATTTTAAAATCAAAAGGGTTTCCCATGTCTTTAGCCTATGAGAAAGATTTATTCATTCACTTATTTATTTATATAAAGAAACCCTTCTCGACTTAAAGTGACAAAGAATAAAAATAAATGTCAGGAACAAAATCTTCTAGAACATGGACGCATAGCCCCAGAAAACTCACAAAAAGAATAAAAAAGAATAAAAATCAGAGTTAGATCAACCAAAATGCCAACAAAACTGTACAAGCTTTCCGGTTTCAGGATTTCTTGGTTAAAGGGTAGAAAATATCAAACATGGAAGGAGGAATAAAAAGTTTGTGGGAAAATGAGTGGGTGTTGTGGCCATTATCTCTGATACAGGCGTAAAGACTGAGTGAAGAAGAGATACATTTTACATTTAGTGTTCTTTGCCAAGATGTATAGTCATGGGTTCTTTTCTCTCCCATCTAGGGGTATAGCTATGGGGGAGGGGGAGACACAAAAATAGTACATTGCCCTCCCAAATAAATATTCTTTGGCTCCATTCACACTATTAAATAATCCAGTGTGAAACCTGGGTTAATTCATAGGTGTTCACATTTTCCCAAACTGCATTTGGTGCAGTTTGCGGGGGGGGGGGGGGAATCCAAACAATCCATTGACCCAATGCATTTGACACTGGATCAACTAGCAAGGTTTTTTTGTGCTGCCACAAGGATTTGGATCTTTGGTAGTGGGAACTACCAATTGGGATCCACATCACTGCATCCTCCTCCCTCCCTCCCTCACCCTTCCTCACACTCCTCTTCCTCTCCCCCATGCTGCATCTTCCAGCATCCTCCCTCCTCCTTCCTTTCCTCCATGCGGCATCATCCCTTCTCCTCCATCATCACCCTCCTCTTCCTCTCCCCATGCCGCATCATCCAGCACCCTTCCTCCACCTTCTTCCTCTTCGCCATGTCCTCCAGCGTCCTCCCTCCTCCTCCTCCTCCTTCCTCCCTCTCCCTCCCCCCCGCCACGATCAAATCTCGTGTGGCATTTTATCTCTGTTGCCGTCCCACCCCACCTCAGTGTGAATATCAATAGGGTTAAATGCCACAGAGAGTAGCATTTCAATTTGGTATTGCATTATAGAATCTCCTCAGATCTACTCAGTACAAAAACATGACTGTGAATGAAGCCTTCACCTCTTCTAATAAAATGTTTGTTTATTCCAAATGTGTAGCATTATAGAAAGTGTCATTGAAAATCATTCACACTTAGAACACTTATCTTTGCTTTCAAAGATATGTCCGTGTTAGACTGTAGAATCAGTATGTAGAGAGATCTTGCAGCACCTTTGAAACTAACTGAAAGAAAGAAGTTGGCAGCATGAGCTTTCATAGACTTCAGTTTACTTCCTCAGATGCATTTCGTGCATAGATGCATCTATATGCCACTGGTATCCGAGAATGTCAATTCAGATACAAAATCCTTTGTGTATGGAAATAAAATAGCAAGGCCAGTTTTAACAATGATCGATGGTCATTAGTGAAAAAAGACATTGGGAATTAGCCAATGTGTATGGAAATGAAGAGGCAAGACCAATTTGGCTTTGGAAACTAACCTGTAGATGGGGAGAATAGATGAATGTAGGACACCTCCCTGAGGATGGGGTCAGATAGTGTTGAAATTTTATCTTTATAACATTTTATATTATATTTTATGTTATCTTATTTTATTTATAGTTATCTTTGCATTGTTTGAATTCTTTGCTGGCCTCTTTTGTTTGGATGCCTAAACTATATTCCTAATGCTCAGCTGAAGTTTTAAGTTATTGCAATGCTAGAAAATTGGAGACTGAAGGAAAATTGGAGAGTGGAATTCTTATCTGGTGGGTGCATGCCCTCAGTTTGCCCTCCCTTCTCTCCTAATTTTTCAGACAGTCTAGCCTGTTGAAGCTTTCAGGTAAGAAGTCAAACATCTCTATGACATTTTGGTCACTCCAAATGATATCACTCAACCTTGTTTTTATTTTTACCATCAGACCACACAACCGCATCTATGGGTGCTTTTAAAGTATTGTTTTGTTCTCTCTTGTTTTGTTTTGTTTGCAATGTGAAGCCAGTTCTTCCTCGTCCTGTCAGAGGGCACAGGTCTGTTCACTGCTGTGATAACAGAGAATGCAGCTTCCTGACAAACAGCAGAAAGCTGAAAGCCTGTATTTCATGTTGTCATTGTTCCATCAGATATTAATACCTGTTGCTTTCCAAGACATTTATTGGAGAGAAAAATGGACACACAAACGTTTTCATGCCATGTTTTTACACAGCACTTCTGACATGCAAGTTAGTATCCTTGTCAGAAAAGCTTCCTTCACTCAGACAAGAACAGATGGGGCACAACTAGAGTTATGAAGGGTGGGCACCAGTGTAAATGTCATTGTTTCCCCCAAAGAATGCTGAAGATTTTGCTAGGGAGACCTTGACTTTTCCTCAGTGAACTATAGCTTACAATGATGGTGTTCAAACACTCGTATAAAGGCATCTAGAACTATAATGCTAAACCCCTCAGATTAGCTACATAGGTATCCAGTTCCATGGAAAAATATCTCACATTGAAGCTTAAAGTATGTGAGGTTGAGAGCAAAGTCTTCTGGTTCATAAATATACAATATCAATGTATATGTGAGAGTCAGCCTAACGTAGTGGCTTAACTAGTTGAACTATGACTCTGAAGACCAGGGTTCGATTCCCTACTCTTGGGTGAGTCACACACTCTCAGCCCCACAAAGCCCTGTGATAATATCACCTTATGGTTGCCATAATTTGAAAACAACTTGAAGGAACACAACAACAACAACAACAACAACAGCAACAAATATGTAAGATGTAGTTTAGTACAGATGAGTAAAGGAATGACATGTAAGCATCTCAATAACAGGTTAGTGTTTTTGTAGTCTTATATGGTATATTTCAGTATTCACCATCACCCAGAAGGAGAGAAAGGCAGGCCAGCTCCATCAGGCGTAGCCTGAAAAAGAGGAATGCCCTCCCTCCAGTCCATCTGCTTGGTCCAGGCCTCAGAGGAAGAGAAGATCTGCTGGACTTATTCCCCTTCCCCACTGCCATTCCCTTGTCCTTTTGTGTCATGACTTTTTAAATTGTAAGACTGAGGGCAGGGAAATGTCTAACAATTTGTAAAGCACTCGGATAGCCTTTTGGCCAAAGAGTGGGGTATAAATACTCTAAATTAAATAAATTTCTTGCTTTCTCTTCATATCAGTAGCTTATATATAAGTTGCCCATTAATTTCAAATTAACTTACAATGCAATCCTACATGGTCTAATGACAGGTAATTCTACTGCTTTCAATGAAACAAACTCCCAGCTAAATTTATATGAAGGATTGTGGCTTTAGCTGCTATGGTTCCCCATTTCACTCAGGATATTTATTTTAAAATACCTAATGTTAAATAAAATAGTAGTATCCAAGACATGTTTCATCCTCATGTTTTCAGAATAGTTTTATCACATGCCTCTATTTCAGAAGAATACAAACCACTAAGATACAGTTAGATTTTCCAATAGATTCTAATTTGATCATATTAGGACATGTGCCAAGGGTGTGCACTTAACAGTTTCCAGAACCAGAGATTACTGGGAAACAGGATGGGATTTACAAGCAGAAATAACATTTCATTTATTTCAATTGCTTCATTTTTTTCCTGCTGATTCAAATCTGGGTGTAGAGGTGGTAACAAATGATCAATAACAATGAACAACAACAGTAACAAATGCAAAATCTTCACTGTTTTAGATGAATTCCAGAGAGTAATTAGGCAAGGAGAAAAAAAGTGATCTGGTTCCTTGCCTTCGGTGAAATGCCAGTGTCTGTTACTGTGACTTCATGTCTCCCTGAAATGTAAGACTCTCAGTGGAACCGCAAGCCACCTGCCACCAAAGAGCTAATTATAGCAGTGACTCAGCAGGGCTAGGACATCTGTGCCAAACTGCAAACCAGCTGTTGGCTAGCAGAGGGGGGCAGGGGATAAGATGGAAAATGTTAGCAAGAGGCAAATACTTTTCTCTTCTCATTGCCTGTAATGCTTAAACTGTCTTTGCATATTCTAAGCCTACTAAAAGCTTAGAAAATGAACTTTGCTAATAATTCCAGCAGTGCCATCTCAGATCAGGGAAAAGGAATTATGTGGACCTCCAAATCTTGTTGAAAGCAACCCCCAGTCTTCTTGACCATTGGCTATGCTGGCTGGGGCTTCTGAGTGTTGTAATTCAGCAACATCTGGAAAGGCACATTCTTATCTTGGATCTATTTGCCCTTCCTAGTCTAATTGGCTATTGCAGAAGTTGTTCTGGGAGCGGGGATAGCCAAGGATACAAAGGCATGACAGAACTGTGAAGGAGTTCTGTGAGCCCAAGGAACTTCAGATGTTTACATGCAACATGCTACAACTCAGCATTTAAGTTATATGCTACCTTAAATACACAGTAGGAAGCTGAGCTCCCCTTGGCTTCCTGATCCACAGGCAGATTGTTTTCCTAAACTGCTGGGCTGTGTCTTGCAGAGGCTTTAAAAAGAAGGGGGGATGTATAAGTTCAGAGAAGTGGCAAATGGGTGGGGAAGCAGCTGTACATGAAAGACTTACATCTCCCCTACCTGCACACATGGACCCTATGATAGGAGGCCAGGGGAGCTTAAATCCTCCTGAGACTAGGTGGCCTATGAGGCTGAGTCTCTTCAGGAGTTATCAATTAGATGTGTGCTAAAAGAGCAAGCAGTAAGTAGCTAGCAAGTGTTTTTGAGCCTAAAATATGCCTGTGCCCAAGGCCTAAATATCCTAAAGGCAACAGATCCCATCTGAACTTGGAAGCTAAACAGGGTCAGCTCTGCTTATTACTAGGATGGGAAACCAATAAATACCAGGTGCTGTAGTCTATATTTCAGAGGAAGGCTCATTAGGAGAGGAGAGGCAAAACCACCTCTGAGTATTCCTTGCCTGAGAAAACCCTAACAAATTCATGGGCTATCAGAAGTCAACAGGTGACTTAAAAGCACTTACACAATACAAGCTGTATTGAACACAAGCTGTATTGAACACAAGGAGGGCACGTCTAAGCAGACAATGTGTTTGTGAGAGTCTGCATATTTAAGGCTGTTTCAATGATAATGGATGGGGAAAGTAATTTGGCTACCCTCTGCACGGCAGGGGTTTAGACTGGATGGCCCACAGTGTGCATCTGTACTCACAACTTTCTTGTGGGCATCCTATTAGGGTCCCTGGTTGGCCACCATGTGAAAGAAGATGCTGGACTGGCAATACCTTTAGTTTGCTTAGGTTCTTAGATTCACATAGTGGAATGACTCAAAATACAGGTAGTCTAACTTGCAATCAAAAACCAACTAAGAAGAGTAAGCAATATTGGCTTTCTCAAGTATTAAAGATTCATAAGCAATGAAGATTCAGGCTTTCTGCAATGTTAACAAAGAGCATTCTGCTTGTTGTTATGATTAATTATGCTTTTGACACACATTAAATATACAGATTTTTTCCTTCTTGCTCAAAAGCAATTTAGAGCAAAAGAATTCAGTCACTACCACAGGCAGCTCCAGTATTACCTGTGTTTCAGAGGTGAAATTTTTACTTGGCACTATATGTAGCTTTTAGAATATATTGTACAATAAATGTATTGTTAAAACGAAACAACTACCCTGTTTTCATAACCAGCAGCACGATATGCAGATGAAGTCAAGGGCAATTCTGCTTTCACAGAATTCTAGCTCCCTCAGAGGTGGTTATTCCTTTTACAACAACAGTACATGAACTATCACTTTGAAACGTCTGGCTGAAAAACATTGAAATGGAAGGTTAGCAATATGTTGACTCTGAATTTGTGTGAACTCTTTTCTCAGAACTCTGTACACATGATTACCCATACCTAGGCTACTTTTTTAGTTGTGTTCCTTCCAGTTCAACTAACATATAAAGCACTGTGTTCTTTCACAACCGGCATGACTTTCTCACAAACACCATCCCAGCTCTGAGTAGTAGCGACAGAGAGACAGCCAATTCAGAAAGGCCTCCAGCACCAATCCTGGGTCCAGGCCATGACACCAAGCCTTAACCAGACAGCCAGAAGCCCTCAAACTGCAGTTCCTAATCACTCCGTCACCTATACACTAGATAACAGCTCCTTCCTAAATAGGAGTCTTACCCACGGGCCAGATTCAGGCAGATTCAGGATAACGATGGAATTAGTGTGACGTTTGTGATAATTTTCCACACAATCGTGCAATAAGGATGGCATAAGGATGGGAGCAATCTGCTTCGATCCCGTCCTTATCCTCTGTGTGATAATCTCCAGAGAGGTGACACAGAGTGTTAGTTTTCAGGCTCAAGGCCTGGTGCTTTATTGATCAACAGGAGGGTGAAGTCTGGGATGGTCTGCAAATCTGGAAATGATATGAAGGACTCTGTTGTGCCTGAGACATGCAGGGACATGTTGTCTGTTCCCAAAGACATCTCCAGTGACCATTTTTCTCCAAGTCAAAGTTGTCAACATTTGGTTGAGCACAGAATGGCCATTTGCTTCTTGCCATAAATATCAACAAGTCTGCTTCTGGACTTACTTTCTTCAATCCTCCTCTTTTGGCTCAGTTTCCTGAGCAACTGACATTTTCCTCCTGAAGCTGAAAGTTTGGGAACTGAACAGAAAAAACTGCTTTCAGTTGCTTGGTAAAATTATCTGTTTATCTTTGTGTTGTGGAGTCAGTAGTAAATACATGCATGCACACATATGCACTCAGACAGGTTGCTCAGCATTCTGTTGATTTATAAACAGACCTACGTAAATTGTGAACATATAAAGCCACAATCTGAGAGTGAAAGTTCACTACCTGTTACCTTTCTAGTTTTTGCAGCATGCCAGTTCAGTGACAAATTTGTTTCTTGTATAGACACCTGTGTGAGAGGGGAACACATCTCCAAACAGGAAGTTAATAAACACCAGGGAGTAATGGCTGAATGTATTTCTCTGGCACAGGTCTCCAAATGTATGAAACTGGGAATCTGCCTGGGAGATACCAATTTAAACTTTGTGGCAGCAGCTTGCTTCAGAGGAACGTATCAGGCAAATTCCTAGTTTCAGGCTGGAGTAAAAGACTGGTCAATGGATCCCAGCTGCTCATCTTTTTCATATGATGAACATCTTTAGATCAGAGGTTGAGAATACTACTTTTTTGGCCATGCTAGCTGAGGGGTTCTGGCAAATGTTATCTAAAGAGGTAACATTCTCTGGCTCATGACTAAATAAAATGTTCACTTGCATGAGTAAGGATTAGTTTGAATTATGTAACTAATGAGATGAGATTGACTGTTACTCAAAAGAAATGTAGACACAGAAAAAGTAAGTTTTATATTAATTTGCTGTATTCTTGATATTTTGACAAATTTTAAAACAATTTTTAAATCTTGTTTTTTTAACTGTACAGTTTGATTACTGTTGATTTTTCTTTTGGCTATAAACTGTATTTGGTTGTCTAATAATAAAATTGGAAATTAGATACTAAGAAGGGTCACATTTCTATGTTGTATGTTTTGTAAAATAAAATGTCAGGATAGGTCTACTGAAAAATAGTAATAGTATCACCACCACTGTCTTAAATGATACATACACTGCAGCTTTCTGTTGTCACTGTGATGGATTATTAACCCCTCTTTTGAAGGTAAGACATGTCAAATTATAAAATAAAGAATTTGGAAATGGTCTTTTTGGATTATACCTCCAGAGCTCCCCACCTAACATGGGCAGGGGAAAACTTTTCCAAGATCTTAAAGTATTTTTAGAATGAAATGTGTTGCATGAAGGTATGGGCAAAAATGCTGAGTTCATGTATTTATAAATCCTATAAAATTTAAAAGGAAGCCAGTGCCTGCAGACCCTTTCCCACTAATAAAGCTATTCACATTAAGTATCAGGATTGTGCTTCATATTCACTGAAACAATCAATTACATAAAGACACAAAGTACCAGTTTTAAAGTTGCTGCTGTCATTTTTAATCACTTATTCAGTCTTAAAAAAATCCAAGCACAAAATTCAACTTTGACAAAGTTATGAATAACTTTGATGTAATATGTTGACATACTGAATAAACAAGCATCTTAAGCAAACAATGAGCAGATACGTTGAGCAAGTGTAACAAATGCATAAGCAGTACAATCTATATGGAGGCAGAAACTCAAAACACAACACGGTCAAATTGAGGGGAAATTAGCACAGAAAAGCATAGGCCATCCGTTGGCACAGGCACCTTCAGGCCAGGGGCTGCAAAAGTTCAATGCCTCCTTGCACCAGAAGTCCCATGAGGAATTGGGCCTTGTTCTAATTTTGGAATCTGGAAAAAAAAAAACCAGGAAGGAATTTTAAAAATATATTTACATATGTGTCTGTGGATGAAAAAAAGAACATCCTTTTAAAGAAAAGGGAAAGTCGACTGGAAACAAATAAAATAAAATAAAATAAAAATATACTCATATGTATTCTTTTAAATTGTTATATGTTAAATGGTTTTAATTCTTTACTGCCTAATAATAATGACATTTTAAACATAACTTTTCATTTGTTTTTATCTATATGTGTTTTTACTTGTATTTGCTTTTACATTGTAAGCCTTGAGTCTCAGCTTTTCAGTTGGGGAGGAATTATAAATAAAATAATAAAAAACAATATTTTTTATTTGGATTTTTTATTAAAATATTTCTATCCCATCCTATATCACAAGATTTTAGGGCAGCATAACATTAAAATCAATATAAGTAGATTTTTAAATTTTGAAGCAATAGAAATAATTTCAAAAGACTATGTTAAGCATGTTATGCTGAATAGTTTTTAAAAGGTTTTAAAAGTTTTAAATCATATGCATAAACATTTTAGAGTAAGCCACTTAGGCCCAACCTTATTTGGCAGCTAAACGAAGCCAGCATGGATGCTAATGGAAGGGCATTCTCATGTCCTCACACAATGTATTGGCCCCCTCCTCATTCCTGAAGACCTCAGTCCTTGGGCAGGCATGTACAGGGAGAACCAGTCGTTCAATTGCTAAAGTCTCAAATGCTCAAAAGCATATAAAAATTTGTTTTATGTGGTTTTTTCGGGCTATGTGGCCATGTTCTAGAAGATTTTCTTCCTGACGTTTCGCCAGCATCTGTGGCTGGCATCTTCAGAGCAAGGGTTTGCCTTCACAGCAATATGAGGATTACTAGTTACCATCCTCTCCTTCACATGTAACCAGGATTTCCTGTAACATGACATGCCTTTTTACTTTTCCTCTGTATCAGTTGCTTAAACTTTGATGGAAAGAGCATATATAAGCCTACCTCAACCTTGCACTTTGGGGCAACAGACTGTGCTGAGCACTAGCACCTCATGTTTCAAACGGGGGTAGGTGCCTCACCCTGAAAATTTGGGGAGAGACTCCTCCTCCTCTACATAGACCACAGTGAAGTGGACCAAATGGTGGCAAAACCATAGGTTATGTGATGGGTTGCATTACAGTGAAGCAGTCACATGACAAATTCCAACAGAGAATCAATATTTTCAGCTTGCCAATAACTATTGTTTAAATAAGTTGTTAGTCACTGAGCGAACTATCACTATCAGCTGAACAGAGCTCAAGGAAAGGAATAAACATTATCTTGAGGGAGATCAGCTAGGCATGAACCTGTCAAAATGAATAGAAATACTATTGATGCCGGCTGTGAAAGCCTTTGACTTCACACATGCAAGGTCATTTTTCTTTAAAAAAAACAACAACAAAACAACTATATTTGTAGGATTGCTCAGTACAGAAATAATTCAATTCAAAGAATTTTCAACTTGGAGGCACAGAATATACATGAATCTGTATTTACATATAGCGCGCGCACACACACAGCTGGAATCAAGATGTGATGGTGCTGGGCCTGGCTGCTGTTCTTGCCCTTACTTTGAGGCCAAAAAAATGAGCCCTACAAATATTAATGAAGAAGGGAGAAAGAGTGACAATGGGATTGCCAGTATGTTTCTTTAGGGTCCTGCAGGAGAACAATGTGGATTCCCAACTCCTGGTTCTGGTTCAAGCCTGATGTAGGCCCATGTTGAACACTCTATGTGCAAATATTTACTAAGCACTGAACACCACTAAAAGCTTGTACTCTGTTGTATTTTATATTTATATTTTATTTTACACATAACACACAAAAGCTTTTCATGAGCTATCATGAAAATGTCTGTCTGTTTTTCCATACAGGGTAGTATTGCAGTATTATATAGCTGTTGTCATGAAAAGGGAAAGATATGCATACTGAATGTAGAACTGAAATGAACAACATTAGTTCTTTTTTTTTCTCTTTTCATACTCTCAATAATTGGATTCCCTATATGAACGCATTGCTGAATTAGGCCAGTAAGTCAGTGGAGAAGTTAGTGGGAATTCAGATCTGTTTTACCAAGTGTGGTAGATCCTTTAATTTTTACAGGCATTTCTTAAAAGTATTTTATTTCGCTGATGTCTCATCCTACCATGTCAGGGGAGCATGTCTACTTCTTATAATAGCAGAAAATGAATACTGACATCACTTAATGGTTACTGCACAGAGATAACAAGGAAAAGTTACATTCTGTCTGGCTGTCGATGAGTAATCCCAAACCTCCTGAGGGAGTGGTCCAAAATCTTTGACCTCTGCAGATGCCAGGGAAATCTATTATCTTAGCTATCATGGAATACTTTCCTCTGTCAATACAGGGTGCCTGATATCTCTTGCACATACTCAGCCTAGCTGTGAAAATCCAAGATCAAAAACAAATCTGGCAATTACCAAAATACTATGGGTTAAGCAAAGACATGGGCCAACCACCAGCCAGTAGGTTTAGGCCTCCTTTACCCTATAAAACCCAGATGGAGTTTCATTTACTTTTAGGAAGAAATAAGTCTTCTGCACTTGCCACTGCTTTCAAGCCTCTAATGGAAAACTGACATTCAAAAATCATAAGTGATGGTCTTCTGGGCTGAACCAAAAGATTAGGCCTGACTAACTACTGCAGACTGCATTGTTGCATAGAGTGACAGGGTTTCAGTGTCTGATTCCAAGGTTGGCAACCCCAATGGAATTTTCATCCTTCTAGCCCTTTTTGCAAGCTGAGTCTAGTGATGCATTCAACATCAGAAAAAGGCTGGGGATTCCAACCAACATTTTCACATGGGCTAATTGTACAGCAAATGTGTAATTGGTTCATAATATCAGCATTTGTGCAGTTCTCTAATCTATACACTGTTTAGACAGTAATCATTCTACAGGTAATGCCCTCAGGGTACATGGGGAAGGAACTAGAGAATATGAGATAAAGAGGGTGTATGCTGCTCTAAGGTATGACATCTGAACCAAGGTAAAATTCTCAACAAAGCCTCTTGTGAGTCATGGTGGATGTAAAGAAGGAGCTCTTCCTCTCCTTTTCACTTGTAGCCAATCATCTAATTGATGTAACATAGAAAGTCTCTCTTCTCAAGGAGTGAAAAGTCAAGCAGTCATGTTGTCCACCAGGTATTTCCAGAAAATAATTCCTCTCCCTTGTCTCACCACAAGTGACTTGGGATCTTCCATTTTAATATTATCTATTCCAAACCTATGTATTTCCAAAATAATATGAATGGGCTCACTCCAGATCCCTGCCTCCCTAGTTCCAGCAGATGTCCCTTTAACGTATTAAAAATTCAAGTTCTGTAACAGTGTAGATCCTAGGTTCCTTACACAGTTAGTAAACGTAACTATTTGAAAAGCATCTGGACTGATACATATTGCTACATGGAGTGTTGGAAGCATCTTTCATGAACTTCTGGTTTTCAGGGATCTCTCATCTTCCCCTTCATCTCCCCTCCACCATAGCCTACTCCTTTCAGCAGTGTGTCTCTCTAAGGAAATTGTCACGCATTGATTTTAAGCCTTGATTAGACCCAGAAAAAAGCAGCATTAGCAATACTTATTGCACACCTCCAGCCGTTAGCCCTGTGTTCCCAAAGCATGGTTAAGACATTCCTTTTCATTGTTGGGGGAAACCAGTCAATGACCTCACAGTTGCACTAGTCCCCAGGTGCAAAACGTCGCTACTGGGGCAGTTGCAATACTTGCAATCAATTGGTGTCAAAGTCCCCTCCTATCCCCCTGTCCCCTCTCCCCTTTGCTCTTCCCAAGCAGGCTGGCTCCCTTTATTTTTATTTTCCTATTTCTTTTGTTGTTGAATTTTCACTTAAATCACAGTAGCAGAGCTCCACAATTGCATTAAAAAGTGAAAATAAAAATAACATTTTTAAAAAACCTCAAAAGGCATGCTGGGTAGGGAGGTGAGATTAAGGAAGAGAGCACAATGACAGAAGCAGCCCCTGTCACACAAGTGGGAAAATTGTCATAATGGCTGCTCACAAACAGGTATAATTCCATTTTCTTTAACAAGAGCGACTATAATGAGAATGGGGTTTGTGCAATAATATAGAATTACAGAGGGCTGGAGGAATTGCTGTGGGGAAGAGGGAGTGAAGGAATCAGGTTTGGCCAGCCATGCTACGCACACTTGAATCTGGATCCAAACCAATCACCTACCCACATACCATATAAGAATGGACAAACTGCAGTGTCTGAATATTTTCTAACAATATTTTGCATTGTTAGAAAGAAAGGTAGCAATAAGATGGGACAATAGTTAAGACTGGTTTAAGGATATTACCATATTGTTTTATATGCATTAGTCATTTTGACACACAATCATGAAGTCACACAAATATAAAAATGGCAACCATGGAAATAGTGCATGTGAAGACAACAAACTCTACCACTATACCAAATACTTGAATGCTTCATTCAAATGAATGGATGCATAAAATATGTACCCCATACTTAGCACTAATATAGATACATTAAGTATATTAACTTGAACTACAGCAGTCATTAAATATGTGTAACATCAGCCTCACAATATCACTTTAACCTCTCCCTACAACACTGTAAACTTTTTTCCCTGCTGTTTCTATCTTTTAACAGTGGCAGTGACCTCTGCCTAGGGCTTCAGAAAGGATTAATGACTAACTGGAATTAATGGTCCTTGAATGTATTTCAGCTATCAACTCCTCCAGTCCATCATTAATCCCATGAAATACCCCAGACACCACTCTGTCATTATTATTAAAACTTCATTAATATATATAAAAAATAATCTGTGCACAGATGGGTGGAGTGTAATCAAGAATGGAATAAATCTAATTGTATCTTAGGGCAATGGTCACTGGACACAAATACAACCCCAGGCTTTAGAAAGGTACAGAATTTTCAAATATAGCAGGCTTTCTTTCAAACCCACATTCACTTGTGCAAAAAACTATTAAGCGTCAGTTCAGGTGCTTATTCACAACTATCTTCTTCTTCAGTGGAAGAGCTGCCCATATCACATACCACAACCAGAGTTTGGAGAAGTTTGTGTTTGAACTACAATTTATACAACTCCCCCACCCACAATTTCCAGCATGGCCACTGAGGTTCTGGACATTGTAGACTAAAGAAAGGAAGTTTTCCAGGATTGGTTCTCTGCACATCTGTCCTTCACCTCCAGATAATTAATAATGATATTTTTAAGGTGAATGAACAGGGATGGTGTGTACTTCATGCACCATTCTAACAATCCAAGTGGACAGATAGCGAAAGACTGCAGTCCCTTAAATATTAACTTGGAGTCAACTCCATTAAATACAGACTTATGGACAAATAACATGAATACGGAGATGATCAGATGGGGGGGAAGCCCGGAGTAAAAGGAATACTCCTGGCAAAGTCGTGAAATAGTGCTGAAGATTTTTAGACACATCACGTTTATACAGAACTTGGATAAGTCCTGGATAAGCTCGTTGTCATCTGAAAATCTTCAGCGCAATCATTTTATTTATTTATTTATTTATTTAGGTATTTATATCCTGCCCTTCAGCCCTAATGGCTCTCAGGGCGGCTTACATTTATTATTTTTTAACCAGACAGTTCCCTGCCCGCAGGCTTACAATCTAAAAGACACAACACAAAAGGAGAAGGGAATGGTGAGGGGGGGAGGGGATCAGGTCCAGCATTCTTCTTTCCCTCTGAGGCTTGGACCAAGGCAGATGGACCGGAGGGAGGACTCTGCTTCTTCCAGGCAGGCCTGTTGGACCTAGCCTGCCTCTCTCCCCTTCAAGATGGTGGCTGAAGAGAGGGCTAGTCTTCTTCTAGGAAGACAGTTGGAGTTCGCCTGCCTCTCTCTCCCCTTCAAGATGGTGGCTGAAGGGAGGGCTTTGCCAGGAGTATGCCTTTTTCTTCCCTGATTTCCCCCCAACTGATAATCTCCTATGATAGGACTGTGTGATATGAAATGCAGTCTAAGAAGATCAATATTATAGGTTGAGTCGCCCTTATCCAAAGAGCTTGGGAATATTTTGGATTTTGGAATTCTGGATAAGGGAGATTCAACCTGAATTAACACACTCTGCAAAATCCCCAAAAGATCACAGTACCAATAAATGTGCTCTTTAAATCCATGCATATTGGTTTAGGAATTTAAAGATTTGTTGCACCTAATATTTAGATACTGCCCAGAAACCATTATCTTATGCTTACTTGGAAGCAAGCTCCACTGATGTCAGCTGGGAACTTTGACATGATAATCCAGGGGTCGGCAACCTACGGCCCGCGGGCCACATGCGACCCGCCGAGCCGTTAGGACTGGCCCCAGCTCAGTCTTGCTGCTGATTGCTGCCGCCAAAGGCCCCGTGGGGCCTTTGGCCTGTCGCGGAAGCGCGTGGGGCCTCTAGTGCAGGTGTGCGGGGCCATTGGCCTCCAGTGCAGGCACGTGGGGAGGAGGAGGAGGGAGGAAGGAGCAGGAGGAGGAGGGAGGAAGGAAGGAAGAAAGAGGAGGAAGGAAGGAGGAGGAAGAGGAGGAGGGAGGGAGGGAGGAAGGAGCAGGAGGAGGAGGAGGAAGAAGAAGAAGAGGAGCAGCAGGAGGAGGAGGATTTCCATTCCATTTTTACAGGCCTGCTTTGTTTTAACAATGATGATGATAATGGTGATGGTGATATTGATATGAGCCAGCTTCAGAGGCACGGCCAATGTAAATTGCTGTGATTTTTACAAACTCATGTGCAGTGAAGAAAAACCACAGTCCCTTGACCAAGTAGTACACACTTGGTGCAAGAACTGTGAAACCACCTTGACATGTTCAATATGCATAGCCATGTGAACTCATGTTCAGTGTGAAACCCAAAGAGTTTGGTTATGCAATAAGCCTCTGAAATATGCAAGAGGCCATCTTAAGTAAAGCCATGTTCAATGCCCAAATGTGCTGTTTGGAATGGGGGGAGGGGGGCTGGCCAGAAAGAGAAGTACATTTTTGCCATCTGTCTAGGAATAATGCCCAAATGTCCTCCATTTTGATCATGCCTAAGAAACATGCATTTATATTAACATTTTTAAAAAAATCATCAAATTTTTTCGCATGTCCTCCATTTTTAAAAAATGTGCCCTACATTTGAAAATGTTGTCCTATATTATGTAATTATTTAATTATTTTCCCCCCTCCCCGGTTGTCTGGGGGACACCAACCCGGCCCCCGGCTCAAAAAGGTTGCCTACCCCTGTGATAATCTGTTTCACATGATTAATATTTCTTATGAAAAACAAACCTACACTAAACTTTTCATATGGTGAAAGCTAATGCTCTCCTATCAGAAATCACTCTTGCATATAGGACAATAGATGGACTCAGGATACTAGAGTCTGGAGAGCTAGAATAACATACCACCCAAGTGCCTCCATTTGACCAGGGCTGTACCAATTAACCATCTGTCATTCCACCTTTTTCAGATGCTTTTAAAATATTCCAGTTTCTCTTTCCTCCTACCACTTTCTCCTTTATCCTCAGCTTCAATGCTGCAAACGGAGTTCAAAGTGTGAAAGTAGTTTCCACTCAATTAACTGAATTACCTCTCTATTGACAAATTACAGAGGACTTTAACAAGATATGGAAATTTATGGAATAAAGAGTGAACTGAAAAAGTTTGATAAGATATTAATAGAAGGGGGAAAACATATGATAACAAAGTTATACAAACTGTTATTAGATATATACATGCAGATGCATGATGAAACCATTAAGACTGATTAAATGGTTGCAAAATATCGGAAGAGTAATCCCATTAGCAAACTGGGAGAAATCATGGAAAAATAATCTTAAATTCTCAAAATGTAATAACCTAAAAGAGAACTATTATAAAAACTTATTTAGGTGGTATATAGCACCAGCTAAACTAGCGAAGATCCAGAAGACAGACAACAAAAATTGCTGGAAGTGTAAGAAGAAACTGGGTACGCTATACCACATGTGGTGGCAGTGCAAGGAAGTAAATACATTTTGGAAAGGCACCCATAAAATAATGGAAGAAATAATGCAAAAGAACCTGCTGCTTGTACCAGAATTATTCTTGTTAAATATAACAGAGGTAGTCAGTGTGATCTGAATTAGGAAAATAAAAGTGTTCTATTATACATGATAACAGCTGCGCATATAGTACAGTCAGCCCTTCTTATACAGTGATTTTTTTATACACGGATTCAAGCATCCACGGTTTGAAAATGTTCAAAAAAGTATACATTTCAAATATCAAACCTTGATTTTCCTATTTTTATAAGGGACACCATTTTGCTATGCCATTGTATTTAATGGGACTTGAGCATCCACAGATTTTGTTATCCACGGGGATCTTGGAACCTAACCCCAGCGTATAACAAGGGTCCAATGTATACTAGAGAAGTAAAATGATGCCCACAACTGATAATGCATAGTAAAACTACATGAACTAGCTGTAATGGATAATCTTTCTATTTATGTTAATGGAAAAACAATACAGCAATATAAAAAGAAATGGGGAAAAATAACAAAACTATGGATTAAAGAGTGAACGAACAAATGACTTTAAAAAGTAAGAGTTTATAGGATTATTTGTATTAAGTATTAGATACAGATCTTATACATATTATACCGTAGCTATGAAATATATAAAGGTATGCATGTCCTAAGGGAATGTAATGTTTGAGCTGAATTCGGAAAAGGTATGTTCTGTCCAAAAATCCTCTTTATTTCAGAAAAAAGTGCTAAGGAAGTGTTAATGTGAAAATACATGTATAATGTACAATGTTAATTTAACTATTATGTGCTGATATAATTATTTTATATATGTGTGTGTGTATGTGTGTGTGTATATATACTGTATATGATATGTATGAGTATGTTTTTACCTATTTTGTTGGAAAATAATAAAAATTACTTATTAAAAAATTAATTCAATGAGGAGGAAAGAGAGAAGGGGACAGAGTTTTGCCTTCTCAGTAGCCTCAAGCAAAGCAAACAGCTAACAGCCTCTGCTAGTTCTTACTCTTAACATCTTTTGCCATCTAGACTGCAGTTTTCATCTGTTACATATTGGAAGACATGGAATAAGGGGTTATGTCATATTTCAGGCCTAGACAACCTAAGATTTAAACTACCTGATTCCATGTGGACCTATCTAACCTTCAGAGGCTGATGTTGGAGGCCCTGCTCTCAGCTTCATTCCTTTCACTCAAGACAACCCACATGCCAACAACTCTTGTTTTATTAATGACTGCGGCAGATCTGCATTTAAGAAGACAGGGCCATAACTGTCATATCTAATTTAAGCCCAACAGACAGGGCCTCTGACCTGCAAGTCCAAAAAAAATTCATCATTTAGTTGTTAGAGAGCAAAGCCCTTGGTTAAACAAGGGAGCAAGACCTATGAATGGTCTCTTAACTTTTTAACAGCCTCATTTAAATGATGCAGAAATTGCCTCCCAAATTCAAAATGTCCACTGGAAAAAACAACAATACATGTCCCGTTCCAGGTGTCCTGTTATTAAGCATGGACTTGGAATTATAGGGTGCCAATGTAGCTTTTTTTTCCTTTTTTTGGTGCTAGGCCTGCACAAAATATTTAGTCAAAATAACTAAATACATTTAAAAAAATTATTGCAAATTCCAGCTGGCTTTCAAGCCAGGAAAAAGATCTATGGCTAGGAATGTGCTTTTAGGCAGGATAGTCTCTAAATAAGGTTTCCTCACTTTCCAAGACAAAGATAATTGGAAATTCACCAGGTCAACTCTAGGGCTTGCCTGAGGAGGAAGATGCTAGCTACTGCAAACCCCCTGTCTATCCCAGCTGCTTCTGCTCCTACTATGTAGACTGTTTGCCTGTCTGATCATCCCAGCCAATCCAGCTCTGAATTCCTTGAAAAAGGCTCTCTTGACTGTTAACCCCAATCTGAACTCTGCCAACATCTGATTTAACCCTCTGAACTGCTGACCCATGTTGGCTGATTTTTATCAGCTATAACCAGTGCTCCCTGAACTTCCTTTGTGCAGGGCTTGTAAGCTTAATGATGACAAATTTATGACAACACTTATAGACACAAAGGAATAGAAGTAAGCTGGAACAAAAATGTAATGACATCATTTGTAAGTCCCATTACAGATATAATGACACTGGCATCTCTCTCTCTTTTTATCTGTCAGTTGATCAGTCCCTGTAAATAAACCTGAGAACTAAAATATTCTATTATTTAGTAAGTAAATCTCAGCTCTCAGTGCATAGGTTTCACTCATATTATCATACAAGAGTGACCAATCTAAATATTGTGCCACACATGCCAGGAGCCAGCACAGTATAGTGGTTTAGGTTAGGCATTGGGCTATGAGTCTGGGGACCAGGGTTCCAATCCCTGTTTGGCGATGGAAATCCACAGGGTGACCTTGGGCAAGTCACACAGAGGAGTTTATCACATGGGAGGGACTTGCCACTTTTTGAATGGGTTAATGTCAGGTTAATGCCAAAGTGCCCTGACATGTCTGAAAACAATCCCGCTGTTACGGGATATTCATGGATTTAAACCCTGTTTATCCACTGGATTTGGGTGCTTTGCTTCCCATGTGATAAAACTCCTATGTCAACACCAAAGGAAGGAAAGGCAAACCTCGTCTGAACAAATCTTGCCAAGAAAACCTTCTGAATGGTTTGCCTTAGGATCACCATAATCTGGAAATGATTTGAAGGCACACAGCAACAATAATCCATTCCAGAAGATGACTGTAAGTGGGTTTTGCCAAAAACAAAGCAAATCTGATCTTTAGCACTAACAACATGGGAGACATTCATGGTAGCCAGATGCAGAAATAAACAGCAGATTCCTACAGGTTCAACAGTTGTACAGAAGAGAGAATTTCAGCAGGTCTAATTTTTTTATTAAAGGTTTAGGAACTCTGTCCTATTTTACATTAGGCCATGTAAAGGTGTTATACACTGGACAGTATTTGTGTTATCTGGTCTATAAATTAGGAACCCTTATCTCAGAGTCCCAAAATTCATTGGAGGGGGCACTGAAAGGGGGGTGGGGACTAACTTAGCTTCTCGTTCTTCCACATTTAGCACTATAAGCCACTCCCCCCTGGGAAAAGGCTTGGAAGCAGCATTTCTGTCACATGGCTTACCAATTTCTCATCTCAGAGAAGTTGTATGGCAACCACAACCCCTCACTTTAAGGTAGTTTAAAGACCATTTCCTAGCACACCCATTCACAGTAAGGGAAGAGCAGGATGATATTGGCTTTTGTCCACAGTCTCCTACTACAGGCGCTTCTAGTGAGAAGAATATGTGTCTACAATGTTTCAGGGGGTCATTCTACCAAGCAAAAGAAGGTAAGCCTTTACAGTACACTTTACTATTTATCCTCCAACAATTGTTTTTTCTTGAAACTCGCTAGCCTCTCCACGAAAACAAAAACTCGCAGATATTCAAGCCTCATAGGCTTGAATGGGGATGTGTGCCTGTGAGTGACTATGGGTGCATGTGCCTCAGGCATTCACCCCATTTTAATCCCCTCTGTTTGCTCCTCACGAGTAAGTGAAGGCCACGGATCTGAAGTTCACAAAAATGGAGGGGAAATTGTATAAAGTCATATTATAAATTTGGAGGGAGAGAAAAGTCAAGAGATTGGGAGTGTTTGCAGAAGTGTAACTATACAGAGAATGTCGTCAGTCAGTCCAAGATATAGACCAAAGTTGCCAGCCTTCCTGATCCAAGAAGGTGAGTTCTTGGATCACTGAATACCAAAATGAAAAGTCTGGTCACAAAGAACAATTATACAAGGCCAGGTAGAATACCATTAGGTCCTTCAGTCAGCCAGGCTTAAAGATTTCAGTACACTTCCTAACACAGTGCAGCTGATAGCAAACAAGCAGTTTCTTCTAAACTAGGGGTGAACAACTCTGGTCCTTCAGGTATTTGGGGCCTAAATCTCCCATCAACCTTAGCCAAAACAGTAACTAGTAAGGGACTGTGGGAACTGCAGTTTTTAAAAAAAATTGACTCAGTATTGTAGCTAAGGGTCCGATTAGAGGAATTTTATTATTATTGTTATTAGCTCAAATATTGCAAGAGGAGGGCCTGCTACGATGGCCCTTGCAGAATCGTCTCCCATTGTGTATATGGAGTAGACCAGGGGATTCCAATAAATAGAGCTGAGACAGACTTCTAGAATTAATAACCAATTTATTTATAATGGGGGAAAACACATATGATTCACTAGCATACACACACACACACACATACAAGGCTCAGGAAAAGCATAGGTTAGCATGGAATAGGATTTTAGGCATCACTGGGGTGATACGTACCAGAATGTGGACTCCCTCCAGGAATCCAAATGGAATATGATGCTGATGGCATGAGGCTCAGCCATGGAATGACTGGCCAAGAGTCAAGAGTCAGGAGGCCGGTCAGGGTTCAAGGGGACAGAGCTTCCCCCTGAAATCCAGACTGGCCCCGTGAACAGGCAAATCTGATGATATTTATAGGCAAAATCTTGCTTCTGGCAAAGGTGCTTGATGGTGAGAACAAAGGTGTTTAATTACTTTCTTTTCACCTGGATGTCCCTGTCTGATTGTCTTAGTGGTCTTAAGCTGCTTGGACAACAGACCCTGGGAGGGGGCAAGAGCCTCAGGCAAGGCAAATATTTGCTCTTCCTGGTCCTATGATAATCCCTTTTATGCGACTCTCTAGATATGATGATGTGGGTGCCCCTCAAGGGTGTGTGTGCATGTCCTCATGTCTTGCTGGCAATAGTGGACAGGCTATGAGAGTTCATGTAGGGGTCATTAAGGGCTATCATTTATACCAAAATTTATATGGAGCACCATGGGTAACAGTATTACAGAAAATAAGATGCCTTGACCACGTTACTGGAGTACCTGATCCCAGACATAATCAGCCTCATGTTACCCCCACCTCCAACCCACACATTTTCTCTTTCACATATTTTCAATAACAGAAATTGTTACCAGTCATTATAAATTTACAATTTACAAGTCACTTATAAACTGTTAGTGCCATGTCAAGGTAGTAAGTGACAAGGTATGCGCTACTGAGAAACATTCTTGGTTGCAACAACCCTGCAAGACAGAGATCCTTGGAGCTACTTTGGACACTGGACAGATGAACCTGAAGGAAGTTATGTACATATCAAGCCAGAATCTTCATGACTGATGAAACAGTAGAATTCCCTTTATCTATACAAACTATCTCTATTGATACATTATCCCTAATAATGTCATGTTTACCAAATCTCACAATAAAAAAAATTACCACAAATAGGAGTGGGGTGTCCCCAGAGAGTTCATACCATGACGAGGCATGTCTTCCGCCACTGTCATCACCACCTTTCCTACCATGATAATGGCCATTTGCTGATTATATTTCAGTATTTAAGGTTCAAATGTGTATCTTGTATTAAAACTGCTCTCTCTGAATCTGCAAAATATATCCTTTTGGCCATGTCCACACCTTATCCAAGCAGGTTGTTCTGAAAACTGTTATCAGGTTTTTGTTGTTGAAACAACCATCTGTGCAATTTTAAATATAGTTGATGCATACTACTCAGTGATTTAGACTGCAATCCTATACATATTTAACTAGCAGTTGGATCTATTTCAGAGTAAATATATATATATAGAATCACATTGTAAATATGATTATCTGATTTGCTTATTGGTAAGGTGGCATTTTTGAATCAGATTTGTTTAAAGAACTTTCTGAATGCAGTTTTTATTCTGGTAATCATTGCTTATTCAATCCCTGTGTCATTTCTCCCTTTTCCCTCTTTTGTAGAGGCAGGAATGATAATAAATGAAACAGCTAATCACATTAAAAAAAAAACTTTAGGAAAATTACTTGTCTATACTGTATTTTACAAATAGTCACACACAACATACTTTTATTATCAATGTTTTAATACCAAAAGCAACAAAAGTGCAATATTTGAAAGTTTTAAAAAATGGTGTGCCATAATGATTGCTTCTCTAGTGTTTCCCCTCTTTAATTCAAAGCATGAAAGAGCTAATATACAATGCCCAAACTCCTGGAGTTAAGGACAGGCAAATGTTAAAAGGGACAACTCCCATTAGTTAGTAATGCAATGTCAGTTATATAGCTGCATGGCATTCACTCAAATGTGTCATCTGTTTTTTCCAAAACTGAAAAGAGCAAAATTTTGTTTTTAAAAATATCATCCCCCAAACAGTCGATAAGAAATCTTAACACTTACACTGTAGTGTTCTCATCAGTTCAACCCAGCAAGCAGCTTTACGGGTACATTTTAGATTTTGTATCCATACTGCGATCTTCTTAGTGATGTGACTGTTCAGGCACATGGTCAAGTTGCACTCAGCTTCTCCCTTAGTGATGTATGAGAGGCAAGCCCAGCTGATTTATCTGGTCTTTCTGCAGCAGATTAGCACTAATGTTTCTGCCTCTGCATTCTACCTTTCTTTAAGCGATAGGCTCTGCTCTGTCATTGGCAATCCAAATTATACAGCAAATGCAGCATAGATTCTCTCTCTCTCTCCACACACACACACATAAACATCAATGAAACAATTGCTAGGCAGCTACACATACAAGAAATTACACTGTATTGACTATCCCCTCCAATTTCCCTGCTGGGAAGTGCTGCCACAATAGGTGGCCTCCTGCAAGATGAGACTGCTATAGTTCAAAGGTCTGTTTGCAATTTATTCTTCTGAAATGTATTTAGCTGAATCAGACGCTGTCAGGCAAACAATCTGCATCAAGAAAAAGTGGGTATTTTGTAATTTCAGCCCACTGGTCATGGACATACCACATGTAAATTTTACTATTTTACTCAAAGTAATAACATTTTGGGAAACCAAATACAAAGTGGGTCAGCCTTTAATTTATTTAACATCCATTAGTGGCCATGCATTCATGCTCATAACCAAGCTTTATTCAATTACATTATAACATGTATCTAGCTCTCCCACTCTAACTCAAATCTGTGCTTCTTTTTAAGTTTTGCATGTTGACATTTTAAAAACACTTTGTAAACCGTTCATGTTAAGACTGATGTTTTTACACTTTGCCTCAGAAGATGTCAACAGCTTTGTGGCACTTATTAGCGAAAGACAAACTTGAATAAACCTTTGCAATGTTGTTCTAGGCCTTCCAGTAATCAAGGAGTATCTTAGCAATAAGAAACCATATTTTATTCATGATGTTTTCGGGCAAGAGACCATGAGATTAAAAAACAGTTTAAATTTTCATAAGCCTCCCAAACACTCAAGAAAACAGAAAATGCCCCTGAGCATTTATTCAATAAAAATTTGAGCAGCCTGAAGTTTGCCCACCGTCCAGATCATTTCATAATAGATTTCTCCCTAGTTTGATGCCCACCACTCTTCCTGACTGACAACTGCTAGTAGCCTTAAGCCTATGGAAATAAACCTGCACAAGGTCCATTTGAGGTGAGTTATAATTTAATCTCTCATCAGTGCTGGAAACTTATTTGCAGATGTTGAACAGTTAAGAAGATTTGTGCTGCCATGATTACTACAAGTAGTAATTTTGCATAAAAATATGTACCGTGCACAGAATTACCAAACAGACCTCTTCCCAGGGATGATATGGAGTATTCCTGTTTGTGGGTATTTTCACATACCAATAATAAAAAAAAAGATTCAGCACCTTTGTCACCAAAGCAGAAAGAAATGTTATAAATGTTCAGAATAATTACATTCCTAGGCCCTTGGACGACAGCACCTTCATTCCATAGAGTTCAGTGGCTAACTATGATGAGCAATTTTCTGCACCCTCCACCCCACTACAACCAAATAGTGTAAACAACAACAGAGATTTCAAGGGAGATGTTACAGTAGGCATAGGGTAGTTATACAAACAGAGACTGGTCATGCAATAACGGGGGGATAATTTTGGCTCTTGCAACTAAAGTGTCATGGGATCTGTAACGGCTGCAAGCAAAGAAGATCTCATTGTTTTACAATCCCTTTGAAGACAGGATTTAATATAGCAGGAACTTCAGAGCATATGCTTAATGATTCCTATGAGATCCATTTTTCTAGCTTGCCTGTTGATTACTTTGGAGCCCAAGCTTTCTAAACAAGGGTGAGAAAGCTCAGCTCTATATAAGCCTTATCCACACCACCAAGTTTGCCATAAATTGATACAGGCAAAAGTAACTGTCTTATTAAAAATGAAAAACTTTGAACATTAGTTGTAAGTACAGTCCTAGCAAGCTTCTTTTACAAAGTCCTAGTCTGCCACCTCATCATAGGGGAGTGTCCATCAATAGGGGAATGCTGGGTGGTAATGGCTGTTTGCCATGAAATAACTAAATGAAACAGATCTTAGAAATATCAAATAAATAATAAATCATAGGTGATGTTTAGTGCATTACCAATCAGACTTCACATTGTGGAAACAGAATCTGCTACTCCCACATCTTAGCAACAGGGGAATTATTTTTCCAAGTGAGAAAAAAAATGGTCTTAATACAGAGTGTGATGGGAAGGGTGGGGGGTATCAAATGAATATTCAATCCCTGGGCCTCTTAAATGGGGGCTGAGTATTATCCAAAAGTGTTTAGCACATCAAAGACTTATCAAACCTGCCAAAACAACCTGCTGGCCAATGCTCTCTATCATGCATATTTGAAGTAGTAAAAGCTTTGATATTAAGCATTTTCTGAAGTGGCTAAAGGCAACTAGCCCTTATTTTAATATAACAGAGTATTATCTCCCTTTCTGTCATCTTTGAAGAAGAAAGAAATATAGAAACTATTCTTAAAGTACCCAAATAATTTTTATGCAAAGGGACTAACTAAAAGAGAAAAATTGGTAGCATGGGCTTTTATAAACTTGAACCCACTTCCTCAGAGGCATGGGCTGCTACAAAATCCCTTTACATACTGATTTTCCAGACTAACATGGCTAAGTCTTTGAATCAAATCATTTATTATGTCCAAAGTGTTTTGTAAAGGCAGTTCCTTCTTCAGAGTGATTCTGATCAAACACTCTGTATGATAGGGCTCCCAGTATCCTCCACTGGAGTTTGGTTACAGGGCCCACCATGGATACCAAAATCAGTGGATGCTCAAGTCTCACTGTTTACAATGGGAAAGTAAAATGGTGTCCCTTATGTAAAATGGCGAAATCAAGGTTTGCTTTTAGATTTGTTTGTTTATAGAATATAGAATATTTTTCAAGCTGGGGATGGTAGAATCCATGGATGCAGAATCTGTGGATAGGGAGGGCTGACTGTAATGTGTCATTCAGGTAAAAAACAAAACCAATTTCTCCCCAAAATCAGCCTTTTGGGTTAAATCAAATACCTTGCATTGTCTCTCAGGCAAGAAAATTTGGCATCTAGCTATGCTGCTGGTTCCTTTGTCTGACTTAGGGGAACCAAAGAAGCATCTCTCCCAAAGGAAACTACATGAAAGGCATCTGAATAATAAAAATTCAACCCAGATTCAACCTAATTTTTTTCATTGTCTGAAAAAACCCAGGCTTATCTAAAATCACCCTTACTCATCCCACGCTCCCTCCCAATATGGAATTTAGCCAGACAATCTCATTAGTTTATTCACTCTCTTAAAGTCCTCTCAGATTTCTGCCAACACCTCCATCTCTTTGCAGTGCTCCATCCAGAAGTATAATGATACCCAGCACCTCCTCAGGGGGGAAAAAATCTCTCATCGTTAAATCTGTTTTTCAGGGACTATATTCAGTTGCTCCCGTTTTAACCCCTTTAACTTGAATTTTATTGAGGATTTAAATAAAATACACGGGATCAGCATGACTACACCAAAAACAAAATTACAAGTAATAAGGGAGAAGTGTGAAATTACAAATGCCTTGGCTCACAACCTGTTGTGCAAGAGAGATGCATACTACTCCTACCTGGTGTAATTTAGCCTCCTTAATCCCAGCAAACACACTATATGCACTTGTTCTGTGCTGCAACAAAAAGGCCAGTAGCTCAGTGGTAAAGTAGATGTTTTGCCTGCAAAACTGCTGAGACTGAACTAGTGCCATCTCAAGGTAATACTGGGAAAGCCCCTGTCTCATAACCTAGAGAAGTGCTACCAATGTAGACACCAGGAGGGCCACATACAGCCCTTACCCTTATCTCACACACCCCTCAATCAAAATTCAAAAACCCTCTTCAAGTCAGCGTACCTCTTTTTGGGGATCTACAGAGTAAACTATAAAAGAAAGCTGCAAACAATGAAAAACAGTTTGGAAATTTAAATGTAAAATACTGTATGTAAATGATAATGCAACAGATTCTATGCTAAACTGAACACATTTCCTATGTCCAAGTTCCATGCATCCAATGAGGCACCAGAGCAAGGATCTGACCATTTGATTATTCTATAGATGCTGTTAAACAGTTATAACTTTGGATGCAATCATAAACTGCTAAGCAAAATACAAAATACAGGTATACCTGAGTTAATAAAGTAGATGTATTCCTGAGTATTACTTGTTTAACAGAGAATTTGGTATCAGTGGTAGAAATAACATGGAAAAAATAGGAACCACAAAAAAAAAAAAAAAAACCAAAACAAAAAAAAGAATACTTCAATGTGTTTCAGCCAACCTTTTATCTAAAACATCTATTGTTGTCATTGTTGTTACTTATATGCACATGTGAAATGAAACTACCTGGTCAGTTAGGCTTTACATAGATGTACATAAACAAAAACACTGTGAATTTTCTAGAGTCTAGTTGAAAGTCTTTTCCAAAATGCACCCAGGGTCCCCCCCCCTCCTTTCACTAGCATCTGCTTTTCTTATGATTTCCACTTTGTTGGGCAAACTTAGAAATCTACGCTTCTTTAACATTATGTGAGTTGCTAGTGAGTGAGGCTGGCTTATCTGTTCTACCCTTTTCTCTCTGTTTTCTCTCTGTTCTGCTGCTACAGATTCAAGTAAGGGATTCTGGAGGCAACTTCTGTTTACTTTGCCTGTTTGGGGCAGACACACACTGTAAGATTGGCTAGAGTAGAATCCCATTCTCCCCCCCCCCTTTTGTGTGTGTGTGTGTGTGTGTGTGTGTGCCTTCAAGTCATCTCTGACTTTTGGCAACCCTAAGGCAACCCTATCATGGGGTTTTCTTGGCAGGATTTGTTCAGAGAGGGTTTGCCATTGCCAACCTTGAAAGCTGAGAGAGTGTGACTTGCCCAAGGTCATCCAGTGGGTTTCAAGATTGAGTGGGGAATCGAACACTGGTCTCCAGACTCATAGTCCAACACTCAAACCACTATGCATGCTCGAAAATTCTTTCTCTGCTGAAGCTTTATTGCATTGTTTACTTCCAGACAGACAGAAGGACAAGGAAGAAAAGGGGGGAAGGCTTGCGAAAAGGGTGTTCTAAATAAATGTTTTTATTATTTTGCAAAAAGGAGCTTCTTTGTTAACTGAGGTATGGCTGTCAATGCAAACACATAGCAGAAATGCTACTGTAAGGAATTTACCTATTTATTTTATTTTCCTGCTTTTCTGCCCAAAGTGGCTCCCATCCTATAAATTCAGCATCTGCCTTAGGGTTTGTCCATAATGGCCAAAACAACAATTTAAATTATGGGGATTACATTGGCACTTCATTAGCTCCTCATTCCTGCATTTCTGATTCTTACAGCCATGCTTTTGCATGCATAGATCCCTGCAGTTTCATGATCATGGATCAGGTACACTCCAAGGCAGTCTTGTGCAAAACAAGTTTTGTTTTCTTTCATCTAAGAGTGGCCTTTGATGGCTTTTCTTGGTTCCATTAAGTTACAGGGAATGATTACGTGCAAGCCAGCACTTATCCCTAGACTGACTGTCATGTTACAGACCCCACTGTTGAGGGCCCACCTACAGCACAGAACAAGACCCCCAGTACCAGCCTTCATTACGAACAATGGCAAGCTCACATCAGTGGATGGCAAACCCACAGATAAGAAGAGTGCATTGTTTGTTGTTACCCACCTCAATCCAATACAGGGAGAGGCGGGATACAAATAAATATTATTATTATTATTAGTAGTAGTAGTAGTAAAAACTTCCACCTCTGATGCTGGAATAAACTGACTGGAAGATGATAGACTTTGCTTCTTTGGATGTTTGTTAAAAACAGCTCAGATGGGTATCTCCCAGGGGTGTTGCATTCTAGCTCTTGTGTTTGGATGACATGCTCAATGTGCTTTCAAGTTATGTCTGAAAGTGGAGGGGGTTGTTTGTGCTGCACACTGCCCTGAAATAAGGTGTGATAATGACCTGCATGAAGTAATTAATTAATGATTTATTTTTAGAGGCTATCACAACAGTTGAGAGCTGATTGTGTCTATGTAACACATGGTGCCTGTTATAGCAATAGGGACATTCTAAGGTGTCGCACCAGCCTTTGGCAACAAGCCAGTGGTAAAGTGCTAGCGTTCTTAGACTGTGTACGTGCACATGTGTGAGTGTTAGCTGTGAATTGCTACAATCAAAACTGAAGTAAACCTCCTCTTTCCTTAATGATGTTCTCCTCATTCATTTCCATTCCATTAGCAAGAATAATGTAAACATTCTTTAGTGACTCCTCCTTTAGTGTAAGCGCCATGGGTCAAGGCTGCAGTATGGAATAGAGCACCATGTTATCCTTGCCACCTGTCATGATACGCTGTTGCAAATCTATAAACATTAGCAGCTTTTGAAAGGAAGTTGTAGTCATGGCTGAAGAGGGCTACATAGGGCTAGAGAATATATAATGGTTGCTACACAGATGCTGCTAAATACAGTCCCCCTGTTTACACTTCTGAAGGCATTGTGGTCCGGATGTAGATGATGCTACAAAAACAAGCAGAAGATAGGGGAGGAAGGGAGTCTTGCTGTCTAGCAGGGGAAAAAAATCTCTTTTCATTGAACTGTAAAGCCCAGGATGCTCTGGGGAAAGTTATGGCATTAGAGTGGCATAATAATACTAAAGATACTAAACTTTCATTCCAAAATATTATGCATCCCATTCAATTGTCATAACCTCTTCCACTTTTTAAAGATTTACAGCATTATTCATAGTGAGAGCATAAAGGAAGGCAAAGGGAACTCCATTACAATCTGAAATTTTGCTAGTATTTACATTGCCTTCTTTGAGACTATTCCTCATGTGACATGACTAAAACTACAGTATATGATTCTCACCAGAGTTTCCACACATGATCTTGTAATGTTTAATCATTCAAATAGACCTACCTCAGGCATTCATTATTTTTATTAGCACAAATTCGTACACATATTTTACAATTAGGTCTGATTGTTTAGAATCTGCGGACCTCTTAAATACAGAAACACACACACAAATAGGATGTAGCAATAACAATAGCATTTGCATTTCTATACCTTAATAGTGAACTCAGGAGTCTGTAAGTGATTTACAATATGTAAATCAATTGCCCTCAACAAGCTGGGTACGCATTTTACAGACCTATGAAAAGTTAGAAGGCTGAGTCAACCTGGAGCCCTCTGGGACTGAACTCACAACCTTGTGGCTGCAGTACTGGCATTTAACCACTGCAATGTAAAATGCTTGTTTTGAGATTAGCTGGAGTGCCTTCTGAACAAAGAGTATGGAATGAAAATGTTCCTGTTATACCACTATAAAAGGATTCTGAAAACTCTCCTACGTTTTGAAGGAGTACAGTTAGCCCTCCATTTCCATGAAATCAACATCCACCGATTCAACCATTTGAAAATATTCAAAAAGAAAAATCCCGAATGCAAACCTTGATTTTGTCATGTTATGTAAGGACATAGTTTTACTATGCTATTGTATATAATGGGACCTGAGCATCTTCATTTTTTGCTGTCCAGGGGACGGGCTTGAACCAAACCCAAGGAGATACCGAAGGCCCCTGTATACTAGAGGGTTACATGTGGTGTGCTCTGCTGGTAACCTGGTCAAGTGGCCACAATGCTTTGCTGTCTGTGTATTTCACGAAGCCCTCTGTGTAAGCGTGAAAGTGCCACACTTAATATGTGGTGAAGTGGTGTATTATAAGTTGCTGCTGTGAAAGAAATCACACTGGAAACATCCTTTACTCTGCTTACCCACAAGAAAAATTTGAACAAAATAGAACATTTCAAGGTTATTTGATGAAAATTCCAGATTAATAATGGAAGCCCTATTTAGTAGTTTTTTGCTCGTACAGATGACACAATAATAGTAGCAGAAAATATCAGAGATATGGAAAAGCCAGCATAGTATAATGGTTGAGTGTTGGATTAGACACTAGGAGACCGGGGTTCAAATCCTGGTTCAGCTATTGAAACCCACTGGGTGACCTTGGGCAAGTCAAACTCTCTCAACCTCAAAGGATGACAATGGCAAACCCAGACAATCTACATAATTTTACAGTTGAGGTCAATGAAAGAGATATAGTTCAAGATTTTCCATACTTGAGCTCAATCATCAATCAGAGCCAAGACTGCAACCAAGAAATTAGAAGAAGACTAGGACATGGAAGGGCAGCTATGAAGGAACTAGACAAGATCCTGAAGTGTAAAGATATATCATTAAATACCAAAGCTAGTATTGCCAATGCCATTGTATTTCCCATTTCTATGTATGTTTATGAAAGCTGGACAGTGAAGAAAGTTGATGGGGGGAAAAATCAACCCATTTGAGATGTAGTGCTGGAGAAAACTTCTGATAATATCGTGGACTGCTAAAAAGACCAATGGATGGGTCCTAGAATCAATCAGGCCCAAACTCTCCCTGGAAGCAAAGATAACTGAAGTTGTTGTATTTTGGCCATATCATGAGAAGAAAGGACTATTTAGAAAAGACTATAATGCTTGGTAAAGTGGAGGGCAACAGGAAAAGAGGAAGACCACATTTCAAATAGATAGCCTCAATCAGAGAAGCCACAGCCATAAGTCTGCAGGGCTAAGCAGAGAGACTGAGAATAGCGTGACTTGGAGGTCTCTCATACATAGGTTCGCCATGGGTAGAAGGCAACTCAAAGGCAATTAACAACAGCAACAAAAAAGTCCTGTAATCTGTAGCCAAGCAGGCTCACCATGCCATTAATAGGACTGAAAAATCAGGGTTCTAAATCTATCCAAGCACAGAAAACTCTGTACTGAACAAAGTCCAGCTCCCAATGGATGGGAGGCTACAGTGATAGGTGAAGGGGATGCAAATGGAGGTGTGGGCGAGCCTTATACAATTGGGGAGGGGGGTAAATTACTGGATTGGGCTTCATGATATCTTTTAATGAATGGAGAAACCTAAAATAGTAGTAGCACATTGCTGTAAACTTCAAAGGAATGAAGAAAGTGGCAGACTGAAGGAGGTACATAGGAAAACAGTTTTATAATGAGCTGCAGTCTTAAATTCTACTGAGAGTCAAGAGAAGCCTCTTTGGAGATAAATTAAGTGGAGAAACTGTCAGCCAAGCAAAAGAAACATACTTCCTTATGACAAATTTAAATTTTATGTTCTGTCAATAGATTCAGAGAAAGGAGCTACATTATCCAAGTGCAGGAAAAACAGAAAAAGTATCTATGTGCATTTGTATATGTAGCCCAGTTTTCAGCATCCATGTTGAATCACAATTCCCATTACAAGTATTCCAACCAGCACACCTGATGGCTTTGTTAGATTGGGGTGATTGTCCTGCTCTAGAGCGGCTGAACGTCTTTGGAGAAAATCCAAAGAGTGGGCTGATTTTATCCATTTCAAATTTGTTCTTTCTTCCTTCTCATGGGCCCTCTCTATGGCTAAACAGAATTATTACCAATCATTGATCTCCGCCAATGAGAGGCGCCCGCAGCGTTTGTTCTCCACCTTCAACACTTTGCTTAAACCTCCCTCTCCTCCTGTCTCTTCATCATTCTCTCCTAATGACTTTGCTAATTATTTCATCTCTAAGATCTCCACTATTCGCTCTGAGATAGTCCCCCCCAATTCTTCTTCTGCTCTTAATCTTCTATCACCCTCGCCTGACAAATTTTCTGTGTTTCCTCCTGCCTCTTTGGATGAACTCTCTACACTTCTGAACTCTTCCAAACCTGCAACTTGCTCTCTTGATCCAATTCCTACTCGTCTTCTAATCTCTATAGCTCCCTCCTTTCTGCCCTCGCTTCTCCATATCTTCAATCTCTCTCTCTCTACAGGCTCCTTCCCGTCGGACTTCAAACATGCTCTCATTTCCCCAATTCTGAAAAAACCTTCTCTTGACCCCTCCTCCTTGTCTAGCTATCGTCCGATTTCTCTTCTTCCATTTTCTTTCTAAGGTTTTGGAACGGGTTGTCTATTCGCGCTGTCTTGAGTTTCTTGAAGCCAATTCCATTCTCGATCCCTTTCAGTCTGGCTTCCGCCCAAGGCATTCCACAGAGACAGCTCTCACCAAGATCTCGAATGACCTTTTACAGGCCAAGGCTAATGGCCTTTACTCTGTTCTCATCCTTCTTGATCTGTCTGCAGCCTTTGACACCGTTGATCACTGTCTTCTAGTTGATATACTCTCTGACCTTGGGTTCTCAGACTCTGTTCTCGACTGGTTTAAATCTTATTTATCTGGCAGATCTTTTGCAGTGGTTGCAGGAGGTCAGACTTCTTCTCCTGTTCCCTTATCTGTTGGAGTTCCCCAGGGCTCTGTTCTGGGTCCCCTTCTGTTTTCTCTCTACACACTGTCCTTAGGAAAACTCATTAGCTCTTTTGGCTTTTCCTACCATCTCTATGCCGATGACACCCAGCTGTATCTTTCCGCCCCTGACCTTTCTCCAAAGCTTGAACAGCAAGTTTCGTCCTGCCTCACAGCTGTCTCGCAGTGGATGTGCCATCGGCGTTTGAAGCTCAACATGTCCAAGACGGAGCTTCTTGTCTTTCCTCCTAAGCCCACCCTTCAACACTCCTTTTCTGTCTCTGTGGACAACATTTCTATTCAACCAGTCCAGCAAGCCCGCAGTCTTGGTTTTATCTTTGACTCTTCTCTGTCGTGTATCCCTCAGATCCAGACCACAACCAAGGCTTGTAGACTCTTTTTGTACAATATTGCCAAAATCCGACCATATCTCTCCGCCTCTACTGCCAAGATCCTGGTCCATGCTCTAGTGGTCTCACGACTTGATTACTGTAATGTCCTCCTGGCTGGGCTTCCTCTTTCTCACCTCCGTCCTTTAATCTCTGTTCAGCATTCAGCTGCACGCATTATCACTTCCACCCACTGCTCTGACCACATCTCTCCTGTGTTGGCATCCCTTCACTGGCTCTCCTTCCCCTTCCGCATTCAGTATAAGCTCCTGCTGTCGACATTTAAAGCCCTCCATGGACTGGCCCCTCCTTACTTATCAGACCTTCTTTCTCCTCACCTTTCCACTCGGGCCCTCCGTTCTGGTAGTCAAGGTCTGCTGTCTCAGCCCAGGATTTCCTCTGCCCCATCCCGGATTCGCCCCTTTTCACTCGCTGCCCCTCACTCCTGGAACCTTCTTCCCCCGCGAGCAAGAGCCATCACTTCTTTAACCAGCTTTAAAACGGAGTTGAAAACCATCCTGTTCAGAGAAGCCTTCCCAGGCATTGCATAATTGTCTCTTACTATTTGATGTTCTTGTGGTGCCTGTTTATTGAACCATTTCCTGTATTGCTATGTACTGTATATGCATTATCCTACTTGAGAGTATGTATTTTCCCTGGAAAATGATTAACCATCCATTATGAAGCCAAGCCCTCCCTCCAGTCCATCTGCCTTGGTCTAGGCCTTGGAGGTAGAGAGGAACTGCTAGACCTCTTACCCTTTCCCTCCACCACCCCCTTCTCCTTCTGTGTCTTGTCTTTTTAGATTGTAAGCCCGAGGGCAGGGAATCGTCTAACTAAAAGATTGTATGTACAGCGCTGTGTAAATTTACAGCGCTTCATAAATAAAGGTTAATAATAATAATAATAATTGTGGTCATAGTCCAACACATCAAAAAGACAACAGATTGGAGATGGCTTGCATTAACCTTTAATCAGCCTTTGAGGCAAAGACAGTAGCATAGGACCTAAAGAACAAAAGATTTCATTTTCTCTCATCTTCCTCATGCCAGTGTGCCAGTCATATTCTGCTCACAGTAGCAGAGAGTTTTACATACTTGTGTTTTACTGTATTTTCAAAATTACAGTACCTGATGTTTTTTTAAAAAATAAAAAACAGTGTGAAAACTTAAGGTTGCTCTGCCTTCATCATGTCATTTGTGCTTTACAATACTTATTTTTAACATATTCAAAGGGCTCATTGTGGGTAGCAGACACTGAATATTAATTAATGAGTGGGCCCCTTTTCCCCATCTATCAAGCATGAAAAAAATACAGCCAAAACCCAGGAAAGTGCCATTTTAGTGTATTCATGTGGAATGAAAGATCAGTCCCTTCCATTTACTGAAGCATCTCATATTGTAACTGTTGGTATTTGTATGTCACCTTTTCTCCAGTCTGGGACTCACAGCAGCTTACTAAAGTTAAAACAGATGCAGCTGAAGAAAATCATCCAAAGGCTATACTCTCTCTTCCTGAATCCTGTCACAACTGTAATTTGCCCCCTTCTCTTTCCCAGACTCAGTTCACACATAACACCAAACCATGATTAAAGTCACTGGGTTTTGTGATCTGTCAGCCAATCAAACTAAGGACTTTTTCATGAAGGGAAAATTGGAAGTGTATCCCAGGGTCAATCCGCAATCAATCATGGGATTTCACATTATTTTGCATGAGACTATCAAACGATGTCGAACACAGTCCAGCCTCAATCTGAATGCAATCATGAGGCATCCCAAAAATAGTTAAATTCGGTAAACTATTGAAGTTATAAATCCTGTTCTACTCCAAATTCGCAGTCAATCTACTTTTGTCTGTTTTGAAATGCATGTCTCAATCAGCCTTGGATTGCCTTTGTAAGAAATACACTACAGTCCCCATGATCCTATTCGCTACCCGCCTCAGCAGTCTCACTGGCAGGGAGCCTAGCCAGAGTGTTCCTGGGCCTTCCTCTGGCTCCTCCTCCTCCTTCTCCCTCTGGCTGAGAGAGCGTGACTTGCAGCAGTGGCGGCAGCAGCGTTCTGTCTTTCTCTCCTCCCACTCCTTCCCCACTGGCTCTCATTCAAGCCGGCCTGGGGCCCGCTTGCTCTGGCTCCACTTCAACTCTAGAGGCCAGTAAAGGAAGATGAGGAGGAGGAGGAAGGCAGCGGGGATGAAGGGAGGGAGGAGAGGAGCCAGGAAGAGACCTCCAGAGCAGCAGGCAATGCTGAGGCAGCTGAGCAGCCCTGATTCAGGAATCGAGAAATTCCTCTCCTCCCTCCCTCCCTCCCTCCCCGCTGCCATCCTCCTCCTCCTCCTCCTCCTCTTCCTTTCCTGTCCCAAAATGCTCAGGACATTTTACTGCATGAGCCCAAGCAGCCAATGATTCACCCCTATTTGTGCATGTTTTGGTGCATAGTACTCCAGAAAATAACCAATGTATATCTCCGCCTCCTTGTCAACAAAAGTACCATATATAGAGCACCTGCATCATACCGTGCCGCTGCGTGCACGAGTCCCATTCATTTAAATGGAGCTCGAGCATAGGCAGTATTTGCTTTATGTGAGGGAGTCTGGAATGGATCCCCTGCAAAAAAGCAAGGGCGCACTGTATATACCTTACTATAAATCGATCTCTCGTAAAAGTCAGGGTCGGGTTTGTTGGCAACATTTATGAATTTGATTTGAACCAAGAAGAGGTCCAAGGTAAAATTTAGGGGCATGTAACAAAGGATAAAACAAAGGAAAACAATGCCAAAGAACTTACAAAATTCCAGCAGGCCTAACTGTGTTCACGCTGGATGGATGAGAGAGTAGAGGGGAGTCAATGCTTCCAGAGCAGATTACACTCTTGCCTTTCACCAGGAAATGGTTCCTTTTTCATAAGAGTTAAATTATATGCATTACAGTATTACATTGACCCATGGATAGGGTGATTCGGGTCTTTTTGACTAAAATGTCTAGACTTATACATGAGTATATATAGTAATATGGTATAAATTTAAATAATAATTTTCTTATCCTTTTATGACAACCCAAATCTTCTGCCTGGGGTGGCTGTCTCACTCTGTCTAATGGCAAAACAGCCCCCCAAATTAATTTTCTGTGGAAGCAAAATTTACAAGGGGTCCAGAAGGAAGATAATAGCCCAACAATAACTGAAAGACATTTCATACCCTGAAATGACCTCTTTTGCACTCAAATTCCTGTATTCAAATTCCAGCAATGTCAGCTTTACTGTTCTATTCTCAGAATAGCAGTGAAATTCTATCCCAGTACCACATTATGCAATTCACTATTTTAATAATAATAATAATAATAATAATAATAATAGGATTTATTTATATGCCGTCCAATCACTGGGAATCAAATCTAACAAATATTCAAGACCACCTCCCACCCCAAAGTGGGTGTTTCACTTGAAAATAAACGTTTGTTTAAAAACTAAAATTTTGATAAGGAAAGATTCAGCCAGAAATGGGCCCTGGAACAGATGAGGCCCAAACTCTCCCTGGAAGCAAAGATGATTAAACTGAAGTTGACCTATTTTGGCCATATCATGAGAAGAAAGGACTCAGCAGAAAAAACTACAACGGAAAGAGGAAGACCATATACCAGATGGATAGACTCAATCAGAGAAGCCACAGCCATGAGTCTTGGGGAACCCTCATATAAAGGGTCACCATGGGTTGGGCTCAACTTGAAGACCATTAACAACAACAAAAAGTGGCAGCAGAACCCTCTGACAGACAAGGCTAAATATAAACTACAGTTCCTGAATTCTGTGGCTGTTAAAGCAGTGTCAAACTGTATTATTTTTGTAGTGCAGTTGAAGCTCTAGAACTAGTTTAGAAAGTAGGAATATATGTTTTTAACTACATTTTGCAAAGAAACATAGTTAATACATTTTTGCACATTTGTGCACAGAAAAACAGACTGAGACAGAAAGATTGGGGGGGGGGGGGAGAACAAGCACATGCCCACTAATGTTGTTATATTTTGGGTTGCTATACTGTGCTGGTTTGGATTATGATCTCAGATTCCCCTCTGTCTACGGACTGATGCCCATAATCAGCTGAACATGGCAGAATTCCAAGATACTAGAATAAGCTGTACTTTCACTGCAGTGGAGGAGAAGGTTGTGGTGTTGAACACTCCAGCTATGTTTTAAAAAAGTAAACTCCCTGCAGGTAGAAAACTAGCACAGCCAGAAGTAGCCTAGGTTTGATCCTTTCTTCTTCATATAATAAATTATTCTTTTTTTAAAAAAACACAGGAAGGATTTTTAAGATGGTATCCCTTCACAAATGCTGTAAGGTGATTTAAATTCACTCTGCCACCTCTGGACACCAGCACATTTCACTCTCTGTACAGAACAGGCCAAATGAGCCCTCAAGGGGCTGAAAGATAATGCTAAGCTGACTGTGCTGAATTTTAAATTTTGTTTAATGCTGAGCTGTTAAAAACCTTTATTTGGTCCATTTGTTTTGTCTCTGGGGAAAAAATCCTAGCGGATATTGTTTGATTTGAAACAACTAGGCTTAGCCTGGATACCACAGGGAGCCCTAGAAGTAGGATTTCTATTTGGATCTCTCTCTAAGCTCTACATTTTAATTAAAAATTCAGCACAGGGTGCACCTTGAAGAGCTCTGCATGATTGGTCAAAACCAAAATATCCTTAACAGATTAAGCTGAACAGCTAAAGGGAAGCCTGTGGGATTTGTTGGATTCCCCAGGGAATTTTGTTGCCTTCTTCCTGACCCTTCTGATAAATTGGACAAATGTACTTTTTATTGCAATTGCTGCTGAGTTTATACAGTTGCTGTTTCTCTGTAGAACACTACAGGATTCCTGGCAGAATCTTATTTTTTGTCTGGTGGGAGCTGTCCAGGCTGAACATCATGGCTGACAATTTATTAGAAGCTGGAAATGAATTTCTTCAGCCTCAGCTTCACCTTAGATATGAATCCGTCTAACAAAAACACCACAGCCTGCCCCTTTGCTGCAAAGTCATTTCAGAAGAGCAACTGAATGGGTAAGAAGAGTAGGCAGTCCTTTTTAACCCATGATAAGGTTGTGGTGTCTAAACAAGGGTAGTTGTTTTCTTGCCAGAAAGCTATTTTGAGAGGCAATGAGAGAGTGAGAAATGCATACATACACAATACAGACATACAAACATACTGGCTCAGAAAAGAAGCAATAAATAAATAAATAAATAAAAGACAATACTTAACCTTCTATTCCCACTGATTCTTCTCTGAATTTTACCCCAACTCACTCCCTCCCTCTCTGAATGTGGAAAGCAGTGTATGTGTGATCGTGTGTGTGCGTGAGAGAGAGAGAGAAAGAGAGAGAGAGAGAGCTCGCAGACACAGACACGGTCACAAATGCATTGCTTTTCACATTCAAGGTTGTATATTCATGTTTTACCTTGCAAATCTGCATCAGGAAATTTGGATGGAGGGGAAAACTGGCTATGTTTTCTTGGAGAGAAGTGGATTCAGTGAGCAGTGAAAGTATTAAGTATCGCACATCTCTGTCACTTTTCCTTTCCAGGTTCCCCTAAATTTGTTTCTTTCTCACTCTCATGTGTTTTGGAAGAAAACAACAAAAGCAGATTGGCCTGGTCACAGCCAAATCATGATTTTCCCTTTGGGGCCCATGCCTCATCTGGTTCCCTACACTCCCCTGACCTTTTTCCTCTCTTCACCTCAGTTTTTCCCGCTAACTTCCTGGCCTGCGGAAACAAGTTCAGCATAATGTCTGATTTGAGAAAACTATGTTTACCACTGTTTGCCTCCAAACTAGATCAGAAATACCACTTCAAAACATGGAGCCACATTAATTGATCATGTGAGAAAGGCCCTGAAAGCACAGCTCTGAAATATAAATGATCAAATAAGTTCAATGCATATCTGTCACTAAAAACATTCATAACATTCTCTCCAGTATCTGAACAGTTTAGTTCTGCAACCAAAGGTCCCTTCACATGGCTTCCTAGCAAGTAGTTTTGAAACCAGTTATATAAAAGTAGATCAAAAGGAAAATATAGAAGGTGTAATTTTACAGTGCGTTCCAAAAGAACTATACGATCCTCTGATGTGCAGTTTAGCTGTATTGATACCCATTCTTCTTTTGACTGTGTAAGCTGCAATGAAAATAGTTATATTGAAAGGCAGTATAGAGTTTTTAGAACAAATAAATAAAATCCTGAGAGACAGGGAGGGAATTAAAGGATATGCCAAAGGCACAGACTCAGTAACCAAATTGCTGTTTGGCTAGGACATCTGGACTGGGCTGCAGTCTGGGTTATTTTGCATGATTTATGTGTAACAAGAACTAGGCTCTGACAGTAACTGTCAAAGGGAAAGCATTTCAAGAGAGGTCAATACAGATATAGCTACATTTGCTGTTTATTGAGTATACCTGTCTCTTTTTTAAAAAAATTATAATTGCTTTGGCTTTAATGATAAATATGACTGAGTTGTGTCACTTTTTACAAAGAAGAGAACAACCCTGAAATCTGACTAAGGTTGCACCATGTGCCAAGATATAAGAGCTGGCTTGCGTCTAATAGTTGTGAGCAATTCATTTATGAGGGTTGGTGTCACCCCAGTGCAGTAACTCATGGGCTGGAAACACAAGGAATCAGACCAATGGTCCCACAGATCAGGGCACTGAGGAAGAGAGGCTGGAATCCTTGCTGCTGACAAGGAGGTGGATCAGGAAACCAGAAGGGACCGTCTGTGTCCCAGGCCATTCCTGTCTACCTGCCTTGTTCAAAACTCCTGAACAGGTCCAGGAACCATTCAGCAAAAAAGTGGTCTCTGGAAGTTCACTGTGGCATGTAAACAGTGTCCCAGCCATCTTCCTTGCCACTCCTGACTGGTGGACTGGGTCCTTCCAAGGACCTTCAATCTCCAGAAGCCCCAGTCTACCCCTGGAGAGGCACAGCAAAACACACTGGAAGGCAATCCCTTCTCACAAATGTCACCAGATGTGGCCCGTACCCCTTAGAAATGCTCCAGGCTGAGATCCTGTTATAAATACTATGTAAAGATCTTATTTAAGTGAATGGGATCTGTGTACACTTCACTCTATTTGGATGACTCCCTTTCTGAATGCTCAAGTAAAACAGGTTTTCCTTCCTGTGGCAGCTGGTGGCTTCCATAATAGTAAGGTACAGTCAGTCCTTCTTATACATGGATGTCTTATACACGAATTCAAGCATACACGGTTTGAAAATATTCAAAAAAAGTATAAAGTTCAAATATCATACCTTGATTTTCCATTTTTTAAAGGGACACCATTTTGCTATGTCATTATATTTAATGGGATTTGAGGAGCATCCATGGATTTTGTTATACACGGGGGATCTTGGAACCAAACCCCAGCGTATAACAAAGGTCCACTGTATTAAGTCTGGTCTAGGTCTCAGTACTGAGTGTTTAAAATATTTTCTAAGGTGTTGAACCTCCAAAATAGGTTTAGCACCTTGGATAAGTCCTCTAAATCTTTAAACTAAAACCAGGAGCAAATCCAGCTATCTATCTATCTATCTATCTATCTATCTATCTATCTATGTTCAATGCTGGAATGTTCCAGCTGATCATTAACGCTGAGAATTAACAACCTGATGGTCTTTCCCCACAGAAAGAAGGAAGATTTACTCACTAATCTCTGGTTATCACTCTATGGTGATGCTGAAGACCCTGTCTCCAAAGAACATTTTAAAACCTATGAAATCAGGAATGGGCAACCTCTGGCCCTCCAGATGTTGGACTACAGCTCCATCATCCCTCGCCACCAGCTAATCTAACTAGGGCTGATGGGAGTTGCAGGGCAAAAAACATCTGGAGCGGCACTAAAGATCCTTGAAAGGGCGGGTAGTGGGCACTGAGAAGAATAGCCATGTTGTTCCTTAGCACTTTTTAAAAACATGGCTGGATGTATGTCTCTGCATGAGTTTATGGCACAAAACTTCAAACTAAGTTTTAAAATGAATTAGAACGTGGTGCTGTTATGGGGAACAACATCAAAACGAGATCTGTGTGTGCAATGGTGTACATTTATTATACAGAAGTTGACCATATGTAGCAAGCTAAATTCCTCAAACACTATTGTGTTAGGCATGAAGAATTTTACTCTTTCCTTTTACAATTTCTGCAGCATCCAAAATCTGATGAACTACAGCAGATTTTTAACTCCATAGAAGCACTGATCCAAACAGAGCAGTGCCTATTAAAACTACAAATCTGAATGGTGAAAGGTACAGAAAACAAAAGACATGAATCAAATGGAGGGCCAAGTGCCCCACATTCCATATCATTTTGCTATAGCAACAATTGATTTTTGTAGATCTATGTCAAGAGTACTAAATTTGTGCATTATTATTATTACTGAAAAGTCTCCTTCTTGATATTATAAAAAACATAGCTGCTTCGCAATCCTCTTTTGTGTTCTGCAAAATCTGAATTTACTATATGTTAAAGTAACATATTTGGCTCCCTCAACTCATCTCACATTTAAATAAGTGAACTGCATGCACAAATTTCTATTTAATGGCTTTCAACATTCCTACAATGCAACACTGTCATGCACTGCCCAAACAATTTCCCCAAATTAGTAAACTATAGTTTAAACAATATTTCAAAACATCCCACCAAATGTCATGAAGGGACAAGAGGCTTGTATTAAGAATTATTGTATTATTACTTTTTCCTTTCATTATATAGATAGAGTTTCCTATTTAGGTCCCTCTCTCTTTAAGACTAACTGTCTCTATCTCAAGATTCAAACTGTTAATCTTATAGCTGGTATGTGTCTCTAGCCTGGCAATATATAAATATATATAAATTTTCCTGCTATATATAACTATCTTTAGCTAGATTAGGTTTTAGTTTTGTTATGTATATATTTATTAAAGCCATTATTATTTGTTTTTAAACTACAAACTTAAGTGTTTGTTGTTCCTTTGAATTAATCTTTATTTTTAGGAAAGCATATTAAAATATAATCTGACCCATACTTCTGCTGTATTGATAGTGAAAGCTAGATTCTGACAGGTTTGACTTTTATACTTGCCTATTTTTGTTTCCCTTTAAAAGGGTTAACACCCTGGGAAACTCAAATTGCAGCCCACACTGACTGATATTTGGAGCTGGAGTCCAAAAAAGTAAATATCAAAACTTTATGTTTTGATGCATTTCATGAAAATGAAAAAGATAGCAACTCTTCCTCTACCATTCCCTTCTTTCTAGCATACTGTAATCACATTATAATAGCTGCAGAAATTTTGCCGAATGTAATCAATTTACTGTGTTAGAACAAACTGTTGTGTTTTGTCTGCATTTAGCCATATTGGACAAGATGAATCAGAGCAGTCTGCAAGGAAGTTGACCATAGGTGGTCACAGAAAATTTCAAGTTCTTTTTTTTGAATGGTTATTATTGATATTGCTATACGAGAGCAGCATACTATTTATGAATTTAGTATATCTTTGGGTCTCCAAGTACTTTATTGTATAAAATTACACGGCCATACAATAAAACAAACTATTCCTCAATTTATTAACATTTTGGTTTTATATCTATACAGAACATAGAGAAATCACTGAATTATATAAAAAAAAAATTCTCATGTTTATTATTGTGTAATATAACAATATCCCACAAATCATCCTAATATTTTGAATGACTAGACCTAGAATCCAGTGTTTCTATGGCATTTGTACTGCAACATTTTCTTTCTTAAATTTAATTTCTCAGATAAGGTGTAAAACATTTCTGACATTCTACATTTGAAATGAACCAAATAAGAAAGCAAATCAGAGCCTGGAGGTATAGCATTTTTACTGTTCCTCAAACAGCAAAATATATACATCGTCAATGTAGTTAGTTAGCCTACACTGAGCACAACAATGCAGTCAAAAGTACTATTGTCTCATACATTTCAATATGATAAATTATGTACATTAGTAACTATCCTTTGAAATCAATAGGACTTAAACAAGCTTAACTTGAGTTCTACCTGACGTCTCTTTTAAATCACTTCTAAACACAGCATTTCTTGATCACAGTAACAACAGGTGCAACATTAAACTCCCTTGTAACCTTTTTTTATCTCTTTATTATAAATCAGTCTAGGTACCTAGTACTTGTTCAAGCAAATATCAAAAATAGCTTTTTAAAATTAGTTTTTTAATCTATTTCTTGAGCTACAAAGACAGTTCTCTCCCCCCCCTTCTCACACACACATGCACACACTCTGTTGGCATTAGATGCCTCTCTCTTTAAAACTGATGTATATTAAAAAAAAACAGTCTAAAGAATATTTGAATTAAGGTCTTTAATCTTATTTTAGTTTTTTTTAAAACGTCTTCCTAATCCTTCAAAATAGAACACATTTTATATTATGTAACATTATATAACAGTTCCAGTACTGTATAATTTGTTTTTCTTAAACATGTTGCTATAAAGACTTAGGTTTTGTTTTTCTTTCTGAACAGTGGCTCGGAAATTAATTTTTGGTATGAGAGAGTCACATAATCCAGAGTAGATCTGATAAAGTACTGCTCATTAAAACAATTTGTTCATGGCTACTATACCTAGTCAAACAGAATCAGACCCTGCAGAGCTCCTCTTGCGGTCTCTTTCCAAATAATGCTTTCTCAGTTATGCATTGGGAAATATTTCACTTCTGGGTGCTATGTTTGTATACAACTTCCTACCCATCCTCCTAATTGCACTAAGTTCTTATTTTATTCCCTAGGAGAAAAAACTGTTTGTTCTTCTGTTGTCATCTTGGGAAGTTCAGCATGCACAGCAATAGGAAAGTACTCTAAAAATAAGTAATCTGTCAGCCAAATTCACTCCCTTCCTGTCTGCAATTTTACAACCCAGTCAAAGGATAAAATAAGGACACACTGTGAGCAATGCTTCTTTACCATCCTACAACATGAACAAATAAACATATTTCTTTCATCCTTTCTGTTTTGTTTTTTCAAAACCCACTAGGAAGATGTGGGAGAAACGGTGTTGTGACGTGCCATAGTGCGTAGTAGAAGAGTTGTTCACATACAGAATCCACTATACTGTTTACGCTTGTTTTCCTTTGAAGCCAATTTCAAAACCTACTATAGTATTAATTTGAGGGTTCTGAATTTTTGTTTTTAAAAAAGAATAAAAATGTAAATTCAACACAGAGATCAGGGCTCACCTTTTAGAGCTCCTGGGTTTGGAGATAAGGGAATCAGACCTCTTCACCCTTAACCATTGGTTTCATCTTTTCCAACCTTCTGCAACAGCTGCCTGTGTAAAACTAGATGTCTCTAAGGAAGAACATGATCTGTGACTGTGCAGATGTTCTTGGACAGGGCGTTATTTGAAGAAAAGTAGTCATCGGACACAAGGGAGGGGGGAAATAGCCAGTTTTGTTAGAAATGAGTGCCAAAAGGATAACATTGGATGTCTTGATTGAATATTAAAAATGAGTAACAGCTGCAGGAGAAGGAACTAGCTATATATAAAAAAATGTTTAGGAGGAATCATAGTTGGCTGGTTTTAATACAATGGGAAAGCATAATTTGCCAATAGAAGACTAACTTCCCCTTGCAAAAGAATCAAGCCAGGGTGATTAACAGTCAAAGAAACAGACTGAACTCAGGGCAGCAGACATAATGGTGGTTCTCCATCCAAGTACAGAAACAAGCCACACTGGCAGGTGAATCTTACATTGGCACTGGTGATGGAGCAGCACTCTGAGGAGTGTGGGGCAAGCGGTTCTGGCAGGCATGGCTCTGGCATTCAGCAACTCACTGCTGTTCCCCTCCTCACATACCTCTGGTAAGAGAGGTGCCTAATTCACTCTGCTGTATGGTTGCTCCAGACTTGTTATATGTTTGCTCCTAGTGTATTTTATGAATGATCTGAGCCACTTTGGGGGCTCTAGTCTAAAGCCAGATACAAATTTACTGTGAAAATAAATTAGCAAGAAAGAAGTAATTCCTTTTGATTGTTCAAGGAGGAGGAAAAATGTCCTACCCTCCAACGTTTCACAGATGAAAACAAGGACACATTTGGCCAAGCAACATCACAGTGTGGTTAGCATGGCAAAAGTTACTAGTGAGGAAGAAAATACAAGCTAGGAGAGGCTGCAGTAGTTTGCTTTTGCTTCGAACTGCTGAGAAGGGCAGGATTCTGCCCCCTCCCGTCTTCTCTCCCCTGGTGAGTTCACTGAGTACAAACTAGTTTTGCTCTTTGAACTTTGTAGCTCTCGAAGGAAAGTGACAGCAAATAGTGAAAGAGGGAGGAGGCAAGAGAAACTGAGGCATTTTAAAAGCAGCTGAAAAAGTAGAACAACAGATAATTGGATCAGATACAGGTATGGATTTTAAACTCAAGGTTCCTATCTGACTTCTCCTCATACCTTCACACTAAGCCACTTTCATCCACAACATTAGTTGGTTAAATTATTTAAGCAGATGTTAAACTCTGACAATTCCTATGCATAGTAATAACAACATGGTTCATCGGTAAAGGTAGAACCCCTTTTGACATTGTATTCAGGCACAGTGAACCAAATAAAACACCAAAACAATAAAAAGATATTGTTGTGATAATGCCACATATTCCCACTGCATAGTATTTATTTATTTATTTATTTATTTATTTATTTATTTATTTATTTGTATGCCGCCCTCTGGCAAACCAATCCGGGCGGTTAACAACAGGAAAATATAAAATATGACAATTAAAAACACTTTATCCCTCCCCCCTTAAGACAGTATTAAACAGTCTAACATATTAAAACACAATATCAATTCATAAAAACAACAGTTAAAAACTAAAACTAAAAACCCTGATATCCCTCTGTTGATCTTCACCATCACTAAGATGGTGCCACGGGAGGAATGAGAGAATCAGGGAACCTGGGCCGGGATGGTTAATCTGGAAAGGCCTGGAAAGTGACATTTTAAAAAGAAAATTTGTCAATCAAGTGCTTTCCACATATGTTTGAAGCCAAAAGGCAATCCTCTTCCCCATCCTTACCATAAAATAGAATCATAGAGTTGGAAGAGACTACAAGGGCTCCAGTCCAAACCCCTGCCATGCAGGAAATCTAAATCAAAGCATCCCTGGCAGATGGCTATCCAGCCTCTGTTTAAAGACCTCTAAGGAAAGAGACTCCACTACACTCCGAGGGAGTGTGTTCCACTGTCGAACAGCCCTTACCGTCAGGAAATTGCTCCTAATGTTGAGGTGGAATCTCTTTTTCCTGTAGCTTACATCCATTGCTCCAGGTCCTAGTCTCTGGAGCAGCAGAAAACAAGCTTGCTCCCTCCTCAATATGACATCCCTTCAAGTATTTAAACAGAGCTATCATATCACCCCTTAACCTTCTCTTCTCCAGGCCAAACATTGGTCAAGCTATTATAGTTAAGGTCTGTTTCCTTCTGCAGGGGTCTAAGATGCTCTCAGATACCTTGTCTCTTATATACCAAATTACTTCCCTAAAACCAACCACCACTTGACTGATTATGATAAATATCTGATTCTGGGACACCACTAATCTTACAGCTGAAATGGGCAACATATGTCCATCAGTACTGACAATGCTAGCAAGGAATGATGGGAGTTGCTGTTCAATAATATCTGGAAGGCCACAAGTTGCCCAATATTTATTTGTAAGGCTACAAATTGCTTTACAGCTTGACACTAAATGATAGACTGAGTCACTTCTATGGAACACGTAAAATAAGTATCTTTCAAAGGGCTATAAAGGAGAGTAAAAATCTAAGGATTCGAAGCTGATTATCACATGAAGACCTCAACCTAATTTATTAGCCTACGCAAACAATCAGTTCAGCTGCTGCAAGAACAATCTTTCTTTCTCTAATGCAGAAGTTCATTACACAGGAAGGCCAAGGAAAAGGAAATGTCAGAGAAAGAGGGAAACCAGGTAGCAAATAGAAGAGCCCATTTCAGGGACTTGGTTTACCACTGTCTGCAGCCCCAATTTACTGATGACATGTGGTCAACTTGTTACTCCCAAGAAAATGCAGCAATAAATATGAAAAAGATCACCCAATTCCTAGTATAAAACCTACAGTCCCCAAGTTTGGAAATGTTAACATTAGCACTAATGGGTCTATATTAAATAGTTATGAAAAAGTAATCTATTGATTTTTTTAAAATACAAAAAAATCTATAAAATTAATTGTTATATTAATCATTAACAAAAATTATAAATTGTTAAAACATCCCATTTTTAAAAATGTTTTTAAACTACTAAAAATGACCAAACACCCCCAAAAGCTTCTCCTAAAGTAACGTGTAAATGATATGCATAGTTAATAGTTATCCAAAAGCTAAATATTGTTGGTATCTAATTCTTAAAATAGTTAGTTTTAAATTAATTTTTGTAAGTGTAAACGAATTGTTGTTGCTGTTGTTAACTGCCATCGAGTAGACTTCGACACATGGTGACCCTGTGGATGAGACATCTTGAAGACCTCCTGTCTTCTACTGTTCTGCTTAGGTCTTGCAAATTCCTGCCCATGACCTCCCTGACTGAGTCTAGCCATCTGGCCTGCAGTCTTTCTCTCTTTCTACTATCCTCTGTCTTTCCTAGCATATTATCTTTCCTAGCATTATTGCCTTCTCATGATGTGGCCAAAGTACAACATCCAGGAGTTGATATATGTGTGAACTGTAGCAGTTCAACTGGAATATCATCTTTTCCTGGTAATTTATTCTTCTCAGTTTCTCTTATTGCAGCTTTGACCTTGCTTTCTAGAACTTGGGGTTCATCTTTGTATGATGCTTAATTCGATGTGTCATACATTTTTCCTCTCTTTTATATAGCTCTTCTATCGATTGCATCCAGGGTCTAACAAATTAATTTTTAGGCATCATTTCTAAGCTCTGTACAGACCACATAGCACAGTAGGTCTGAAATATGCCTTCCCACTCCAAGTAATACTTCTTAGGTCATATTTTCAAATCCTAAAAGTCTTTACAGTGTCTGCTAAATTAGCATGTTAACACATGAGTGAGCCTTATGAAGCATGAAAACATAACTAATTAAAAGCAGCAAGAGCATCAACAGTTTGTCACCCATGTGCCAACTAATGAGATTTTTTAAAAAGTTAACCTCATTCTGTTGCCAAATTTAAAATTCTACAAACTGCTGGCAACAGGCTTCGCCCACAACATTACACATATTTAGCAACTTCCAAATCTTTGGGGGTGTATGATTAAAGAGCAATGAAGAGCCTGGCAAACAGACAGCAACTCCAGGTTGTAGCTAAAAGATAATTTAATGGCATGGCTATTTCATAGAGCTAATAAATACACATTAACAGAAAGAAAATCCCTTTAAAAAAATTATTAGCCAGGGCAAGGTACATTTGGTAATGTACCTTGTGTGTGTTTCACCCCAATTAGTTCATTTAGCAAAAAGTGAAAATAGGAGGTCTTTCTTTGAAACAAAAAGGACTGTTGTGATGCTTTTAAACTAAAAGGTATGATATGACACATCTTTTATGTTTCTGCAGTCACAGATGAACACAGCTATCATTATGGAAAAAAAATACTTCCAGTTTCACAGAGCTATTCTAGAATTCTTTTCTATTTGTACATTCCCTATGCAGACCCTGCTGTAAATTCAGTGTTGTAGAAAGCTAGGTTCATTGCCTCTTCAGGTCTTCTCCTTAACAATGTTAAAACTGAACAAGCATCTTTTTTTGTCTTACCTCCCAAAGTGCCTTGAAATCTTTCTGCTCAATTCGCAGCAGCTCACTGTTTTCCCTTGTAACAATAGTAGCATGGCGAGGGGTGTTATCCAAAATCGACTCTCCAAAAGCTGTTCCTATTCCCAAGGTGCAGATTGTCACTGCGTCCTGTGAATCAGAATTAAAGGGATACACACTCAGCCCTTGAGTTCTGCAGAGTTTCATGTCACAGTACTGCCAAAGACACAACAAGCTTCAGTTGTAAACAAATGTTTTGGAATATGACAGTTATTTGCCTGTGAATAACACAGTACAATTTCTGACAAAAACTGTGACTTAATTTGAACAAAAGCTCAGCCTCCAACACACTTCTGTTCAGTTCGGTGTGTCTGAAATAATAATAATGAAAAAGAGAGCCGTACTATAAGAAAACAGTTTTCTGCCATCATAATTTGGTGATCAAAGTACTAGCGGCTTTCAAACAGGCCCTGATCCAATAGTGCAATAAACTAATTGGGGTGAAACACGTGGTCAAAATGAAGTGGCTTCTGACCACTTTGGAGGTGTGGCGACATACACCTCCAAAGTGCATGCCTTTAAAGCAGCCAGAAGCAATGCTGAAGCCACATTCCAGTTCATAGGACCAGAGCAGCCGAGATAATCTGCCTTCTGGTGGCACAGGTTGGCCCCTGTGCGCGTGGCCTGCCTTGGAAGCAGTCTGTGTGGGGTTCTGACCTACTTCTGGTCAGAGCAGACTTGGGCAAAACCTTCTCTGTGTGTCCCTCTTTTATAAGAAAAACTCTTTTTAAAAACAAGAATGGAGTTGTTGTTTTTTAAAGGGGGAAACACAGGGCTCCCTCTGAGGGCCTGGCAGAGAATCAATTTAGAAAATAAAAATTCTGCAAGGTAAGAAATGTGAAGAAGGGAAGAGACAGCCTAAGGCTGCACAGTACCCAAAATCAACCAAGTTATTCTGATACTCTACATGAAGTGCATGCACACGCAGAAATCCCACAAGCACTGCCCTTTCCTAGCAGCAAAGATATAATAATAACAAAAGTAAGTAATCATTAGCTGCCCTTTCATGACATGAAAAAATTTTGCTGACAGAAAAGTAAGGAAAATATTTTTAAAGGTGAGCTTTTTCCTCAGACCAGCTGCAAGTTCATTTGGTTTTCTAGACTTCAGAACCCCTATTTCTTTCTGTTCCCTATTAAGAAATCTACTCCCCTTGGGGAAAGTAAGGCACATGATTCCAATTAGGTGGGTTAACATGGCTTTCAAGGAACTCCCACTGTTCCTGTAGGCCAGTTTGAGGAATATTATCAGCTAAACACCTTTGCCTCGCTTGTTGTCCGCTCCCCCCCCCCCCCATTCCCAGAAATAGCAGGAGGATCTACTCCTGGGTATCCACTGAAGGTCAGCTACAGAGTGGTCTTAAAACAAATAAATAAATAAAAGATTACTCATAACCTAGGAAGATACACTTTTTTCTAAAACTACACACTGGTTGCACACCTTCTGGGCAAAAACTGAAAAAATCCGCATCACAAAATCACATGCTGTGAGGCAATCGATCTACACTGTGTTGTATGAAAAAGGAAACATGGAAGCTTTAGAATAACTTCTGTCTGGAACTTAATTCCTTATTTATTTGTTGTTGTTTTATGCCTTCAAATCATTTCCAACTTATGATTACCATATCATGTGGTTTTCATGGTAAATTTCTTCAGAGGGGGTTTTGCCATTGCCTTCCTCTTGTTGTTGTAGTGCGCTTTAAAGTCATTTTGATTTATGGCGACCCTAAGGGGGACCTATCATGGGGTTTGCTTGGCAAATCTCTCCAGAGGGGATTTGCCATTGCCATCCTCTGAGGCTGAAAAAGTGTGACTGGCCCAAGGTCACTCAGTGGATTTACATAGTTGAGCTGGGATTTGAACCTGGTCTCCCAAGTCCTAGTCGGACACTCAAACCACTACTGGCTCCCTTACATTTATGGCTATCCTCATACATTTATATTATTTTGCTTTTCCTCCAGTGAGCTCAAAGCAACATGCATCTCCTCTTAATTATATCCATAAGTGACAGGTCAGGCCAGGATAGTAATCTCCTCATTGACTGACTTTCACAGATCAGACAGGAATAGAACCTAGACCTCCAACATATATATAACCACAACACCACACAAGTTCTCAGTGGCTCCTCTTTCCATGCATTTGAAAAGACCAGTAAAATATTTCTATTTCATTGGAGCTGTAGGATTTGGCACCAGAAAAGATATGAAGCAGACTTTCTGTTGAAGATGACTGTTTAATTTTTGTTATAATCTGCTTTTATTTATTTTCAATTTTTGTTGAATTTCTTTTTCCTTTCTGTTCTCTGAAGATATTTTTAAACCTGCTGGGAAACAGTATATATCTAAAGACAAATAAATATGCTTCCAAAGCCTTTGTTCTTTTATTTACGTGAAAGCTTAAAATATTGCAGAAGAAAATGACTTTTGCTTTGGTCAAATCTAAGGCCATTGCAATCAGCGTACGTATTTATTTCTAGCCTAACTGTATTCCTTCCTAACCTCATTGCATCCTACAAAAGTATGAAGAATGTTACAAGAACAAACGTTTCTTTAGAGGCCATTTCTGCTACTATACATTAGGAAAACTTTTCAAACGATTTATTAAATGAACTGCATTGTGATCCTGAATGCCCAGCCTCTCCTAACTCATTTGTTGCCTTCTTCCCTAGGTCATCGGGTCACCAATTCCTTGAAGTGTGCACAAGAGAAGAAGAAATCTACAAAAGCTGGTATTCTATATGTTGGGGGGAAAATATTCACATGTTAGTCCCTTTTGTTCCCAATAGGCTATTGCTGGCTAAGCTGCACATAAAGGAATGTTTCATTTTTACAGGTAAAAAGAGTTTTTTTTAAATAAAAAAATCTGATCAAATGATTAGGTAGTGAAATGGAAAATGGGTTGTACTGTATTAGAATTATGTGCTCCCTTGAAATTTCTTTTAGGATGTTTCTCCATCCCGTGGAGGTGAAAAGGAAGATAATCTCTCTGCACTTCTGAAATTACAATAGCAATTATCCTGATACTTTTAAAAGGCCCATCATAAGAGGCTGGCATGAGATACGGTATACCAGGGGTCCCCGGAATAGGGGCAGCTGTATCAGTATGCATCTTCCCTGAGGGATGGACAACTCTGAAGGGCCACTATTTGGCTTCATGGAAGGTTGGTTGTAGTAGGCCCCAAAAATATCAAAATAAGTACCTAAGAAATCATAACTAGGCTGCATCCGCACTGTAGAAATAATCATGTTTCACACCACTTTAACTGCCATGGCTCATGCTATGGAGTCCTGGGGTTTGTAGTTTCTCTGTCAGAGAAAGCTAAATGACTCTCAAAACTATAATTCCCATAATTTTATAGCATTGAGCTATGGCAGTTAAAGTGGAATCAAACTGTATTACTGCATTGTGGATGCAGCCCTAGATCGGGATCAAAGGTTAAGACTATCACAGGTTCTGCAATTCTGCAGGACTCAAACTTGAGACCCATAGGGATGAAGATCTCACAAGAGCTGTTATGTGCTGTTATAAGAAGGAATTCCTTCTGATGTAATTATACAGGATATCACAGAGTTGCACAGAACATGCCATTCAGATCTAACAAACAACACACAGACACATTTCAGTGGGGTGCTCTAGCCTTGAGATTTCTTCCCCTCACCCTTAGGACCATGCCCTGAGATCTGTGATTCATCTAAATGGAGGTGGCTTCCAGCCTGTTACCAGTTTTACATTTTGCAGTATAGTAGCTTAGGGGTGGGAGTGGGGGTGGTACCAGCACTCCAAACACAAACCAATGCTCCGGTAAGCCCCCACATGCAAAAGCAGCAATTTCTTCTTTAAAAACAAAACAAAAAGGGGGGTGCAAGATGGCATGGGGGAGAGCTTTGGAAAGTCTGCTGGCTGTAAAAACAGATTTGTAGGTTGCAAAAACGTATACGTGGGCCTCAGGACCAGCTCTTAACCTGTTGTTGCTTTGTTGTGTTGTGTGGCAAATGGCTGCTCCATTATTGCCCATGCTGATGCTACCATTAGTCAGGTTGTTGGATCTTAGGACCCGAACTATCTTCTATAATCCTCAGAGTGAGGGAGAAGAATCTCAGTGCAAAGGTGTTGCGTTCAAATGTAGTATGTGTATATACATGCTTTCCTCCTTTCAGGGATATCACTGTCACTATCAGGGAGATGCACCAGGTGACACTATAAAGGGGGATGACACCTCTGCTCCCCAAACAACTGCCTTTTGGCAGAAACAGGCTATGGCGTTTGTCTGCATCCCTTTAAAGTGCTGAAGAAATGTGTCAGTGGGGTGAGTTTCAGTGGAAGAGAAAGGAGAGGCCCCTAGGTTTTTTTGAAAAATTAAAATTAAAAATTATTTTTAATTATTTTTTTAAAAAAATATTCATTTAATTTTTTTCTTTAAAAACATCACATCTTACCAATTTTTCAGTCTAACAACATGAAACAATGTACATGTAAATGCATTTAGGCTGTGCATGTGATATTGTAATTTAAAGGTATAATTTTAATTTTGCTAGTTGTTTATGTTCCAACTATTGCCATTACATTCAGTGATATATGGGAATTAATGATTTATGAATAATGTTAGCACAAAAAAACATTATTAAGGATTCTGTATCATGTGGTATGGGAGGAGGTCAATGGGGGCATGACATCATGAGTTACCACATTGGGTGACATCAGCCCTAGTGATAACACTGCCTCTTTTGTTAGACTTGATGTTTTTTGGTAGATATGTGGTTGATGCTTAATATAGCATGCTTAATGATATCACCAAGACCCTTGCTTGTGACAAGCAAATGTCACTTCCCCTGGGTCTCAGGTTTTGAACCTGAAATTTCAAGTCCTGGAATAGGCGCAGGATGTAGCAAGCCTAACTATTAGGTATACTAGTTGTGGTAATACTAGAGCTGTGATAGAGATAATAGGAGCCCTTCTTTCCTCTGATGCTTTGGCAACAGAGGGTGGAATGAGGGCAGTAGCAGGGGTGTTTGGTTTTGGCATAGCTCTTCCCATGAAACTGGACAGCATTCAATGGAATTCACAGAAGAAACAAGAGACATGCATTTTAGACTGTGTGTACTCTCAAGGCTTTCTGTAGGCAGTTATTTGGACTCAAACATCAAAAATTTCTGAACCAGGAATGACCAAACCATTTACAGGATAAATGAAAACATTAAATGTTTTGAGAGTTTCTCATTCTGAAATTTCTGAAGACCCAAATGAATTGTGCTTTTCTACTCAGAAAACAACCATTTTAAGTATCTTGAAATGTGTCTTTTGCTTCTTCTTTGCTTAGACTTTCTCATACACACAAACAAAGGTCACCATAACATGGCCAGCTTAATAGCTGAATTATATTTGCCATATCCTACTGTGGTGATTATTGGCATTTCCATAGAGGTTCAAAATCTAGATCAGTGGTGTTGCTAATAAACTCTGCATGTTTGTTCCAGTAAACAAACAAGCCTTCCAAAATGAAGAAATATGATGGAATTACATGAAGAGTGAAGTCTGCCTCTGTTAGTGTGAAAATAATCAGAGAAGGAAAATTTTATGCATTCTCACACTGCCCTCTTGTGGCATTATGGTTTAGTAGATATTAACACAATCCTTGTACTTTTCCTCCATATTATTTTTGCCTGCTAAAGTATATTATTCCCTGGAAAAAATGTTAATGACATTATCAGTGTCTGACATAAATTTAAAGATAAATACATTTCTAGCAGACATGACACCAGTGATTAAAAATCTGGGATGTCAATAGAGGAAGTAAGTAAGAGCTGCATAAAAGTTGTACAATAATACAGGAAAGTCCGTTTTAGACTTACATCAACATCTGGACTGATAGTGCCTTTGCTGATTCTGTCCATACTGAAATCAGCCATATAACAACACCCACAATTTTCTTTTTTGAGGTTAAACTATGTGATACTGATTTTCCACATTTAAAATGTTTATTGTCCATTTCCAAGCTGTTTGCTTAGTATTGTCTCTTGTACCGGGTGAACTGCAGAGTAACATAACCATATATATCCCTTGACAGGCAGCTTTCTTAGACCAAATTGGCCCAGGCTCTCACCTAGCCCAGTTTTCTCAACACTGACATACTATGGAGATTATCACACAGAAGCTTACTGTCCCTAAAACATCACTAAACCGTCTGTAAGGCACGAGGGTGTGATTGCCAGTTGTGCTTGTCCCCTGGGATTAAATCGTCATGGAGGTGTCACATCATTAAAATGTTCACAGAGCAGCCATTTTTCTGCATAACAGGAACTTCCATCACAATCTTCTGAAGGAGGCACGGAGGAGCTGTATTTGTTAACTCTTTGCATATCAAGAGTTGGTATAATAGAAATACATTAAAGATGCAACCCTCTCGTGCTGACTTTGCTCTAGCAGGAGATTTTGGAGGAATTTAGATTAATAAAGGAAGACTTTAAAATCTACAGAGCAAGACTAAACCAGAAAGTTGAACTCTCTGATTATGAGGATAATGAAGAGGAATATTGGGAGATTGGGCCTGGGATCTGCCATGGAAAATCAAGACTGAGAAACAAGCCCAATGACTTGGAAGGAACAATCACAGATGGAGATGGGACATAGAATCAAGAGACCCCTGTTTTTAGGGAAGCTACTCTGGAGGAATTAAGGGAGATGGTTGGGGGCTGCAAAATAACACAGTGTGAAAGAACAATAAGGAAACTGTTGATCAGTACCCAGGGTGTGAAGATTTTGGTTTTGATGGGGGGGGGGGTGATCTGTGAGGAACAGGGGGTGCTTGTTGAGGATATCAAAAATTATCTGGATTGGAAAAGAGACTTTGAGGAGGTGAAGGTAAAGGTATCGGCATGGGGTTGGGGTTGGGCAGGGATAACATGAATGTGGATTTTGACTGGTTGTTCTCACCTCCTGGTTCAAGTAATTTGTGTTTTGCCCAATTTGCCCTATGTCTAAGATTTGGTAGAAAAACCAAAATGAAATTTAACTGCAAATAAGATTGGTAGTGAGGAGAGGGCTAGATTATTTGGATTTTGGAATATGCGTCTTGTTATCTGGGGCTGATTTAAGATTATCAATTTATGATTTAAAATAAAGGAACAAAAGTGTTAGAAAGTGGATTTTATGGGTTTTAGTGTTTGATTATATTAATAATAATTCAGAGGGAGCTGGAGACTTTCATTAAATGGATAATTGTGGTATAGTTCACTGCTTTTGAAAATGAAGAGAAGAAGATAATTTCTCTTTTCCTTTTTTCTTTTGTGGAGATGGGAGATATAGCTACGGTTGTAATACGATGAGGTCAAATGGGACTGATTTTAAAAGAAAGAGGATGAGAAGTAAACTGATTATTATAAAAAGGGGGATTGTATTGTTTTTGATATTATCATTAAAAAGACAACATGTACTGGTTTTGATTGTGTATTCGTGCATGACTGATAGTTGCTCGGGACAGCCCTTGTAGTCTTTTCCAACTCTATGATTCTATGATTTATTCAAACTAGGGTTGATGTAATGAAATTAGAAATAGTTAATGGTTATTAATGATGAATATTAGTTAGATTTCCTGTTAAGGAATTTATTTAGAAGAATACTGTATAAGAACTTTATTAGAATTTAGATTTTATAGAAAGGAGGAAATTTATTATATAAGAAGGGTATGGATGACTTTTTTTAGAATGTGTGTTGGGTTAATAACCTCTGAAGAGAAGACTGGAAGTCGCTTTTGGCTTCTTCTTCCTTTATATTGTATTTAATTCTTGTCTTTTTTTCTCTTTTGGATTAGGATATTCTGATCTTCTTTCTTTCTGTATATTATATTATCTTCACTATCTTCACTATTCATTTCGTATGTTATGTACAGGATCAGAACCAAACTGCCTCTGACTACCAGTTGTGGAACACAAGTAGGAGGATGCTGTTGGATTCTTGTCTGGTTTGTGAGTTTCTTGGTAGGCCTCTGATTGGCCACAGTGGAAACAGAGCACTGCCTTACACTGGGTTTTGATCAGATCCAACATAGCTGTTCTTGTGTTCTTATGACTGCCATACCTGTGGCTTAAAAAATTACTGTGAAGAAGCATATTGTCATGTTTGCTTATGCTTTATAATGTTTCAATACATTTTTATCCTGGAATCAAGAAATTTTACATCTTATTGACTTGTATGGGCTCTCAAAGGATTTGCTGTGCTCTTTAAACTATCATAGAGCTGTAAAATATATGAAGTCCCACATCTTGAAACATGACTTTTAGTTAGATTATACCTCTGTTGGCCTATCAAAATGTGCTCCTTGGTATGCCAAACTCCCTTTCCAAACAAGCTAACCACAATACTTAAATAATGTATCTAACTTCAAACAGAGATATGCCTTCACAGCCCTACGCTATCCGTCTATGATCACAGTCTATGACCATGGCTGTGGTGCAAGGGTTTTGCTATACGTAAATAACAAATATATCAGTTTTGTTTGTCTTAGGAGCTTGTTGCTGGCAATTGTACCAATTCCATTCCTATGCCACAGGAACAAAGCTAGCTGCTGGTTTCTATGTGGGTTAATTTGGTGGCAGTGGTTAAAGGTTTTATCATTAATGCTTTGTTTTCCCTTTCCTCAGTGAGGGATCCATCTGAGAAATTTATTAGATCGTATGGGAAAGAATTCCATAGGCCAAGCAGGAAAAAAAGAAAGAAAGAAAAGTATACAGCTCAGGTTACCATATTATTTTGTTACATGCCCTCACAGTATGTTTCACGTATTAGAGAAATCCACAGTGGGCATTATGGATGCTTGATAATGCCATCAATTTTTTTGGTCAACTTCTGTCAGGGTGGAAAAGAGCATCATATTGATGAAATCTCCAACCGTTTTATCCACTTGTAGTTAACAGTTTCCTCAGAAGATTGTACTCTGCTAGAGGAGCAATTTTACCTGGTGGTTGCTTGTATCAGAAACTTTAACGTCCAAAGATCCTGTCAGCACAGCATACCAATTTGTTCCAATATCACCTTGACGGAATACTGTAAGCCAAAATAAAAAGAGAGAAATAAGGAATACTCCTGCTGAAAAGTATGTTTAACCACAATTACTATATGGCTGATTTTCTCTAATTGTGACACAGTTACCCAGTTAGGACATGTCTGTATTAACAGTCATTCCCTTTTGCAAAAGAACTGTGGGAGCTATAGTTTTAGGAATGGGGGTAGGAAAATCTTTAGCACCAGGCTACAATTCCCAATATTCTTTGAGGACTGACAATTACACTAGCATATACACTTTTTACTGTGAGTTTACCTGTATTCCTTTCTACCCATATGCTATCATAATTAATCAGGCCATCTCAATGCATCCCCTAAGTTATGCCACCCCTACACAAAGTTTGTAGTACAAAAGTGCAGTGTTCTCGGAGCAGTATCACACCTCATCAGATTTGTATATGAGAAGCAGAATTAACATGAAATCTATTTGAAAAATCATAGTGGCAAGATAGGCACTACAGTAGACATCTTTCTTCCTCTCCCATCCACCACTGGACTCTTCTTCTCTCTCTCCTAAACTCACCCAAGAGACCTCTTTCCTCCTACACCACATGGGCTTACCCACAAGTAGTGTTTTCATTCTTCTCTGATTGATACTGGATTCTAATTTAAATTTTCCTACAGTGTCCTAAGCCCTAATATACTATCAATAGGAAATACAGAACGTTGAGAATACCCAGCACTACTACTGCTTACTTTTTCTTCTTACAATTAAGGTGGTGGTGGTGAATGGAAGACTAGTACAGACATGAGGAGCTGACCCTAGTGAGCTAATACTCCTTCCATGTAGGAATTTATATTGAAGCATCCTTCTGATATTGTTATGAAACTTCCTTAAAGACCTTGCCCGAACTCTGCCTTAACCATCTTTTGAAAGCACAGTAGAGACTTTTCCCTTCAGACCAGATGTTCAGACTGCTGATGACCTATTTCTTGTTATAAATCCTAATATGATCTCTTTGCTTTTAAATTATGTGTTGCAATGGATATAATGTTGGACTTACAACTAAAAAGACCTGAGGCAAAATCCCTACTTAGCCATGCTGCTCTTTGGGTAATATGTGGCAGAGCTTAGAAAGTTCATTTTAAGAAAAATGAGTATAATATCATGTTGAAGCTATACATAATGGAGAAGTGGTTAGATGAAGCTCTGGGATCCACAGGGTTGTTGTGAGGCTCAAATATTTGTTACAATAAAATAGAAACAATATAATTTAATCAATTGATAAAGGCAATTAAAAATGGCAGAGACTAAAATCTTGGATAACAGTTACTGGGAGGCTGTTTTAAAGAGACCCCAAATGATGCCTCTCTCTATAGAGTTCAGTATATGGACTTTTCACATTACATATCCTACATGCAGGGAAACCTATACAAATTTACACCAAGGAAACTAGGGAGAGAACTAAGGCTGAGAGTAACAGTTCTGGCACATAATGGCTCATTACATGTCCCTTCTCAGCTTATTCAACAAGCCATGATGGCTGTCTTCCAAAACCGGTGTATCTTCCAGAACATGGTGGTATCTTCCAAAACTGATTCAAGGGAAAGTTTCTATTATCTATTTCTTTGTTCTTTTTTCTGAGAGGGTTGAATCACCAAATTCACAAAGTGGTTTATATTTATATTTTTCTCTTGCTGTTATCATAGCACGTAGTCTAATTAACAAATTCTCCCAGTCACTCAGCAGGAGATATTACAATCTTATGCAGGTCAGCTAAAAAATATGCTTCACTTACTTCTTCGGGGGGCTTATGCTCAAGTATATTTTTACGGGACTGCTGCTTTGAATTCATGCTTGATTTTTGAACTGCAATGGTGAACAAACATGGTACACTTACCATCAGTTACACATGCATAGTACTTTCTAAGTCCTCTCACTTTCAGTGGTATTGGCTTAACTTTGTCTGCCTCATGGCCAACATTATAAAATACTAATAGATTGGATGAGGGTGAACAAATTGAAACTTAATCCGGACAAGACAGAAGATCTGGTCATCTGAAAGACACACTAGGGGACAAGGATTCAACCTGTGCTAGATGGGGTTACCCCCCCCCCCCACCCATCTCAGGTTTGCCTCTTGGGTGTTGTCATCAGGGTCCCTGCCACGCCTACTGGGTGTGGGATTCTAGTACCTTCCATTTCTTCAAAATTGAAAGTAAACTTGCACACAGGGAATGCTTGCTCACCAACCTTTTATTATTTAATTCAACACCAACCTTCTCCTGTAGTGTGAGGTAGGTTAACTCACCACCATGGCATATAACAATCCGTAGGGTTCTATTTAAACTTCCCCACACCAAGGTCCCCCACAGATAAAGCTCCTTCTTGGACATCTCTAGGTCCATTTTCTCCCAAGCTGTGGGGTGTCTCCAAGACACCAACACTGTCCCCTTATATCCCAACACAGCCGCTGTCTTGGAATCCCCTTGGGGCATGCCACTACTGGCTATGCACACTCCACCAATGTGGACACTCTCACCCTCTCTGCCAAAAACCCCTCCAGGCATGGGCCCTTGAGGCTCTCAGGGCTCCAGCTTCCTCTTCTTCCCTCAAGCCTCTCCAACTCAAGGCTGCCATCCACCCTTCCCAGCTCCGGAGTTTTTCCTATTCCTCACTCCTCATTCTGACCACACCTTCCGTCTCCCTGTCTTCACCCCTCCTCCTCGGGTCCACCTCTCCCTCTCTCCTTAAGTTCTCTCCGCTCATATTCTCCCCTCTCCTTCCTCTCCCAGCTGAATCCTCTTGCCCCATCCCCTCCTTTACTTCTCCTTGGCTTGCTGGGCCCTGTAGTCCCTCGTCCCTCCCTTCTAGGGAACAACCCGATCCTACTCTCTCCTCCCCTGGACTCCTGGACTCTGATCTAAATCTGTATGCTTAGGTTCAGGCTGTGGCCAGATGTGAATTTATATAGTTAGAACTATGTTTAAAATAAAGGTATTGTGGGCCCGGTACAAACGGGCAAAATGTGGCGTGGCGTCGTCGTCACTAAGGTTAGGGAGCGCGCACTAGTACTACATGGGTGCCACCATTACGACGTGACGGACGCATAGCATCCACACATCACATCACATTTGTGACGTCATGAGTGCGCCATTTGTGCACTTGGGCATCGCAAGCACTACACAAAAAGAACCTACTTTTTGCGGGTTCTTTTTCTGCCAGCGAGAAGCCTCGCGGTTTGGTGGCTGAGGCTTCCCTCCAGCAGAAATCCATGTGCCAGTAGGCCACCCTTTTCGGGCGGTCTGTATCTCGCCTCTGTTTTGTGGATTTTGGATGTTATTGTACTTTGCTATAAGGCCAACACAGCTACCCCTGAAAATGTTTCATAGTTAAATTAGCTAACTTTCATAGATTAGATTACATAGATTAGCATATGTAAATTACATATATAGTTTACATGTAAATTATACTTCCCCAAATATATATATATATATATATATATATATATACACACACACATACACACACACACACACACACACACACACCATATATACTCAACTATACTCATTTATAAATCGAAGTCAGGTTTTGAGGCCAAAATTATGGACTTTGCCATGACCTGTGGATAGGTTGATGGCAAAACTTAGAGTCTCCTTCAGTGTGTGTATGTGTGCATATGGCAAGAGAGACTCTCACTGAGGCTTTTTGCTTCATCATTTCAGCTTTCGTTTCAGCCAGATGCACAGTTGAGAGATGGACTCTTAAACAAAGAGCAATATCAATCACCCAGGACTCTTTCTGCTTGGCTTCAGAGAGAAATAAACTCCTTTCCGCACCGCAGTGGGAAATTTGAAAGAGCTGCTATCACATTTCCATAGTGACTTCTAAATAAGTCAACCTGGGATTTTGAGGTCAATTTTTGGGCATACGTTTTTAGACATAGACGAACATATATACAGTAGTTAACTTAGGGCCCATACAGACAGGCCAAAATAAAGCTGCTTCGGGTCTCTTTGGAGGAATGCTATTTAGATGATGCATACGTCCTAAGAAGCCGGAAACCAAGCCAAAGCCACACTCCAGTCCAAAGGACTGGAATGCAGTTTTGGTGCAGCTTCTGGTCTCTTATGATGTGTGTGTCATTTAAACAGCAGACCTCCAAAGAGACCTGAAGCACCTTTATTTTGGCCTTGTCTGTATGGGCACTTAGATAGCCAAAACAAGCTGCACCCATTCCTCAAGATATTAGATCTGCCAATGGTGACACATGCCTTGATTTCACCCCATTTGGACTACTGTAATATCCTCTGCGTGGGACTGCCATTTGGAACTGTTCAGAAATAATAATAATAATAATAATAATAATAATAATAATAATAATTGTATTCCCCCTTTTCACAAAGGAATCATAGCGGATTCCAACAGTATAATTAAAACATCAAACAATTAAAAATTACAATTTTAAAACCCCCAAATCCCAACCCTCCCCCCAGTCATAAAAACAGTGATCAACCCCGAAAAAAAGATTAAACATCAAAAAATTTAAAACTGTCCAATATGAATACACTAAAATTTTGGGCAGATTAGCGCTAGAAATGAGCCTCCCTCTAGAGGACGGGAGGGACG
>NC_056522.1:207593541-207609483 GCF_019175285.1 Sceloporus undulatus
TGGGCGATGGTATCAATCAATTTTGATATCGGTATCAATAGAGGGGGAGGCAAGTCTAATGGATCTAATGGGTCCAAGCTAGTCTGGAAAGGCCTGCCAGAAGAGATCTGTCTTAATAGCCTTTTTAAAGGCTTCCAAGGTGGTAATATGGCGGATCTCGTCCAGCAGGTTGTTCCAGAGCCTGGGAGCGGCTGATGAGAAGGTCCTCTGGGTCACCGCTGAAAGTCTGGTCTTCTTAGGTTGTAGCAGATTCTTCCCAGAGGACCGAAGTGTGCGGGGTGGATTATATGGAAGTAGGCGCTCCCACAAGTAGTCAGGACCCAAGCCATATAGGGCTTTAAAGGTTAGAACCAACACCTTGTACTTTGCCCGGAAACTGATAGGCAGCCAGTGGAGAGATTTTAGAACCAGTGTAATACGGGCTTCAGCAGATACCAAAAAAACAAAACAAAAAACACTTCAGCAGATACAAAATGCTGTGGCCAGGCTGTCGACTGGGACTCATTACAGAGATCATGTGATCCCCTGTTGAAACAACAGGTTTCTGCTGGTTTTGACCTTTAAAGGCCTAGAAGGCTTGGGTCAGGACTACTGAAAGACTGTGTCTCCTTATATAAGCCAGTGCCAGCTTTAAAATCTGCAAGGGAGGGCTTTCTCTCTGTCCCATCACCTTTGCAGGCACAGAATCATAGAATCACACAGTTGGAATAGACCTCAAGAGCATTCAACCCCATTCTGTCATGCAGGAACTCACAATCAAATCACCCCTGACAACTGGCTATCCCGTCTCTGTTTAAAGACCTCCAAAGAAGGAGATTCCACCACTCTCCAAGGAAGTGTGTTCCACTGTCAAACAGGTCTCACTGTCAGGAAGTTCCTCCTAATGTTGAGGTGGAATCTCTTTTCCTGTAGCTTACATCCATTGTGCCATGTTTGGTGAAGAGTCATGAAACAGCCTTCTCTGTGGCCATTCCAAGGTGTGGCAAGTGAAGACATTTTTATTCAGGGAGATCACTGAATTTTAATCATGGAGTAGTAGTGTCTCTCTGTGTGTAAAGTGTATTTTTAACCTTTTACTGGAAATTATGTTTTAAATCTGTTTTAGTGTTTTTAACTGTTTTAACCATGATTTTTAAAATAATATTATTGTTCAATTCCTTTCTAACATTTATAAACTAATGTTTTAGTTTAATCTTCTTAAAATTATAGTAAGCCATCTTGAATCCTAGCCTAGGAGTCAGAAGAGATATAAATTCAACAAATAAAATCCCAAGAATGTGGGGCTACCCATGAAAGGAGTTCAGAATCCCAGGCGGGTTACAGACCGCCATAAGGGATGTCCTTAGGACGTCCCATTTTGAAAAAGGGGCGTCTCTTCCAGATGCCCCTTACCCTGTTACGGACAGAGTCCGTAACAAATGGCGGCGGCCGTTCCACACGGCCGCCGCCATTTTGACGTAACAGACGCTCTGCATCCGCACGTCGCAGCCCGGAAGTGACACCACAAGTGCACGCTTTGGCACTTGTGGTGTCTCTTCTGGGTTGCCGGAAGGAGCGCGATTTTCACGCTCCTTCTTTGCAGTGCGGAGGAGTCGCGCAGTTTGGCTGCTGTGACTCCTTCGCGCTGCAACTGGCAGCGGCCCGAGACCGCCCCTTTTGGGCGGTCTGTAACGGGCCCCCGTTTCATCAAAGCATAGAAAGGACACCTTTCTTGGAAGGTGATACTGATGAATGAGATGACTGCAGAAATCTGGTTAAGGATGGTACTTAAGTAGTAACAAAAACACAGTATCTGGGTTGAAAGAGGAGGCATGGGTTAGGGGGTTTGTCTCAGGCAGCCCTGATTCATAACTACTTTCCTTCAGTTATCCTTGGGGTAAGAATCAGGCAGCCCTCCTAATGTTGCTTAATGGTAGTTACCAGCAACTCTAGCAAGCATAGTGAGAACTGCAGTCCAACAACATCTGGAGGGCTGCACAATTCCTAGAGTGATTTATACAGTTCATTCCTGCATAAGATTTACAAGAGCTTAGCCCATTTAGATGGGCTGTTTTCTTTTTCTTTTTTTTTTTTTCAAGTCTAATAGAACTTAGCTTAGTTCATAATATTCTCCTTAGTCTTAATGCAATGTTGCCGATTAAGTTTTTACTTCCTCTGATATTTCAGTGTTTTGTTATAATATCATGCTCTGAGCATTCACTTGAGTTGAAAAGCAGATTATAAAGCCTGTCTGCACTAAACTAATCCTTCTGCCAATACAGCTACAGCCCTAGGGCTCTCTTTTTGACCTTCTTTCTCCAGTCCTACAAAACTTGTGCCTCAAGGATAAGGAAGAAAAAAGCAAGAAGGAGAAAAGAAATGGAGGGATGATTCATCCAGAAAGGGAAAAAAGATCTGGAAGTACTGAGTTTCCAGTTCTTTTTGTATTAATTTCACCTACATATTCCCAGGTTTCATCCAAACTCTTTCTTGCAATAGCCTAGGTTTCCCTTTCTTTTCCCCTCCTTTGTGTTCATCCCCCTCCTCCTCCTGATCATGTTACATCTAGACACAAGATTTTCAGAAAAATGTAGCCCGAAAAACCCACAAAAAACTATTTCAGAAATTGATTTTCAATTTCCATAGACCCTTCTTTATTACACTGGTGCCTCGGGTTACAAAATTAATTCATTCCGCCATTCCTTTCGTAACCCGAAAATTTCGTAACCCGAAAAGGCTTTCCGTTAGCACTGGAAAGCCTATAGCTGCACTTTGCAGCATTTGAATTTCGCGCCGAAATGAATTTCGTAACCCGAAAAATATTTCGTAACCCGAAACAGTTTTTGCCAATCCAACTTTTTCGTATCCCGGAAATTTTGTAACCCGATCATTTCGTATCCCGAGGCACCAGTGTATAGTCAAAGTGCTAAAATGCTTCACCAGTATTAAACTAGTTAAATAGAATAATTTTGTTTTAGTTCTGATATTCCTCCTTTGCTTGATATCTGTGGAATCTGGGCCCTGGAAACAATTCTGTTCTGACAGTGGCCTCTTGTCCTTGGTACAGATTTATAATCAGGATGATCAAAAGTATTGAGTGCATTCCATTGCTTTTCATGATCTATACAGTTAATGCTTTGCTATAGTCCATGAAAACCATGCTGATTTTTTTTCTGGAATTCTTTGGCACGCTCCATTATCCATCATATGTTTGCAATTTGGTCCCTGTTGCCTCTCCCTTTCCTGAATCCTGCTTGCACCTCTGGAATTTCTCTCTCCATGTACGGTTGGAGTCTATGCTGCTGAATTTTGAGCATTATTTTGCTTTCTATTGTTCTATAGTTGCTGCAGTCTTTTGTATCTCCTTTCTTGTGGATTGGTAGATGATAGATGATAGATAGATAGATAGATAGATAGATAGATAGATAGATAGATAGATAGACAGATCGTTTCCACTCTGTTGGCCACCTCTTTGTTTTCCATATTTGTTGACATATTTCAGTTAACACTAGAGTTGCTTCTGTCTGTGTGCACTGTAGCAGTAGAATTTGGATGTTATCTGTTCCTGGTGATTTATTTTTTCCAATTTCCCTTATTGCAGATTCCACTTCACTTTGTAGAATTTGGGATTCATCTTCACATGATTCATCTGGGGCAGAAATCTCTCTCAGCTCTGCCCACCAGGTTTTTCAGCACAGTAGCAGGCAAGACCTGCGCAATGAGGAGGTGGAGTTGCACTGGTCCATTGTGATTCCATCCCCCTAACCAGATGCCTTCTCATAATTTGCAGGTTTTGAGTGTGAATATCTAAAGGTGGGTAGGGACAGAATAAGGATTCTGTTGGCGTACTGCACACCCCACTGCTCAAGTCTCCCTTCCTGGCCTAGCTGGGAGGGGTGGGCTCAGGATTAATTTTGGTCCCCATGGTTAGTAGTGTTGTGGGGTCTGCAACATCCAGGTTGAGACTGCTGTGTTGGACTTCATGGCAACTATGGGCCTGTCTCAAGTGGTATCTGGCTCTACTCATGCTGCTGGGCACACTCTGGACCTTGTTATCTGTGCTGGGTGTGGTAATGGTGATCTTGGTGTGAATTTTCTCATGGACAGATTCATTACCTAGTCAGGTTTAGATTCACTGGGACTTGGAACCTCTGCAGGTGTTAGGAACAGATTAGGATGGTCTGCTCCAGGAGGCTGATGGATCCGCATGGATCCCTGATGGCTCTTGGGGATTTTGCTGTCACCTCAGCAAGTGATTATGTTGGAGCTTTGGCTGAATGGGGAAATGGCCAGGACAATGGTCACAGACTCTTACAGAGTGAGCCAATCCAGCCCCCTGGTTTTCCTGGTAGTTAGTGGTGATGAAGCGACTGAGATAGAGACTAGAGTGATATTGGCAGAAGACTCAGAGTGAATCTGACCCAAACATGAGCTAGAGCCTATTTGAAGGCCTACTCTGTGGCAATGCCAGCAGGAAAGTTGTTTTCTGGTGTTTTTTTTCCTGCAAGTAGCCATCCAGCATTTGAGTGGTCAGAGGTCTATTACACACTGGCACTCAAGTAGAAAATGCAGACCCACTTGATAGCCCACCATAAAGAATTTGCACTGCACTTTGCAGACAAAATTGCTCATCCTTGTTTGAACTTGGATGCTGTAGTTGAGACAGTTCCAGTGGATGTAACCTTGGTTCCTGTTTGCACAGTGTTATTGAATACTTGTCAATTTGTGTAGTTTGAGAATGTGGACAAGATCCTTGGAGAGGTGAAAGCTATCATGTTTGCTAGATCTTTGCCCTTCCTGGCTTATCAAAAGGGCCAGAGGGGGATTGGCTGAGTGGGTGAAGGGGGTATTTGATGCTTTCTTACACTAAGGCAGAGCTCCAGCTTAAGGAGGCAGTTGTGAGACGTTTGTTGAAAAAGCTATCCTTCCACCTGTCTATAATGGATAATTATCAGACAGTGCTAAAACTATTATTTTTGGTCAAGGTATTGGAGTGTGGGGTGGCCTCCCAGGACCAGTGGTTGCTGGATGAAATAGGTTACAGTCGGCCCTCAGTATCTGTGGACTTGCCATCTGTGGATTCAAGCATCCACAGATGGCAAGCCAACATTGTCCCCAGTGGCGGCATGGCCATGTTACCATGCCACCATTAGGGACAAGAGGACTTTTCACCACCATGGGCTCGGAAGACCACAGAATTCACTCTGTCAGAACAAAACAAAAAAAAAGTGAACTCGGGGCCCACCATAATTGCCAGGGAAATGCCCGCCAGGCTGCCTCTGCATCCAACTCTCCTACATTTTCATCAGCCACTTGTCGGAGGGAGCCGTCAATCACCCAGTCCTCAGCAAGCCTGACTCCCTGGGAGATTGACAGCTTCCCTCCAACAAGTGGCTGACAAGAATGTGGGAGAGGTGGGCATGGAGGCAACCCAACAGGCATATCCTTGGAAACCGTGACAACACCCCGAGAGGGGGCTTACAGGGATCAAGAGGAATTACTTTGTTTTGCTTTCATAACAAATGAGAAAATAGCCCATCAATGATTTGAAATTATGTGTTCTTGGAAATGTGCTTTAATAATACCGTACTTACTGCTCAGTTCTGACAAAAAACATCTCTGGTATAGATCTTTATTACTGAATAAAGATTATCTGAGTTTTGCTATGGAAACTTGGATTTCTGAACTAAGAGAGTCACTGTACTTAGGGGTTGAACAGACAGACAGGAAAAAGCAGCTCAATCCTAGTTTTTCCAAAAGCAGGTTGAAATCCCGCTGCCCACATGGTCTGCTCCAAAGACAGGCCAAATAAGCATGGTGCGACATCAAGCTGCACTGCTGGGTAATATTTTTTGTTGCCTCCCACCATACATGTGCATCATCAAACAAACACACTGCCTATAACCAGTTACCTCTCACGTCCATCCAAATGCCATCCTATTGCATGGCTGCCCCTTTGAACGGCCATACAGTCACACTTGCGATGCTCCGCCCATACAAGGCATCGATGCCTTGGTGTGTGAGTGATACATTGGCAAAGCACAATCATGGAGGGGTCCTCCACATGCCCCTTTCACCCCATGCCCCCCTGTTGGACTGTCTGGTTTGTGTGTATTGTAATTATCCATTGGTATTGTTGCACTTTCATTTCTTTGCTTTGCTGCAAGCCTGCACTTGCATTTATATGCAGCAATGAAGATTTTCCGCCTTGAGCTGTACTATTCTGGTTTCTTTTTGCTCTGGTTTTTAGCCTCAGAGTGCAGCATTGATCCAGTTTCCAGCTGCTTTCAAGGTGCATGTTGTCTAAACACCCCACCTTCTAAGCAGCTGGAAACTGCTTTATTTAGCCCATCTGTTTCACCCCACAAGAATTAATAGTTCTCCATTCAAAGTTGCTAAAGACTATTCTAACTATTTAACACTTTTTTAAAAAATATATAAAATGGATTTCCTATTAAAAAGAACAGCCAGAATATATAAATGAACTAGATTCACATGACAGATGAAATGGTAACCAAGCTAACCACTGCTCAGAATCTCTGTCTTCAGGAAAACATATGATTCTACAAATATTTCTACAAATACAAAGACCATCTGTCTGATTTTGGTTTACTCTTATACATTTTCTTATCCACAAAGAAGAACATCTTACGTGTAATCCCTTTTTCCAGGTTTTCGTAATAGCCACAGAGACATATTTGCTGGAGCAGATTTGGGTGGAATTTTTCAAAAGCTTTTACTTCCTTTAGCCGGGTGAATATAATATCTATATCTTCACTAGAGCGTTCCAAAGGCCTGTAAGATCAGAAAACAAATATATATGGACATTTATAAAAGAATGAATTTATTTTGCTTTTTAGATCCCTTTATTCCAAAAACTATGGTAGGATTAATACATTTATAAAACCAAACCACTGGTGAAAAATATATATGAAATGTAAAAGTAGACCAACCAGGAATATCTTCAACAAAGTGTTTCATTTAGCCTAAGGAGGACAGAATTCCACATCTGAGTAGCCACTGAAAGCATCTTTCTCGATGCCCATACAAATTGATCACAAGATACAAAATGCATAGTTAAGAAGTTTCTCCCAGCATCATGTACCCAGTATTAACCACAAAGAGTAAGCTCCAGCCACATTACTTACCACTGAAGCAGGTTGTGTTTCATATTTTTTTTCTTTTTATGAACAGCAGATTCATATTTCATTTCATAAGGATGAACCAACCAAGTAAGTTAGAGATGCATAACTCCCAGAAATTCGCAGATGAAAACAAGGAAACATGGGGCCAGGCAACATTAGATTAAGGTCAAGAAGATGGTAGAAGCTATTAATGAAGAAGAGCATGGAAACTAGAGGAGACAGCAGTAGTTCGCTTCTGACTGAGCTTAGTGGAATGGGCAGGATTCTGCTCCCTCCTTTTCTCTTCCTCCTAGGGACTTATCAGACAGTGCTAAAACTACCAAAGTACAGTTCGCAGCAACTGAAGTAAGCCAGGGGAAAAGAGGGAAAGTGAGAGAAGAGGAGAGAGAAGCTAAAAAAGTTAGAAGATCAATGGGGCTTGTTCCTGCCCAATTGGGACAGTTGGAAGATGTGGAGATGGGTACATATAGATGTTGTTGGACTGCAACTCTGATCATCCCTCCTACTATTTAGGACGGATGGGACCTTCTGTCCAACCTGTTCAACTCTTGAAGTAAAGCAATCATAGGAGTCTGACTTTATTTTTACACAGTTGTGGCAACTGGCTCCACAGGGAGTGATGCTTTCCTGCATAAAACCACCATCTGTCTCTGTGGCTTATCTAGTCTAAAGCATGGTTAGAAATGTTCTGCTTTGACTCTTTATTTTTGGTACTTTTTAAAAAGGGCAGCAATGAGGAACAAAGTGCAAACTAATCTGTTCTAATCTGTAATTCTGTCACAATAGGAAAAAATGAAACATTTAAAAAAAACCATATGAGAAAAAGGGATAGAGAACTGTGTGCCTTGATTACTGGCTGTCTCACAACACAATTGCTTCCAAGATTCTAAGCACTAATTCGTTTTGTTTTAGAGATTTATACCCAAGCACTTCAACAAGTTGCCAGGGTGATGTTGGCAAGGAAAGTAAAACTGTGTGCTGTATTTGTATTTGTGAGCTACAAACATCCATATCCCCTTTTATAGATGAAGAATTACAAGGATGTTGTCATCTCTCAGAAAGTGTTAAATGTTTATAAAAGACCTATATGGACATTGTGACATGACCATGTGAAGAGCTTGGAATCTATCACTGACCAACCATTTTTCAGATCATTCTCTCTTTCTCTCTTTCTCTCTCTCACTCTATCACTTCGGCCTGCTAGCTAAGAATGCGAGACAAGCTAGGAGATGATAAAGACCAATCCATTGGCCACAGAAGCACAAGAGCAGTCCTGCACATTCAAGCAATCACAGAATAATTACAGTGGAGTCTGTTAGAGAGATTACTTTTATCATATTTCACTTCACCTGATGGCATGAATGTATCTTTTCCTACATCTGCCTCTTACAAAATGTACACAGAATGGCCACTCTTCCTCTATAGTTCTTGTTGGTAGCTATTTTCATACAAGCAGTCCATTGAACTTTTTCATTATTTCTACTATAATAATAGAGAGGAATATAATAAACAGTCCTTAATTTAATCTTTCCTTTAGAGGTGGTTCTAATATAAAACTGTAGATGCCGTATGAACATCACAGAGAAACACTTTACATGTATGGCTGAACTCTAAGTAGGAGCTAAAGCTATAATATCTGTAAATAACTTTCCTCCTGCTGGTTGTGGCTTTACACCAGGGCAAAACATCCAGAGCTTTTCCTGGTACTAGTATGGTAATGCTCTATCTCATCATGAGAAACAACCAGGAAATTTGTTTACCAGTGTTATGGCTTCCAGGTAAAGTGCTGTTTAGCAGATTTGGGTTTTTTTCTTCCTTCCCCATGTGCCTCAATTATATTTATATGAAAAATGGTTCTGTGATATATATTGGTTCCACCACAGCAAGGATGCATGAACTGAGGTATGTACTTAGCCAGTGCTCAAATTATGTGCAAGAGCAGAGGGGGAACCCTTAGTGGAAACCGCAAGCACTATTTTTCCTCCTCACAATTTCAGCCAAATAACATGTACCTCCTGTAGCCTTTTAAATATAATTGATACCTTGCCATCCCTCCAATAAGTTCAGGATGGCAGGGCTCCCACATCCCACTTTATCTTCACAACAACACTGTGAACATTTAAAAAGGAAGAAAGGAGGGGTGTCAAAGGAACCAGTAAAATTGGCAAATTATTTCTAAACACATTCTAAAACTGGTGTCATTTTTAAATATTATCTTTAAGATGTGCTAATCTTCCCCCCATTAGTGCTCCTTCCTTGTCCTCTTCAGACTCTAATGGGACTGTTACTGCAGCAGGTATTCCCAAATGACAGTTTTGCTCCTCTGACTATCCTCTTTTCCACTATACTTCATATAAGTTTCTCTTTGGTTAAAAACACCATTCTGAAGAATTAGGGAAGATAAGGGCAAATGCTGCCTTCAGCAAAACTAGATTCTGGGATCTGTACAGATGTGCAGATAAATCCATTTCCATGGGTTTGTTTATTTGTATCAATGATTCAGCTTTTGCTAGCAGGGAACAGAATTGTGTACTGAAACCCCACTTTAGCAACTGCAAACATTACTCAATCCATCTGTTGTTTCTCATTTTCCATATATGAAAACAGGATGCTGTTTTGTATTGAATTCAAGAACAAGTCCACCAAGCTCAATGCTGTCTACCTCAGAGGTGGCAATCATGCACCCCTTCAGCTGTAGGGGCTACAACTCTCTGCATACCCATGCCCTCCTGTGCAGCCAGTTGTTGTCAAGATGGCAAAGGTCATCAATGAGGAAGAACAGATAAGTCAGGAGAGGGATTGTTTTTGCCTGAATCTACAAGAAAGGGCAAAATTCCACCCCCTCTTCCTCTCTCCTTTCCCTCCCTCAAGTTAATTACAGTAAATGAAAACTACTTTTGCACTTTGAATTTAGTTTGCAGCATTGAAACAAGGTGGGGGCAAAGAGCAAAAGTGGAGAAGGAAAGAGAAAAACTGGGATATGAGAGTTATAATTGGACTGTTCCAGCCAAATCAGGACAATTGGAGTATATGCTCACCTCAATGGTTAATGGAAGTTTCAGTCCAAAAACATCTGGAGGGCTATATGATTTCCTAGTTTATTCTGACTGGCAGGAGTTTTACATGGGTTTAAACCAAGGGGTTTTTTCCCCCCAGCTCCCTCTTCTGAATACAATGCATGTGATCTACCACTGAGTTATAGTCCTTTCCTTGTGATGCTGCCCCGCATACCGTAAGGATCACATGAGCTGACCTGACTGTTAAGGCCATCTCTATTACTCCTCATGATCAGAGGTTAGGCAGGTGATAGATAGTGCCACCCCAACTATGGAAATTGCTGCTTATAAAGTGTTCATCTGCCACATTGTAGGTCGTTTAACCATGCTTTCAGTGAACACAAAGGTTTGTTCCTAGATGTGCTATTGATGTCATTGCTGCTACTAATCTGTGCTGCCCTACCATTCTACATCAATAACTGGTTTAGGCTTTAGGGGTAATTGGAATCTGCCTTGTGATTTCTTGATGTGCAATTAAAAACAGATGATATACTCTTCAAGAATGAAAGAAGACCTACAGACCTATGTTCACAGCACAAGGGATAGACTCTTGATGTATTTATATGAAAGCTAATGCTCTTAGGATATTTTCTTTGTTTATGTGCTTCCTTATGCATAAATGCTTTTGATTTAATTGTGTTCTAATATTTAAATTTGATTTAAATTTTAATTGTATTTTGTATTATGAATTCTACTTTTGTGAGTCCCTTTTCTTGGAGACAGGTAGGATATAAACTCAACAAATAAACACTGAATTCTGCACCTAATAAGAGATTTTACCCTTGTAGAATCAAAGCAAATATGTAGCCCTAGAAAAGAATTACCAATATCCAATGCCATCAGAGTGCCCATGGAAACAGCTTCTGTGAGCACAAATGGGAAGCAGAGAGAGAAAGCAATAAAGGGAGTGAGTGAAAATCCTGTCTTTACTGCAAGTAACTTTCTGGATTTAGCCCAATATATTTACAGTGTGTACTTTGCCTTTTATACACAATGGTTTCTTTAGTTTAGAAAGAATTTAGAACAGTTGAAAGAAGCAGTTGTGCAGTTGTATAAGATAAGTTTTACTATCCATTGCAGATTCTATAATAATCTGATTCAATGAATCTCTTTCTGCTTAATTGTTTCTGAAATGCAGCTATTGAACATGTTTTCAGAAGGACTGGGAGCTGTAACATTGATTACCTAATATCTAATTAAATAATAAACTGTCAGTTAATCATTTCTTCAAATACAAGAAATTCAGGTTTGAGACTGGATCACACCCCATTTGACTATCCTCATCCTTGTGTAATTAATTATAGAAATCTAGTTATAACAGACAGTTACAAATGTCTTACAAGGAGTGAACACCTAAAATAACCTGCAAGAAACAAGTCACGGGTCATGTTGTCAGAAAACAAAATTTGGGCTTATTGTTCACCACATTCATAAAGAGCAAGAAAATGGAAATCAGTGGGAAATGCTTTACACATTGTGTTAACTGTTAATGAGTTTGAAAATATTATCTATTTATGTTATAGCTTTTAAACACGATAACCTGCCCTTACGTTAATCATTAACATTATGTTAGAAATCATAGGAGTGACAGAGAAAATGGTGTCTAATACTTGTATTGGGATCCTCCTCTAAGTCCCATCAGTGGGAGCAATGTTCTGTGTGAGGACTTGGGAGCGTTTACCCTTCTCCTGTGGTGCCCCTTCTGTGCAATGACTTTCTATTGGCAGCCAAACTGGTGCCAACACTAGCTGTTTTCTGAAACCAGGGTCCAAAACACACTGCAGAAATAATCCAGTATGAGACTGCTTTAAATGCCCCGGCTCAATGCTAGAGAATTCTGGGAACTGTAGTTTTATGAGACATTTAGCCTTCTCGGTCAGAGAGCTGTGGTGCCACAATGAACTACAATTCCTCAGATTCCCTAGCACTGAGCCAGGGCAGTTAATGTGGTTTCGAACTGGATTTTTTCTGCAGTGTTTTAGACTGAGGTTAATCATGGCATTGGATGCCAGCCTTTGGGGGGTCTAAAGATGTTGCCCAAACTTGTACAAATTTTAAACTCTCTTAATTTGTTTTGAGAGTCAGTGTGGTATAGGGCTCTGGAAAACTAGACCAGGACTCCAGATGACCAGACTAGGATTCTAGGAAACCAGGATTCATATCTCTAGTCACAATATCCCTTGTCACAATAACAAAATCTGAGGACAGTCCAAAGTCATAATGAGAAAGCTAGAATTTAACAAAGCCATGGAGTCTGAGTAAGAGAAGTCATAATAGACTGGAGTCATTGCCAAATAATCTAAAAATCCTCATGACAAAGGATTCAGGAAAGAAAAGGCTGTAAATGTGCCGAATCAAACCACTGAAGAGACAAGATCACTAGAAGGTCCCTTAGATGCTGTTTGCACAGCAGATAAAAAAGAATTGAGGTAAATGAGTGGGAACGGTTAGAGATAGTGATGAGGGTGGGTGGCACTACCACCAAAATCCTTGCCCACCTATTCTAGAAGTTTCCAAAGATGCACTGTTCAGGCGCAGGAATACCCAGTTGTGTGAGTCACAGAGACCACAAAGATGTCACATTCTCTTACCCTCAGAGAACGGCAAAGGCAAAGATCCTCTGAACAAATATTGCTATGAAATCCTTATGTTAAGACTGTCTTAGGTTTACCATAAATCAGAAACAAATTGAAGGCAATGGAATAAATCATTTGTTTCAATTGCAGTGTCCTGTCATGCACACTAGGCTTTTCCTGCCAGTGGAAGGAGCTGCAGTAACACCAAAGTAATGGGTGTGGGGGCAGGGGCTGGGTGATGAATTAGCATTATTATTTAAACCCAAACAATTTGTTCTTGCCAAACAAACCTTGGCTTTAGATTCTGGCTTGTTAGGACAGTGACAGGGATGTAGCTAGAATTTTAGGAAGGGACTAAGTGCCACCATTATAATGGGGCTTGGGTGCGGCGGCGCAGCATTTTTCTAAGGAAGGGGGGCGGACCCCAAGAACCCCCCCCCCCGGCTACGTCACTGACAGTGACAAGGTTTGGCTGTACAAGAAGAGAAGGTTAAGAGGTGATAGGATAGCCCTGTTTAAATACTTGAAGGGATGTCACATTGAGGAGGGAGCAAGCTTGTTTTCTGCTGCTCCAGAGACTAGGACCCAGAGCAATGGATGCAAGTTACAGGAAAAGAGATTCCACCTCAACTTTAGGAGGAGCTTCCTGACAGTAAGGGCTGTTTGACAGTGGAACACACTCCTTCCTCGGAGTGTTGTGGAGTCTCCTTCCTTGGAGGTCTTTAAACAGAGGCTGGATGGCCATCTGTTGGGGATGCTTTGAATGAGATTTCCTGCATGGCAGGGGGTTGGACTGAATGGCTCTTGTGGTCTCTTCCAACTCTATGATTCCATGATTCTATGATTCCACAGTTAACAAAGCCTCTGACAAAGAAACTCCTTTTTACAAAGTATTTTAGGCCCCGAAACTCCTTTCCTTCCTTGTTCTCTGTCAACCTGTACATTTTTTGGCAGCATCAGCAATGGGAAGATAGTAAAGATCTGGAGAAACAAAAGCTTTTGCTATCAGGTTATAGCAGCATTTCTGCAATAAATATTATACATTTTGATGTAAGAAAGAATAGGATTCAACTCCATCTGATCCTATTGTAGCTGTTTGCCTGCCTGCAGCTGGCAAAGTAAGCAGCTGCTGATTCCAGAATCTCCTATGGAGCATAAATGAACAGCAAACCAGAAAGGAAAGCAGAGAGCAGATAAGCCTGCATCCTCAGCTACCCTCCAGGAAGTTAAATAAATACAAATCTAGACACTTAGCCACCAATATGGAAATTGTAAGAAAAGAGGAGGTTGGGGAAAGACAAAATCATCCCTGGAGACATTTTGAAATAAGTTTTCAAATGTTCTATAGCAGGTTTAAATGTTTTTGGTTACTTATGCACAGCATACCTGTTTCATCACACGTATGCATATTGTTTGCTTTGGATAAAAATGTTTGCTGAAAACAGTGCATCATCTTGTGGTGCAGGAATTCTTTCTTGTGTGTTTCTTGTCATTGTATCTGCTTTCCCTGAAGGAACAGTGGGAGTGTTTGGACAGCATCCACCAGCACACTGTTCATGATCAATAAGCCAGTACTGTGGGTATGATCATGCAGAGAGAGCTGGGGAGCATTATGAGATGTGTCAAGTAAACATATAAATAATTTCAGGGTGGAGGCTTAAATCCTGAAAGAAAGAATTCAGCATCACAATCAGAAGTTGAACAAGTATGGAAACGTGTTCCAGTTCATACAATATAATAATTTAGAATGGGGAAGGAGTGTCATTATTCTCAGTATGATCTTGTTAAATACAGTAGTATTCAAGAACACATGTGTGAAAAACAATGTGGCATGTCTCTCTCTGAATGTCAATAATCTCTTATAAATTCAAATCAAGTTATGTGTGTGTGTTTGTGTAGAAATTTCAGTTAAAAGCTGCAGAGGTATAACCTCATTAATCTGTTTTATTAAATACAGAATTCTATAAAAATTAAAAAACAACAAATATGTTGCATGAATAAACTCTGTGCTAGAGACAGCTTCTTCAGTTTTTTAGAATCTAGTAAATTCTTTGTTCAAACATCACAAACCATTTTTTAAAAAAAGCAAACCTTGCTGGCTGAAATTTTTGAACAGAAAATGAATTTCAGTGTTTTTCAATAAATCATCATAAACCAGATTATCAACTAAAATTCAAGTAATTAACTTAACTTAATATATTGCGTCTGTGCAGCAACAAACTAATGATACATGAGTATATTTACTTGTTGATTACACACTCGCAGAGAACTACACCTATATTAGGAACCCCTTAATTCCTTCTCCTCTGTTCATTCTTCCTCCCTTATCCTTCCATACTTTGCCCCCTTCCTGTACTGAATTTCCTCTCCATCCATCCATCCATCTCCTCTTGCCCTGCCCCTTTTGAACTTCTTTGAGAAGTTCTTTGGACCTTGTAGAGTCCAGAAGAACATGGAGTCCTCTAATAGCCCTATAAAATAGTTTCCTAGGGTTGCTTCTAGCCTCATTTCTAGAGTCATTTGGGGATTCCTAGCATCTAATCATCATTACAGACAACAAAAATACAGTCAGCCCTCTATATTTGTGGCTTTTATGGATTTGATCTGCAGTCACTCCTGTTCTAGCACTGCAAAGCGTGATATTTTTCCACACCAGATCCAGAGTCACTCCTCTCTAGCAATGCGGATTGAAGTGAAAACATCATGTTTTCCCACACCTGGTTGCCTTTCTGTTGTCCTTCCGAAGTGAGGGGCAAGCAAAGTCAGTTCAATTCCAAGTAAGTCACGTGATGCGGACTCAAGCAAAGGGGGGTGAGTGCACATTGTATTACCACACTAGCGGGGTCAACTGTTTGAATCGGCCCCCTTGCACATGCTCAGTGGGGCTCTGGACCCTGCCCTCCTTCCCTGCCCCTTCCTTAGCTGTCATCTTTCATCGGGGTCTAGCAGAAGGCAGGGGATGGTGGGATAGGTCGCTGGGGGTCCCTGGGGCCAGGATCGGGATGCAGGAGCAGCCAGGGGATGATGGGATAGCTCGCTGGGGGTCCCTGGGGCCAGGATCGGGATGCAGGAGCAGCCAGGGGATGATGGGATAGGTCGCTGGGGGTCCCTGGGGCCAGGATCGAGATGCAGGAGAAGGCAGGGGATGAAGGGATAGGTCGCTGGGGGTCCCTGGGGCCAGGATCA
>NC_056522.1:207609493-207626320 GCF_019175285.1 Sceloporus undulatus
GGATGCAGGAGCAGTCAGGGGATGATGTGTTAGGTGGCACAGAGGACAAGATGGGGATGCAGGAGCAGTCAGGGGATGATGTGTTAGGTGGCACAGAGGACGAGCTGGGGATGCAGGAGCAGTCAGGGGATGATGTGTTAGGTGGCACAGAGGGCGAGTTGGGGATGCAGGAGCAGTCAGGGGATGATGTGTTAGGTGGTACAGAGGGCGAGATGGGGATGCAGGAGCCGTCAGAGGATGATGGGTTAGGTGTCAGGGTGAAGGAGGGGAGCAGATCGGGGTCTAGGAGAAGGCAGGGATGATGGGATTGGTGGGAGGCTGAAGGAGGGGAGCAGATCGGGATCTAGGAGGACGCAGGGATCGGCTGGTTGGCAGAGAGGAGGAGATGGCATGAAGGAGGAGGATGACAGAGCTAGACGCAAGGGCCAAGGGGGGTGGCATCGGAATGCTTTTCCACACCAGACCAATTTGCAGTGCAGTTGAAGGCAGCCTGGAAGCGAATTCTCTGAAGTCACTTTTTTCCAGTTTTTACCAAAATGAGGGGTGACTTCAGAAACACTGCTGAAGAAATTTGCAAGGAGCTCCCATAGATATCAATGGCATCTGATAAAACAGTCACTTTATGACATGAAACTGCATCATTGGAAGTGCAATCACTTTGGAAGTGAGCTGGAATTGAGCCACAAAACCACCAAAAAGCTCAGTGTGATATGCTCCATAAACTCCACGGGAAGCTGTCCATAGGAGTCATGCTGGAGGATCTAGAGATTCCTAGAGAAAACACTTATCCGTCATTTGTTGGTCCTCTAGCATGATTTTATGGTCAACTTCTGGCTGATGTCATCCACAGAGTTATGGTGCAGGACCTAGAGATTCCTAGAGAGGTATTCTCTCAGGCAGAAAATAGTTTTCTTTTGTTTTGTTTTGCTGCTTTTTTTTACTTTAACATGGATCCTGTGCCCCTAACTGCAGCAAATCTGGAGGGCCCACTGTATTTAAATGAACTAAAATTTATTTTAAAAACAAAATAAACCTGACGTGCAAACTCCCTCATCTTGGAGCCACATTGGCTCTGTTATTGTTGTCGTTGATTATCCTTCCTCTTAGGATCAACAGAAGTTTAGAAAGCATCAGTTCAATGGAGTTGGAGCCCACATTGGTCCCATCTACAAACTTTAAGTCAGCATGTGCTAACACATTTAGCTGCTGAGGAGGTAGTCATATGCTCACAGTCATGAGTGCTAAGACCCTAAGACTTTCTCTTCATGTCAGGACCCAGGAAACCCTTGCACAGCCAATGTCCCCAGTGCACTTCCTGCTTCATTCCAGCCCCCATGATGACATGGCCTGATAAGTCTGTCAAGGACTGTGGCAGATATACAGATGGTAGTACAGATGGCTGAGCCACTCTGCGTATCTGAACATGACATCCATAATACAGTGCGCCTGCATTATATGCAGGTGCACCTTACGCAGACTCAAGCATACGCTGGAAGTCTGCGCCGGAAAAAGTCTCAGTGTGTCCGGAAGGGGTAATGGCGCATGCGCAGCCACGTACGCAGCCACCATTATCTTCAATGGGGCTCGAGCATATGCGGAATTCCCTGTACATGGGGGAGTCTGGAACTGGTGAAACGTCAGGAAGAACCTCTTCTAGAATATGGCCAGATGGCCTGAAAAACCCACAAAAAAGCTAGTAAAATCCTTCTTACACTTGCTTTTTGGCAAATAATGCACAGTGGGTACAAGCCAAGTCAGCATTCACCTTACTTAAATGTACTGAAATCAAAGGGCGTAAATTCTGTGTTGAATTGTGGCTAGTAATTGGGAGATATTCCACCATGCCAAGGTTTTAAATAATAGAATGAGAGTCTGGATTGTGTTGAAGACTATAACTCAAGGGATGACTGTATTTACCAAAACTCTATTGGAAACTACTAAGTGATTTCCCTGAATGACTGTATCATTTCTATATTGAAAGCACAGTGATTTTGTTTCATTATTAATGGTGTGTGTGTGTGTGTGTGTGTGTGTGTGTACACATATCTGTCAATCCCTTGAACTTCAGTTAAGGTTTTCTTAGGCAAGGAATATTCAGATGTGGTTTTGCCAGTTCCTTCCTCTGAAACAGAGCCTACAGCACCTAGTATTCCTTAGTAGCCTCCCATCCAAGTACTAACCATAGGCTGGCCCAGCTTCATCAGGGCTAGCCTGAAGAAAGAGGCTCCTCCTTCCTTAACTGTCATCCTTTGGCCTATGAGGGAGAGAATGGGCTGGCCCAGCTCCATCAGGGCTAGCCTGAAGAAAGAGGCTCCTCCCTCCTTAACTGTCATCCTTCGGCCTATGAGGGAGAGAATAGGTTGGCCCAGCTCCATCAGGGCTAGCCTGAAGAAAGAGGCTCCTCCCTCCTTAAATGTCATCTATCAGCCTGTGAGGGAGAGAATAGGCTGGCCCAGCTCCATCAGGGCTACCCTGAAGAAAGAGGCTCCTCCCTCATTAAATGTCATCCTTCGGCTTATGAGGGAGAAAATAGGCTGGCCCAGCTCCATCAGGGCTAGCCTGAAGAAAGAGGCTCCTCCCTCCATAACTGTCATCCTTTGGCCTGTGAGGGAGAGAGTAGGCTGGCCCAGCTTCATTAGGGTTAGCCTGAAGAAGAAGAGCCCTCCCTCCGGTCCATCCGCCTTGGTCCAGGCATCAGAGGGAGAGAAGAATGCTGGACCTGATGCCCTCCCCCCCTCACCATTCCCTTCTCCTTTTGTGTCGTGTCTTTTTAGATTGTAAGCCTGAGGGCAGGGAACTGTCTATTCTCCCCTCTGTTGTAAGCCGCCCAGATTCCCAGTGATTGGGCGGCATATAAATAAATCCTATTATTATTACTGTATTATTATTATTATTATTATTATTATTATTAACCAGGGCTGACTCTGCTTAGCATCTAAAATCAGAAGGGATCGGATGCCTTTAGACATACTTAATGGAATAGACAAATCAGAGTTTGGAGAGTTTAAAGGTAATTGGTTACAGTTACAGTACCAAGCAGCAGCAACTCCAATAGTTATTTAGTATGTCCCAAAAGCCACAGTTGGGAGTAATACATCTGATAGGACCAGCCAAAACAATTCTTATAATCTAGCATTCCTTCCTTAGCCTGTTTCTTGAAAGTGACTAAAATAGTCAATTTTTAAAACCATCTGAATGCTACAAGCTGCTGATCTTTGGTACAAAACATATTCTGCTCCCACTTACTTTCTCATCACCTCCATATGCACAACAGAGCATGAGGCACAGCATGAGCCATTACATGAACTATGTGATATTCCTCATCTTCCTCCTCCTCCATTTAGAGAGACCATACACACAAAACTGTAGAACCATTAGCATCACCCTGTAATTTATAATGTTACAACTCTAGTGCAATACACTTATACTTGTAACTAATTATAATTTTTGTATTACACATATTAGTTGCTTCCAACCACTGGTAAAAAGCAAAAGGCATACAGTAAAGATGAAACTGTAAAGGAAAAGCAGAGTAACTCAGCTGACTGTCCTCAAAACAGCCTTCTGCTTTTAAATAATTCAGCAAAAGCTCATCAACGATCATAACAATCTTGACACACCAGGACAGTAACATGACATTTGTTTATTGTGTGATCTGCTCCTGCAGTCAAGTACAACACTTAGCAAAGGCACTGTAGGTTCTGTCTACTACAAAGGAAACACATGAATTAATGTATACATCATGCACAGAATGGAAATCTCTAGGTTATCTATCTGGTCATTACCATCAGCTTGGCATTACAACCTGTTAATACCATTTTACTGCACCATTATATTTAATGGGACTTCAGCATCCATGGATTTTGGTATCCATGGTGGGTCCTGGAACCACCTACAGTGGATAACAAGGAGCCAGTGTACTACAAGATCAAGAAGAAATAAAAAGACGTTAGATGCAATACACAGAACAGCTGCAGCAATTATGGGACTGTAGCATTTCCCATGCAAGAAAAATTATGCTGTAAATTATGCGATACAGACTCCAACCATATATATAGAGAGATAAATTATGTTGAAAATTCTGTGATATAGACTCCAGAGGCGCAAGCGGGGTTCAGGAAGATAAGAAGTTCTAGGGACCACATTGCAATATGATGGTTCACAGAGTGCACCATGGAATTCCAGAAGAAAATTGATATGTGTTTTATACACTATAGCAAAGCCTTTGACTGCATAGATCGTGAAAATCTATGAATTGCTCTTAAATAATAATAATAATAATAATAATAATAATAAATAATAATAATAATAAAAGTTTTATTTATATTGCCCCGCCTCTCCCTTCGGATCGAGGTGGGTTTACAACCTGATAAAACCATAAATGCAATCATAAAATGCAATACCGTAAAATACAATACTTAAAATAAAATCACAATCCAGGAACAGTAAAAATTCAAAACATGCTACAGTGGTCAATTACAGGGAATCAATCTGACAGATAAAGACATGAGAGTGCCACTACATCTGATAATTCTGATGAGAAATCCATACTTAGGACAAAAGGCTCCTTTTATAACAGAAAATGGAGAAACAGAATGGCTCCCAGTTGGCAAGGGAGTTTGGCAAGACTGCATTGTACTACCCTACTTGTTCAACTTGTATGCAGAAAATACCATACAAAGAGTAGGGTTAGACTTAGAAGAAGGAGGAGTGAAGATAGGGGGAAGGAACATCGACAATGTAAAATATGCTGATTACACCATACTACTAGTGGAAAACTGTAGACTTTGAAAAAATTAATAAGGAAGGTCAAAGACAAAAGTGCAAAAGCAGGCATGCTGCTGGTTATAAAGAAAACCAAAATAATAACCACAGAGGATCAACATTAATTCAACTCAGACAGTGAAGAAATTGAAACAGTTAAGGATTCCCTGTACCTTGCATTCAAAAATTGATCAGAAAGAAGACTACAGTCAAGAAACAAGAAGAAGACTAGGAATGAGAAAGGTAGTGATAAAAGAACTATACAAGATTCTAAAGAGTAAAGATATGTAACTGAGCACTAAAGTCAGAATCGTCCAATCCACTGTATTCCCCATCACCATGTACAGATGTGAGAGCTGAACAGTGGAGAAAGTGGATAAAAGAGAATAATCTCATTTGAGATGTTTTGCTGGAGAAGAGTTCTGAGAATACCATGGACAGCCAAAAAGACAAACAAATGGGTTCTTGAACAGATCATGCCTAAACTCTGCCTAGAAGCCAATAAGATCAAATTGAGGCTGTCGTACTTTGACCACATCATGAAAGGTATGACTCATTAGAAAAAATAATAGTGCGAGGAAAGGAAGAGGGTAGTAGAAAGAGAGGAAGACTGCATGTCAGGTGGACAGACTCAATCAGGGAGGTCACAAGCCTGAATATACAACAGGACCTAAGTTACAGAGCAATGGAAGTCAGGGGTTCTTGGAGATATCTCATCCACAGGGTCACCATGAGTCAGGATTGACTTGAGGGCAGTTAACAGCAACAATAACAACAATATCAACTTTCAAGCACCACCACTATGGTAACAGATTTTATAATACATTGGTCAAACAATATCCTAGTTTAAATGGCCTGCTTCAATAAAACGGCCTTTCTCTGCCAGCAGAAGGATAATGAACAACTTTATCGCACACCTTTTTCCCTCTGTTATGGGAACTGGAAGGGGACTCTCGGGGCCGTGCATGACTTGCAAAAAATGGATTTTATCTCACAGCAAATCGTCCTCAAAAGGGCCCCGTTCTGTCCCCCGGCGCCAAGCCGTCCCCGTTCAGTGCTGAGGGGCATTAAATATTCTGGTCGGAAGTCTTCCAACCAAGGAAAATGGTGCCCCTCAGTACTGAATGGGGACGGCTTGGCGCCGGGGGACGAAACGAGGCCCTTTTGAGGACAATTCGCTGTGCGATAAAATCCATTTTTTGCAGGTCGTGCTTGGCCTGAGAGCCCCCCTCCAGTTCCCAAAAGGGGGGGGGGGGAAGGTGTGCGAGAGAAGCCACCTGAGCTGTTCAGCAGACATTCAATAGCCTGAGAACAACTACAGAGAAGGCCCTTTCAGAGGATGGCAAGACTACAAGACAAGGCCAGCCTCTTAACATGTCTGGGCATGGTCTTAAGTGGAAATTCATGCATGTGCCTTCAAGTCACCTGTCAATTTATGGCAACCCCATGAAATTCATAGAGATTTCTTAGGCAGAGGTGGTTTTGCCCGTTCCTTTCTCTGAAACATAGGAAATAGAGTCTTTCAAATAGCCTGATACCATGTCACATAGAGCTTTCCATGTCATAACAAGTAGTTCTTGACCAGTTGGGCGTTCCTTGTACATGGTGTTCCTTGTACTCATAACACTACAGTAGTCCAATCAAGATGCATCACTACAACAGACCAGACATCTCCAGAAATAGGAGCAACTGACACACAAACTATGCAAATGTTCTTCCTGCCACTGCTGAAACACTGACATCTAGGAGCACATGCAAAATAAAGTCTTTGAATGAAATGTAAATCTGTCCAAACAGGTTGAATACCTATTCCTTGATGGGAGTCATTTCACTGACCAGGAGTATCTCTGTCTTGTTTGGATAAAGCTTCCGCCTGTTTGCCCTCATTCAGTCTGTGACCAGTGTATAGCAACCATATCATCTCTGCACTGGTATCAACTGAAATAATTTCACCATGAATAGGATTAGTTGAGTGTGACAAAAGATAATTGCAATATGCCTAGCATGTGATCAAAAATGACTGCTGGTCACAGAATGAAATCATACTTGTCCCTCTCTCTGCCTGCAACCTGAGAGACATTCCAGTGTTCTTAAGAAAAAGCTTGCTTTATTATTCTCTTTCCACCCTTTAATCAGTATTAATGAACAAGAATGACTAACAGTCTATTGTTTACTGCTAAACCTACAATCTGATCTAACAGTGTATTATCCAGCTTGTCAGCATCTGGGAACAATTGAAATTACTGCACATGATGATCATGACGAAATTACTACAGAGATTTTAGAGTAGGGAAGAGACTACAGCAACCTTTCCCAGTCTGGCATCCTCCAGATGTGTTGACTACATTTCCTACCAGCCTTGTGGGTGGGCACTGTTAGAGTTGTGATCTATAGGGTACCAAGTCAGGCAAGGGTGGGCAAAAGCGATCAGGCTCATTCTGTTTCCAGCATAGGTGATGCTGTCATGAGGTAGATTTAGGAGCCACATGTGGCCTGATGGGGATGCATATAGTCTGTGAGAGGCACTTATTTGCCTCACCTCTGGTTTAGAACCATCACCATTAATATCTACTCAGGACTAGAAGCCATGCACCCCAATCACAGGAACAAGGGACCCTGTGGGCTTAAAATCTCCAAATGAATGGAGACAGTTCCCCTTAGCAACAGTGTGACTCTTCGCTATACCTCATCTACTGGTTTAACTACAGCAAGAGTGGAGAGCCTCTGTCTTTTTGGCCTATTCCAGACTGCCTAAGATGGCCACAATCTCTTCCCCATAAAGCCATTATATGGTAGCTATTTACATCAGTTGCAGGGACTTAGCTACTGGCAATAAGAGTTTTAAATTTAAATATAGTGGTATTTGGTGTCTCCTTCCCTTTTACCTTTACCTCCTCCCTCCCTGACTGGAATGGACTCCCCAATAACCTTTCTGAAACTGAATCTTGCCCTTGAAGTGGTAGGGGTCATCCACTTTGAACTGTACAAGCCACATGCACAGAGCCTGTGAGTTGCAATGGCATGGCCATACTTACAGTAAATCAGCTATACACCATCAGATCACTACATGCAGCTGCCTCCAAGAAAGTGGGATGCAAAATGGCCTCTCTATTTGTGCCAGTAATGCTATAAAATACTGCAAGGCTATGCATAGAGTACACTACACTTGTGCCAGTAAAATGATTTAGGGGCATATTATGGAGTCAAAAGCCAGAGAGATGGGACTGAAAGACAGTGCCACCGTCTCTTTTTAAGAAATCAACTCACATCAATGGGTTAGTAAATACTACCCCAATTTTTGCATTTAGGACCTCCAAAGAAGTTTCTTTTCTGAATCCCAAGGCACCCTGGAACTGCGGCCGAGTCAGACTATTAGAGACAATCATAGGCCACATGGGCACCTTCTTAAACTCCCACCCCTTCACTGCCCCAGGACCTGTCCTACTATTACATGAAGGGAGGCAGCCACCTCAGGCTACAAATTTTTGGTGTAATGAAAAGGCAGCAAATGGTTAATCCTTAATATTTTGTCATCCTACACTTACTGACAGGTCAGTAAAGTATTAACTGCCTCAGTCATAAAAAATAACTGAGGATCATTGAATGCTATGCACCTTGTTTGGGGGCAGTAATTTGCTTATCCACCTCAGATAGCAAAAAATGTCTTTGATGGACCCACTGTGGAAATGTGAGCATCATCATTTCATGTAATATAACATGGCCTTTCCAGCCTTTGACACCAAGGAAACACTGGATCATCTCCCACAATTCCCAGGAGTTCCTTTTCACCTTTGCACCTTCCAGGCAGCAACTCCCTCTCATAGTTGGCATCCAAATATAGATCTGTCACTCACAACCCATCCCTGCAGCCTCTTGTGCATTCGCAACAATTATTGATCCCTTAGCAATCTTGCTCCCCCCTCCCTCAGCAGGGCCCTAAGGCCTAGCAGCACCTACCTTCTCTAATCTTGCATCCATACAGCAGAAATAATCCATGTTGACACCACTTTAACTGCCAGGGACCAAGGCTATAGAAACCTGGGAACTGCAGTTTGTTGTGGCACCAAGAGCTCTCTGAAAGAGAAAGCTAAAGGTCTCACAAAACCACAATCCCCAGAAGTCCATAGCATGGAGCCCTGGCAGTTAAAGTGCTGTCAAACCGGATCATTCCCTGCAGTGTGGATGCAGCCTAAAACACAAGCAGAGGGGGGAGGGAGGAAAATGAGAAGAACTAGCAGCTCCTGGCAAACCATCCACTCTCAGGTTCCTTTTTCCTCCAGCATTGCACAGGCAGGAGACCCCTGATGGGAATGTATGGCCCATGGGGCGGCTAGGAGGCGGATGATGGGGTGCAGCAAAACGCCTCTCCGTTGGTTAGCCTTTGGATATGCATCCCTGGAGATAGATAAATAGATAGATAGATCTAGATATATAAACCATCTTCTCAATTTCCTTTTTCCTCTGGCAGATGCAGCATAAATTAGATAGACAGGTAGATAATAGATATCTGTGTGTGTGTATTATAATATTTTATACACACACACACACACACACACACACACACACACAATCATTCACACACGCACACACCCCTTCTGCACCCCGATTTGGACCCCAACCTTCCAGTGTATCGACTGCACTCCTAAAGGCAATTATATAAGGAATTGTTTGACAGATGGACTTGGGAAGTGGAGAGGGGTGGGTGGGTGAGGAAACTAAAAGGAAGGATGCAGGTCTCTCTCTGCAGCAGCCCTCCCAGTCCAGCCCCATCCCAGGCAGGTGGCGGTACCTTTTATCCAGGCATGCGATCCACTCGTTGGAGGAGGAAGCGTGGGAGGTGTGAGCAGCCACCATGTTTGCCCAGATCACCCAGGAGGAGGCTCTTGCAACCACCACCTCCACCACCACCACCCTGGCTGCTGCTGCTGCTGCTGCTGCTGCTGCTGCTGCTGTGGTGGGTGGCTGCTTTGATCTCCCCTCCTTCCCTTCCCTTCCGCGCCTGCCTGCCTCTCTGCCTCTCCTTTCCCCTGTAGAGCTTCCCTCCCTGCTTTCCACTGAAAGAGAATCGGTCCTTGCAGGCAGGCTAGGGCTGCAGAGGCGGCTGCTCCTTCCCTGCTGTGCAAATGCCGGGCTCATCCGTCTCCTCTGTCACCCTGGCTTCCAGCCTTCCTCCTCTCTTGCTCCTCCTGGGCCCAGGGTCTCCTGCACTGCTGGAGGGGGGGGGGGAGCTCCCTTGCTTGGAGCACCGCAGTCTCCCTTGGACACAGTGGGCTAAATATAACCTGCTGAAGTCAGCAGATTGACAAGGAATATAGGGGACTTTGGGGGGGGGGTGCGCCTTATCACCACCACCACCATCATCACCATCATTATCACCACCATCATCATCATCATCATTTTTATCATCATCATCATAATTATCGCCACCACCACCATCATCATTTTTGTCATCATCATTATCACCACCATCATCATTTTTATCATCATCATCATCATCATCATCGGCATGGACTCTCAGGCTGACCAGTGTATGTCCTCTTCACTGCAAAGAAGGACAGAGGCATGGCAAAATGGAGAGCCTGCAAGGAAAAGGGAGGACAGGACCAAATTCAGAGCTCAGAACATTTCTAGAGAAATGTCAATTCATGCTTCTGAGCCCTGCTGGAAATGGAGGACATTCAATAAAAAGGGAGGACATCCCCAAAGATAAAGCTCAAAACACTCCTAGAAATGTCAGTTCATACTTCTTGGTCATGCTCAGAATGGAGGACATTCTAGAAAAAGGAGAACATGACCAAAGACAAAGCTCAAAACACTCCCAGAAATGTCAGTTCCTGTTTCTGATCCATGCTAAAAATGGAGGACATTCAAGAAAAAAGGAGGACATGACCAAACACAAAGCTCAAAACACTCCTAGGAGTTTATCACACGAAGGAGATCAGGAGTTTATCCCATGAATTTCCCAGAAAAATCATGTAATTACGTGAAATGATTTCACACAACATCGCACAAAACCTGTCATTAAAGTGGTCACAAAGAAGCATGAACGTATACATCTTTTTACTTTCAGGATTTCAGCGACAATGCATTTCCAACATCGCTTTATCTGCGCAATTGTGTGTGATAATCATTTGCGCAATTACGTGCCATTTTCATTTTATTTGCAGGATGCTTTAAATGCGCTTTAATCTCTCTTTAATGCCTAAATTAGCCCCAGTATGATAAACTCCCTACAAATGTCAATGCATGCTTCTGAGCCATGCTCAAAGTGGAGGACGTTTTGGGATGAGAGGCTGCAATGGAGGGCTCAGCCTGGAAAAGGAGGATATCAGGGTAATGGAGAAGCTGTGTTGCCCCCAGAGAGGAGGAGAAAGGGAGAGGGAAAGACCACATTTGGCCGATTACGCAGCCTCTTTTCTCTTCTTCTCCTCTCCTCAGTTTTACTCTAAGAAGAGGTACGCAGCTAGAGGACAAGGCCATCACCTGTCAGGGCCGGCCCAAGATACTTAATTCATCACCGCCTGGCTTGGAATAGGAAATGGGGCTTCCACCAGCCACCCTCAAGGAGCTGTGGTGCCCAAAGGAGCTGCCCAAGTTACCTCAGCACTTCTATTGTTGTGGGCCTTCAAGTCGTTTCAAGCTTATGGCAACCCTATAGGGTTTTCTTGGCAAGATTTGTTCAGAGGCACAGTGACCAGACATCCTTCTTTTTCAGGGCACGTCCTACATTTCAACCTTCTGTCCAGGAGGGATTTCAAAATGTCCTCCACCATTTTGAGCATGAATATGAAGCATGGATTTACAGTGATATGAGTGTGTTTAGCTTTTATTTTGTAATAGCTTACATTTCCCTTGAGTGCCCTACATTTTGCAGTGTCTTGTCCTCCTGGACATCTGGTCACCCTGTTCAGAGGAGGTTTACCCTTGGCTTTCCCTGAGGCTGAGAGTGTGCGACTTCTCCAAGGTCACCCAGTGGGTTTCATGGCTGAGCTGGGAATCTAACCCTGGTCTCCAGAGTCATATAGTTCAACAGTCAAACCACTATGCCACACTCTCACACACCAGCCAGAAAATTCTCAAAAGTGCCTTTCCTCCTCTCCAGCATTTAATGACACAAGGAATAACCATTTGTTGCCCTTTCATGCCACCCTAAATTTTCCACATGAGGCAATCTGCCTCTCTCCAGGTCCCTTTTTAACAAAGATGACATCCTAAACCTAAAAGGCACAGAGCCAAGATACCTGAAAGATCAGCTCCTCTTTTGAGAATCAGGCCAAGATTTATTTTAATCTGAGGCCCTTCATTCTCCCTTCCCATCAAAATTACGGTAGTTAGTTGGTAGGAACATGGGACAGGACCTATCTTCCAGCAGGGTGTCACTAGAAGGGGTGCAGGCCTCAGCAGGTGAAACCCTAAAGGGAGGTAACCCCATTGCCTTTGGACTGAAACAGGCAGTGGCATTTAAAATACTGAAGAGTTGGGGTGAGTGGGAAGAGGTTCAGTGGGAGGAGAGGAAAAAGGAGAGACCCCTGGTTTTATAAAAAAATTAATTTTAATTATTAAATGTAAGCATTTTTATTCTTGATTCTTTTTTTAAAAAATTCAAAACTTCACATCATACAAAATGTTCATTTCAACCACATGAAATGTACATATAAATACATTTAGGCTGTGTGTATGATATGGTAATTTAAAGGTATGCTTTTAATTCTGCTAATTGTTTATGACACAACTATTGCCATTGTATTCAGTGATATACGGGAATTCCGATTCATGAGTAACATTAGCACAAAAAGCATTAGGATGGATTCTGTATGGTGTGGTATGAAAGGAGGTCAATGGGGGGAGTGACACCAGAGTGACACCGAGTAACGCCAACTCTAGTGATGCCACTGTTTTCCAGTAGCCCAAATATAGCTTCTTCATTGTTCAGAAACTCTGTCTTAGTCAGTGTTTGTTTGGTGGCAGCTTTTGTTCTTTTGGAGGTGCTATTGTTCTGGGTGGGTTGTTAAAATTAAATTTACAGATTAAAACAAATATGAAAATCAATATTGGCACAAATAAACATGACATATTATCTACAACATTGAACAACAAAAGAAGAAAGGAGAGAGAAAAAAACATATATTCCCTTTTTTTATACACCCCCTTCCCCCTTACATAACTAAACAAAACACATTACAAAACAGGACAGTACAAAACAAAACAAACTTCCTTGTCTTTCATGTCTTCTTCATTACTTTGTACTATTATCTCAATTCTTACTTCAGAAACTATATATTACTATTTCCTTCATATTTATTTACATAATGTTAAACTTGTTAACTTCTTTACATCATATGTTTAACCTTCTCTCCCCTATTCTCATCTATTCACTCTAACATCTAACGTATTTCAAATATATACAACCATAACTATTCCAGCCCTATTACAAAACCTGTCCCCCAGACATGTTGCAAATATGTAATCAAAGGTTTCCATTCTTTTATAAAATCTTCTAAGATGTTTTTCTTTATCAAATATGTCAATTTATCAGTCTCCATGGAATCATATAGTTTCACTACCCAATATATAGATCTGTCTTGATCCATCCCTTTAGCCTCTTGTGCATATGTGACAATTATTGATCCCTTATTGATCCTGCTCCCCCTCCTAGCAGCAGTTATTGTTCTGGGTGGGTTGCTTTTTAGAGGTCTGTTTTTTATTTATGTTTTTCTTATTATTATAGTTTTTACTATATATATTACTAACAGGGCATCATGGAGAAAAAGGCTTCTATAAATGTTTTTGTATATACACACTGTAAATAAAATATACATTCTTCTCTGTTTCTGACACAAATGCATTTCTCTCCCTCACACACACAAAATATAATTTCTATCTAGGGTTGCCAAATTGAAAACTAGAGCGGGGTTCTGTACCTTTAATGACTGGGTAAAAATAGGGGAATTTCAGCAAGTGTTACTTGTCTTGAAACCAAGTAACAAACAAGAGCTGCTGAAGTTTCCTCTTTTGCTGGATGTGTGTGTCCTTCAAGCCTGTGCAATGGATTTTTCTGGTGGAGCGCAGCGTGCACAGAACTGGCCTCACCCTTTAAACCAGAGGTTCGTCTGCTGAGGCCTTGACAAGCATGGACAGTGGCAGCGAGGTCCTCGGGTCATAGGTTTGATTAGAGTTTCCTTCTCTGAAATGGTTGACCTTACAGGGTTAGACGAGCACCATCTGCCCGGGTTTGGGATTAGAGTTTTCCTTCTCCTAGGATGGTTGCCATAGGCTAGAGAGCCCATTCTGCCCTTTGGCGCTCTTGGTCAGACCCTTCGGTTGTGACCTGTCTGGCATGGGGGGCCCTGCCGGTGGCTATTATACCACCGCCAGCATAGCTCACAGCTTCATTAGGGTACGCAAGCCTCTCCCCCACGACAAGGGGGCGCCAATGGAGAGGTTCCTCTTTTGCACAACCATTAAAACTACAGGACCCCGCTCTAGTTTTCACCTGGGAAAACTTAGATTTCTCAGAGTATGCTGGCTTTAACATTAAAAAAAATTAATGTACAAAAGTGGGATAAAATGCTAAAGTACGAGATTATCACTATTACAATATAGAATCTATATAAATAAAAATGTAAATATTCGTTTGTTCAAAATTTTAAATCTCCGAAAGTTCTTCACCGATTGCTTTGAAATTTTGACACAACGTTCCATTTGAATACATGCATGTTTTTATTTACCTACTATGTTTTTATATACCTACTATTATATAGATGTCACACTTGTGACAGGTAAAAATATGTTTTTAAAAAACAGTGCCATCTGTTGGACATAACAGCAACACACGGCGTTTGCAATCACCATCAACAAAACTCAGGGCCAATTTTAGAATTGTGCACTTTAGATCTAGACACTGATTGTTTGTCACATGGACAATTATTTGTGTGTTCTAGAGTCAGCAAACCAGACAATCTCTATATCTACACAGACAATGGAACAACAAAAAATATTGTATACCCACAAGCAATGTGAAATTAAATATTTCAGAAACGTGCACTTTCTCTTTTCTTTCTTTTCCATTTAACCAGGCTGAGCCACAGCAACATGTGGCCTGGTACAGCTAGTATATGTTATAAAGTAGGTGAAGGTGTGGTATTATAAATACAAAATATTAGATATTATCTGTATATAAAACTAGATAATATTTAAAGTTATCTTTTTCTTGCTTTAGAGAAACTGAGGAGGATAGGAATGGAAAAGGCCCTATACAGACAGGTCAAAATAAAGCTGCTTTGGGTCAGTTTGTAGGTGTGCTGTTTAAATGATGCATGCGTCCTAAGAGTCCGAAAGCCACACCAAAGCCACAATCCAGTCCTAAGAACTGGAGCGCAGCTTTGGTGCAGCTCCCAGACTCCTAGTACACATGCATCATTTAAACAGGATACCCCAAAGTGACCTGAAGCAGCCTTATTTTGGCCTGTCTTATGGGGTCTAAAACGGTAATATGAGAGTGGGGGATTAAATAAACAAAAGGAGGATGTTTGAAAATATGGGATTGATGTACTATTAAACAGTTTGAGATAGGAAGTTAATTAAATATTCAGTAGGAATAACCAAAGAGGAATAAAGAAGGAAGTCAGAATGAAAGGATTAAAAGAGAGATGGAATGAAGGAAGATTAGCTATTAGAGTGAAGGTTGTAGTATGTTGGAAGAAGAATGAAGAAGTATATAGTATGCTGTGAGGGTGAGAGTAAGGGCCCATTCACACTCAGAAATAACCTGGTGTAGAAACCAGGTCATTTCCATTATTTGCCACGTTCTAATCTCTCCATGGCATTGATTTGCCATGATTGTGGCATTTATCCCTGATTCCGTTCACATTGGCAACAGGATAAAATGCCACGATCCTGGCAGGAGGAGGAGGAGGAAGGGGAGGAAGAGCAGAGACAGCAGGGGTCAGAGGAAGAGGAAGAATAGGAAGAAAAGCAGAGGTGGCAGGGGGAATGGAGGGGGGGGAAGGGGAGGAAGAGCGGAGGCGGCAGGATGCACTGAACAGGTTCGACTTTTGAATTCCCAATGGCAGCTCCCACAAAAAAAACACAAACCCAGTTCTTTTGAAAAGAACCACAAAAAAACCATTAAAAAAAACGGGTTAAGGGGGATTTGCACTGCACCCCCTCCCCCAATCCAGGTCAGAAAACCCTGGTGCAAGTGTGACCACCCCCCTAATTCAGGTCAGGAAAACCCAGCTCAAGTGTGAACAACCCCAATTTAAACTGGTTTGGAGCCCAGTTTAAAATGTAGTGTGAATGGTGCCTAAGTGATAGAGACTGGAAGAACAGGTTGAATGGGATGAAGTTGGAAGGAACTAGAAGATGACAGAAAGATAGAAAGATAGAGAATGAGAAAATAGATAGGATGTTTTAGATGGGATGAGGAAAATGGTGTTAGGTGAACCACAAGAAGGTATAAGGAGGTAGGGGAAGGAAGGAGAGATAGGGGAAGAAAGAAGATGTAAGGATTTGAATGGTTCGAATGGAGAAGAAGATGTGAGGTAATGTTTTTATGTGATATATTTTTGTATTTTTGTATGTGTATGTACTGGTATATGTATTGAATAATTTGTATTGTGTTTAATATGTGTCTACTAGTATGTTTAGTATATGTGTCTGCATTTGTATCCTTTTTAAATACTGTATTTGATTTGTTGTTTTGAAATTAATAAAAAATAAATAAAAATTGTTTGCTCCTTATATTTCTGAAGGTTCCCTTCATTATCAAATCCAATGCATAAAAGGAGGCATTAAAAAGCTGACAAACTTGTACTAATCATCCCCAAACAGATAATCTAGCAGTTGTTGTTGCTGTGTGCCTACAAGCCTTTTTGGACTTATGGCTAGGGTTGCCATAAGTGAGGACCTCCAAACCGGGACAAATGTAGGACAAATGTAGGGCAACATTTTCAAATGTAGGACACATTTTTATAAAAATGGAGCACGCGCAAAAAATTGAGGTTTTTTTTTAAAATGTTAATATAAATGCATGTTTTTAGGCATGATCAAAATGGAGGACAT
>NC_056522.1:207626420-207677415 GCF_019175285.1 Sceloporus undulatus
GAGGCAAGTGCGTGCGCGGGGAGGGAAGTGAGGCAGGTGTGCGCGCGCGGGGAGGGAAGTGGGGAAGGTGCGCGCGCTGCTCCTGGCCCCTGCTGAGGCCTGGGCGGCGCACAAGCCCTCCCAGTGGGGGCGTGGTTGCGGCAGCGCTTCTGCCGCCCGCCGAGGAAGAGGAGGAAGGCGGAGCCGGAGGAGGAGGTGGGTTGGCGCCGCAGCAGCCGCATTAGCGGCAGCGGCAATGGACGGAGCGGGCCCCCAAACCAGGAACAAGGCACGGGTGGGGGCCCAAACCGGACCGGGACCGGGAGGGGCCCCCCGAAACCGTGAATGGCACGGGGGCCGCCGGGTTATGGCAAGCCTACTTATGGCAGCCCTAAGGCAAGTCTATCACAGGGTTTTCTTGGCAAGACTTGTTCAGAGGGGGTTTACCTTTGCCTTCCTCTGAGGCTGAGAGAGTGTGATTTACCTAAGGTCACCCAGTGGGTTTCCATGGCTAAGCAAGGATTTAAACCCTGTTCTCCAGAATCATAGTTCAATGCTCAAACCATTATACCACACATTATACCACATAGTCCAATGCTCAAACCATATCCACACCAGCTGCCTAATCTTGCAGTAGCTCTACTTAATCTACCTGTCTTAAATCATACAAACTAAACTCTAAATGGAAAACCAGAGCCATAATTCTTGCCAACAAATAGTTCCCCAGCAACAGGACTATAGCTTCCATTACTGAAATGTACCTACCGGTAATGCAATTTTCCTCTTTTCCTTCTGCCATTGCCAAGCATTGCTCCCTTTGTACAATGTCACATTATCTCATCATATGTCCAAAATATGACAGCATCCATTCAGTCATTTTGGCTTCGGTTGAAAGTTTAGGCGTCATTTGTTCTACAACTCCTTTATTTTTCTTTTTGGCAGTCCATGATATGCTCAGAACTCTCCTCCAGCACATTTCAGCTTTATTTATGTCCAGCTTTCTCAACCATCACAGGAATCAGAAATATGATGGCATTAACAATACTGACTTTGATATTCAACAATATATTCTTACACTTGAGAATCTTATGTAGCTTCTTCATAGCTGCCTTTCCAAATCCTAGCCTTCTGATTTCTTGACTACAGTCTCCATTTTGATTAATATACAGAAAGTGTTCGACTATTTTCAAATCTTCATCATCCACTTTAAAGTTGTGCAAATCCCCTGTGGTCATTATTTTTGGGTTTTTTGATGTTCATTTGTATTGTAGCCCAACCTTTGTACTTTCTTTCATGATTTCGCTCAATAATTGTGCCAAGTCTTTCCTGTTTTCTGCTAGTAGTATAATGTCAACTGAATATGTTAAATTGTCGGTGTTCCTTTCTCCAGTTTTCATGCCTCCTTTCGCTGAGGTTAATCCAGCTTACTGTATGATATGTTCTGCATATAAATTAAACAGATACAGTGATAAAATGCAACCTTGTCTGGCCTCTTTGCCATCTGGAAGCTTTTCTGTTTTTCCATATTCCCACCTTACAATGGCCTCTCTTCTTGTTGTAACTCTGGTGCCATAAGAAACTACAAATCCCAGAATTCTATAGCATTGAACAATGGTAGTTAAAGTGGTATCAAACTGCATTATTTCTGCAGTGCAGATGCAGCCAGAATTAACTGCAGATTATTCATTCATTCACTCACTCACTCACTCGTTTTCCTTCCTTTTTCCTAATATATGACCAAGTTCATGCTCATAAAATTTACAGGTCATGTAAATTTTAAAAATTTAGCTAAAAACTATCATTATTATAAAAACAACTAAAAAGGAATTAAATAAGATATTATGTTAAAAACAATGATGGTATTTGTTATATTTATATTAAATATATAAATATATATATTATATTTATATATTTATTAAAGTATTTAAAATATAACTGAGAGACTAATGTCTGAGTTGTTAACAAAGGGCTAGAATAAGGATGCAAGAGGCTGGCTTGAATAAATTCAAACAAAAGGATATGGAACCTTACAGAGAGCAAAACCAAAATACCATATAAGCAAAATCAGAACAACCGACTGGTGGCTATCAGACCAAAAAACCCAAAACAAAACAAAAAAAAACCACATGGTTTTGACCAAAAGTATTTATAACATTATATCTAGAGGCAGAGTCACCAGATGTCCTAATGGCAAAGGAGGCCAGCACACCACAAAATGTAGGACATTCAAGGAAAATGTAGGACATTACAAAGCTAAAAATGCTACTATAAATATAAATGCATGCATCTTACTTGTGCTCAAAATGGAGGACATTTTGGAATCCCTCCTTGACAGAAGGTTGAAATGTAGGACTTGTCTTGGAAAAGGAGGATATCTGGTCACCCTGATCTAGAGGTAACTATTCACCAGATTTCCCCTCTTCCTCCCTGCAAACTTTGCCAGATTGAAGAAGCCAATAGTGAAGATTTGCGGAGCTTAGCAAGGAGGAATCAAGGATGAGTTCTACTTCTGCTGCACAAACCAAAGCCCACTTGTGAAACGTTGGATGGAACCCCAAGTCAGAAACAGCCCAGGAGGAAACAATGGGCTCTTGATATGGAGGAGATGTGAAGCCAAGATAGGACCTGCAGTTACAACTCTGCCACGGCTTCTCCACTCTGCAGTCTTGAATTATTCACTACACACCAGCAAATCCTCTTTGGAATCCAAATTGAGAGATGCTAGGCAGTTTCCAAGATGAGTTGCCCTTCTTAAGAACAGTTAAAGTGAAGCATAAGCATAGTGGTAGCTGTTCTTTGTCTTTAGCTTTTAATAACAGTAGTGCAGTGGTTTGAGTGTTGGACTACCGACTTTGAGACCAGGGTTTGATTTCCCGCTAGACCATGAAACCTGCTGGGTGACCTTGGGCAAGTCACACTGTCTCAGCTTCAGGGGAAGGCAATAGCAAACTTCCTCTGAACAAATCTTGTCAACAAAAAAAACCAAATCCATGATAGGCTTTGCCTTAGAGTCACTATTAATTAAAAACTATTTGAAGGCACACAACAACAACAACAACAGCAACACTTCACTGTATGCAGTGAAACTTATGAGAGCCAGTGTGGTGTAGTGGTTTAAACATTGTACTATTACTCTAAGAGAACAGAGTTTGACTCCTCCGAAACCCACTAGATGATCTTGGGCAAGTCACACTCTCAGCCTCAGAGAAAACAAAGGCAAACCCCCTCTGAACAAATCTTGCCAAGAAAACCTTGTGAATTGGAACAACAATCCTAGCTTCATTAGAAATCCAATGTAATTGTGCTGCATAATATACATATAGAACATCTTAAATTTTGCTTTGCTGGGTTGCTTTTATGTCCTAGGAGATTCTGTTTCTCTGAGCTCCTGGTGGTGGCACCAGCACCCGCATCCTCAACATGAAATACTGGAACTGAGCAAATAGAAGTCAAATAGCTACAGCTGATTAGCTGACACACTCTCAAATGTGGGTTACTTATAAATGTAACTTTATACCTCACTATTTACAGCTGCCTCTTTACAGCCTGAACCCATATATTCTTGCAGCAAAATAGGTACATGTTTGTACAGGATTAACTTTTTGCTTTATGGTGGGAGTAGATTACAAATGAGCAAATGGAGTATACATACAGCTTCTGTTAAAGGACACACAACCATGAACAAAAGCATTCCAGTGAGTGAAGAACAAAGGTGAATTGTTGGACAAAGGATGAAAGAATCTCTGATAGGTAAGAGCTGTGTTTTCACTGTTGAAAACAGATGGCATTTGATGAGTATAAAGAGTCCACAGTCTGCTGTTGTGACACAGAAACCTCAATGGTAGCAGCTATGCAGCTAAATTATCATCTTCTGAGGTTACCTGCTTCCATTCTCTAAAATGAATTTAAAAGAGCATTTTACCCATGACAGAACAACAGAAACTAGGGCAATGGATCCTCTTGTTGGTACACATATGTATTTATATATAATTCCCACTGGGGTTTGAGCAAGATAAAAGGATTCACAAGATTTACTTTGAGATAAATCCACATCTTGAAAATGCTTCTTTTATCTTAAATGATCCCTCACTTTTCAAGCAACACTTACTATTGCAGGTTCATCCATGTGTCCACCAACCAACCACATTCCTACTGGGTGATAACTGGTATTCAAGTGTTGTAAGCAATATAGGTGCAATTCTAAGCATGCTTATTTGGCAGAAAGTTTTGTGAGCTTTTTTTATAGGAACAGGACACTGATTCAAGTCTTTTGTACTACATCAGTAACAAATAGAAGAACTCATTCCAAAAGTTGCCTAGATTGGAGTCCAGCCATACTTTAGCGACTATCACACCATTCAGTTAATAAAGAAATAGTTTTCAACCACTGTTATAGTGGAGTCAGGGCTCATGGGGTCAAAGTGCCAAAGCTTGAATGCGAATCCTGTCAACTCACTTTTTTAGCAAACTCTCCAAAATGAGGAGCCAGTAAGGATTCAGTCCGGAAACACTGCGGATGCGCCACGGAAGGACCTCCCATTGAAAGGAACCGGGTGTGAACATACATTAATGTAATGACGTGAATCCGCATCACTCAATTCGCAGTCACCCTGGATCTGAGCTGGTAAAACCCCGTTTGATAAACGCCAAAGACTTTTGCTTAGCAGGAATGATTAATGGATTTTCTCAGCAACAATCTGTAGATTGAAGGTATCCCTCTGTAAAAGAGAGGGTTTGGGGGATGCTTGGTCTTGAATGAGCAATTAAGGTCCATTTGGTTTACAAAAAGACTTGAATCTGGAGAAGATAAAACTAGTAGAATTGAAAGAGGTAGCCCTGTTTGCCTGAAAATCAGTATGCAGAGGGATCTTGTAGCCCATTTGAGACTAAATGAAAGAGAGAAGTTGAGCTTTCATTAGACTTGAGTCTACTTCCTTAGACAATTGGTTTGTTGTCTCTTTCTTTCTGTCAGCAAAGACATTTTTATTTAAGTAGACCTTTGGCACAAACCTTATGTGGCAGAAATGTATTTTAATAGGGTGCACTGCACTTTTATCTATTTTATGTTTTAATTTGATGCATTTTAAAAAATTGTTTAATTTTAAAAACTTGTTTGCTAATAGGATTTTTAGCTGTACTTTGTTATAACTTGTAAGCCAGCTTGGGTCCCATACCATGATATAAATAAAATACAAATAACATAAAATAACATGGCTGACTATATTTTTGCCCTCTCGAGACTGTGTGGCTTGTCATGAGTCTCTGAATATCAACATTTCTCATACCGCCACTGGATCTTCTTTCTGAATATTGTGTTTAATGTTATCTCTGCCTTTAATAGCTGAAAGAAAATAAGGAACTATACAGATGAAACTATATTAGAACCCAGACCAAATGGGAAGTATGCTAGGAGAAGAAAACAAAAGATAGTGAGAAGGATGTGTTGGATTGTAGACCCCATGTTCTTCAGCCAACAAATCTGGAGACCATGCAGGTTATGGAAGACCACACTATTATATGTGCATGGTAAATTCCTCCTTCTTTAAATTAGGCCCTGTGCAGACTGGTAGTTTGGTCCGGCCTGGAGGCGGAGTTGGGGCATAGCATCTCCACATCATATGCCCAGGGCACCGTGATGCTGTGTGCCGCTCCACACAGTGCACGGCATCACAGTGCTTCTCTGTTGCTGTGTCCAGAGGAGCACTATATAGCTGTGGCACCATGGCTATCACACCCTTTCCAGGGCACTCCCTGGATAAGCTAGATGCCGTTGCTGTGGCCCTGATCTGGCTGAAAAGGGGGCGGTCTGCACAGCCCCTTAGTCTATAATGTGGCAGCAAGATCGACATACCTTGCAACACACGCTTGTTTTCACGTCTCATTCTGCCTCTCGTTAACAATATTTATACAGGGAACAAATACCACTAAATAGGCTCATCAGTGTTTTGAGTCTTTTTGAATATGGAGGAAAACACTACTCATAGACTCCTTGACTGAGTCATGCATTTTACAGTACACAAAGTAACATCACACTTTAATAAAACATAAAAATTAACTGAATAGACCCAGGATTATCTTGGCCTTTGAGGTGTTGTATTTGACTCTGCCTGCTCCTAATGGCTTCTGCCCCAAACTGAAAGCTGTCCCTTCTGTTCCTCTCACAAGACCTGGTAGCACTGAAGGCCTTTTAGCTTTGCTTTGTTAAGAGACAGTAAAGAACACTTTTCATTGGTAATAAAGCTCTAAGCCTCTGCTACTCAAAGTAATGGTGTATTGGCTGGTGTTGGTCCACAAGCCATTTGCTTCTGGTCGCTGGAGAGCTTCCAGGGAAGAAAGAAATAATTGTAGTCAGTGATCATAAATATGGTAGTGGTCCCTGGCACAATAGAGGGGGGGAAACTGCCAGTCCCCCACATTAAAAACACTGTTGTACATTATGTATTACAGTGAACTGTAACACTGCCAAGCATAGGTCATATGCATATGGTAAGCATGCAGATGACACAGTTTGGAAACTAGGTGTGAATGCCACACCTTGTTTCACGTAACTCTCTTTGTATAATTGAAGTACACTTTAATATAAACTATGTACTTTGATATAAGTCTTTCAAAGCAGTCCTCAGGCCTTTGTCCTCCCTTTCCCTAACTCCACTCTATGGTATGATACGACAATCATTAGTTGCTTAGTACCTCTGGCATATCATCTAAATCGGTTTCACTGTTTCTCTTTAATGTTTTACTGACACTGCTGCTTTTATTATCAATATTTGTTTTACTGCTTTGCTCTTTTAAATTTATTTTTATGATTGTTGTCAGCCTCTTTGTTTTTATGATTGCAATCAATGAGCTGTGAAACTGAAGAACAGCATAGAAATGTCTTAAGCGGAGAAATAAACAACACAAAATTCCAAACTATAGAGGTTTTTGCATCTGCTGGCTTTTGTCTTCTGCTTCTCTTTTTTCCTTTCATTTAATAAAACTAAAATCAACCTTGGTTATCCTTGCTTATCATCAACTGGATTTGATGATAACCAAGGGAAGTCCCAACCTATGCTGAGTGTTCCTGGATTGCATTCACACTCTTTTGTTGTTGTGTGCCTTCAAGTAATTTGGCAACCCTAAGGCAACCCTATCATAGGGTTTTCTTGGCAAGATTTGTTCAGAGGAGGTTTGCCATTGCCTTCTCCTGAGGCTGAGAGAGTGTGACTTCTCCAAGGTCACCCAGTGGAATTATTGGCTACTTGCCTATTATTATTAGTCTTCCTTCATTCCTTTACCACCATCCAGTCTACTACAACCAATTATTAGACACAGTATTGATTAGTATTGTTTGGGTAGATAATTTCTTCCCCACAACCCACCCTTGACTTGAACCAAACCAGGTAAAGCAGGTTGCAACAGATAATCCAGGAACAAGCTTGATATTTTTCCTACTTATCTAGCACTCCAAGTGGTGTTTTAAATAGGAGAATCACATAGCTATATAATGAACTTTTCACCATCAGGGCATGCTCCTCTTTCACCCAGTAAGAATATTTATGGAGTAATGTAATACATGGATCACTTCAGATTTATAACTGTTCTTTCAATGGATGATTTTTTTTCCAGGACTAATTTAAGATCTATTTGTGCATAAAGAAAGGGATCAAATATTTGACCGCAACAGTGTCTACTAAAGAATGACCTTGGAACACTCCCTGTTCAGAACTGGCTGCTCAGAAGAACTTGGCAAGTCCAAGCAAGGGTCACAAGGGCTCGTGTTTCCCTTCCATTCTGAGCCTCAGAGTTCTTCATGAAATATTTGCTGCACAACCTCTGCATGAGGCTTACAAGTAACATTAATGGCTAGAGCTTGGGAAAAATACTGTTTTGGACTGCAATTCCCAGCCAGCATGGCAACTGGTTGCCCAAACCTATCAAACAGGAAATTATGGGGGTTGATTTTAAAGTCCAGGAATTAGATACTGAACTCTCTCAACTTTTCCCTCTGCAAATAGTCTCCCCATTGTTTTACTCTCCTGATTGAGTCCTGATTGATTGTAAGAAACCAAGGGGGGAGGGAAGGAAGGAAGGAAGGAAGGAAGGAAGGAAGGAAGGAAGGAAGGAAAACAAAATGTGGAGATGAGGGAATGTGAGCACCAACTACCACCCAGCACTGTATCTGTGGGGAATTCAATATGTCTTTGTCATGATTGTGTCTTGTTTGCCTACAAACGAACAAAAATCCTATAGCAGTGATGAATGCAGCAGGGCCACTTCAGTGTTTGCTAAAACTAATCTCCCTCCCTCTCTCAATCCCTCTCTCAATCCCTATGCCCATGTTTATGCCTTCAGAGTCCTATCCTGTACAAATACGATGGGCCTTCTTTAGATATTAATACATGTTACTTGATTTATTTCAGATTATTTTAATAGGTTCTTTTCAGTGATAATGCAGAGATTGGAAGTAACTAGTTTCAGACAATTAAAATCTTGGAATTAATAACTTTTTAAAAACAACTAGGGTACAACTAAGGTGCTCTCCAGACCGCCCCAAAGGGATGGGCTGGAGGTGCCCAGTTTCCCTCCGGAGGGACGCCGCAGCAGCCAAACGGTGTGGCATGCCTCCAGACCAAAAAGAACATGAGAAAACCAGGTTCTTTTTGGCACGCGGGGATGACGTCTTCAGTGCACCATTGGTCCACTGTGACGCATCCACAATGCAAGAGCAGTGTCCGAAGGTGTGGACATAGCACCACGCTGGCATCATGCATGCACGCCACATATGGATGGGGCCATGTAAAGATGGCGCCGTCCATATGTTTTAGGGATCTGGAGCATGTGGATGCTGTGCACTCAAGATCCCTAAAATTGGCCCGAGGACAGCGCTTCCCGCCCATCTGTCTAGGACCTAAATTACACTGTGATACTGACATAACAAGAGACAACACTGCTTCTTTCTATGTGTAACTCTCAATTTTTGATTATTTTTACAGTTTCAGTAAGGAATGAGGAAGCACAGTATCATAAGGCCAAGATGTCATCTGCTGCTGTGCCTATTTTCTGTTCTCAGTTTGAACTGATGTGATGAGAAGGTAGAGAGGAGGCAATTGTTTTGTACCCCAGGTCAGCACCCTGTAGCATTCAGAATCTTTAAAACAAACTACAAAATGACTATTTAGGCAGTTTTGTGAAACTGGAAATAGTTGCTGTGGAGAAAAGTCAGATTTGAGTATTGGCAACATCCGATCAGAGTTAGATAGGGACAAAATAGAGTTGGATAGGGACCAAATAGAGACAGTGCTCTTAGTTAGAGGTTTATTAGACCCTGAGGGGTTTAAACAGCCAAAATGGCTGAGATACACTGCTGAAAGGGGCAGCGGGAAGGGGTTTTGAGTACCCAGGTTGGTCTAAAAAGAGGTCAAATGCGGAAAGTGAATTGGTGTGGCTGGAAAAGGCATAAAATAGCAACATAGTTTTAAAGTTCAGAGTCTAATCAAAAGTCATATGTGAAACTGTAACCGTTTAAGCACATAAATACCGTATCAATTCTGACCATCAACCAGAAGAGAGATACCGTAACTAACTATTTTGTAAATAAAGTTTTCTTTTGTTTGGTTCAACATGTGGTCACTTGAGGTATTTTAAGAAACTATAAGTCAAACACTACCAGGGATTAATGATACTTTTATTGCTCAGAACACTCAAAACAGTGAGTACCCTGTCATCCTATACGGTGGCCCAGAGGTAAAGGAAAAGTGTTGGAATTACTCAAGCAAGGGATCTGAGTTTGAGGGTCTCATCATGCAATTTGGTGGCAGCTAGAAAGGTAGCCGTCACATATTGGTGGCAGCAGTGGGATAAAAAGACCCATTGTGGTGCCATCAGAGAAAAATAGACTCACCTTCATATAAGTGGTGGCAACACTGGCACACAGTAAAAAAAGATTGAAAGATTTTGAGAGATTTTGGCAGTGCCATGTTGTCATTCTCACAGTTGCTCTTTTTAAAATGATAAGTAGGTAACTAACCATTTCTGGAAATTTGGAACAATTAGTTCATCTTGTGTTGTAAGACAGTCTCAGAACATTTTATTATATAGCAACATATATATGCAAGCAGGCATACACACGTAGATAAATACATGCACACATGAGCTCTGAGTGCCTAGGTCAAATGATACAGGCAGCCATTGCCTTCATGTCCTCCTTCTGAGTTTGGAAGACACTGGAGGCATTTGGCTAACTGCTGTTCACTGCTGGACCATACAGACCTTTGTCTAAACAATTCTGATGCTATAGTTTGGAGCACTGCTTCTTAAGTGATTTTAGGAGGGGTACCAGCAGCTCCCCCTCTCATGCTGGTAGATACTGATTTTTCTATCGGTTTTCCACAAATGGAGCTACGGAAACCAGATTAGAAATGGGAACTGTGCTAGAGCTCCCAGGTTAATTTCTATCAATAGTGTCTTAAGCATGCCACCTAGGCAGAGTTCTGTTTCCTGCCTAAAAATGCAGAACCTAGATTTTTGAAATGGGAGTGTTTTGAATTTTCGTAAGGAATCCAAGTGTCCCCTTACAATGAGTATTGGAACTATTAGTGGTTTGCTGCAAGAAGTACTCTGCTGGCACCGCAACTCCCACTATGGAAGCAGAGAGAAAGAGAGAGCTGCAATTTTCCCACACCTGACAGGCATGAAAGGGTGTGTCAGTTTAGTAATGGTGACTCCATGTACTGCAGCTTTCGAAAAGGCTCCTAATTATATGATAGCTTATGCTGTGTGAAAAGAAAAGAAAATCATTAGGTGAGGCCATAATCTACAATTCTAAGACCATAGAAAACACAATTTAGAGAACAGAATATTTCCACAAAGATGTTTTTTATTTAAAAAAAAAAACCCTGCCATTCCTTTTTTTGCAACATACTAAAAAAAAGTCAAACAGAAGCAAGGGTCAATCTGACTAAAACCTTCCAATATTTATGTTTTGAAAATGGTATAGTTCTTGCTGTTTTAGCTTAGCTATTTCTCTTATCTCTCATTATAGCTTTTCAAACTGTTGCCCTTCTCCATGATACTATACTTTGCTATTTCTACTTTTAATATATTGCAGCACTTCATTTGTGATTTTAAATAACGTTGATGTTTTTATTATTGGTTTCCTGTGGGGTTTTTTTAAAATCAGGTATGTTGTAAAATAAATAAATAAACAAAAAAAATAACATTACAATTTTGCTACTGAAGATGGGATGGAGTCCTATAAGAGGTGTGTTCTAGAAAGTGTGTCTGCCTCTAGCTGTAAAACAAGAGAGCTTTCCCGAATAGGAAGAAAAAGACTTGCAAGCTAGAATAAATGACAGTGCAATTTAAAGACAGTAACAACTCAGATTGTTTGGTCAGATCTTCACCACTGAGGTTGAACTGTATGTTATGCCAGCAGATACATATTTTTCAAATATGTATGTTGAGTAATGGAATGGCTCAAATAAGGACATGTGAAGGGGAGGTTAACCAGTTTCCCTCCCACAACTCCTCTTAAGCCATGTGCTCATTTCTACTCTGAAAAGTTTGCCCTGAAAAATGCAAAGAAGGGGAAAACAATACAGGGAGGCATTCCAGATAAGAAGAAGTGGGAAAAGAAAAGGTTAAGCATCACAACTATGCTTGCCTGCAAAATAACCTTTCTTCGTCTTTGCATTATAATTACAAAGCACATGGCGGGGGGGGGGGGGGGGAGGAATTGGGTATGCTTAGTCTACAGAAAATAAGATTATGGAGTAGGGGCATGATAGCACTTCCAAAATACCTAACAGACTGTCACACAGAAGGCCGGAGGGGTGTGTGTGCTTGTTCACTTTTGCCCCAAAGGTCCACCCTAGTTTTAGATACTTTAATTGTCAGGAGAATAGATTTGAGGTCAATATTAGGAGAATTATCTTGCCAGTAAGACCAGCTCGCCAACAGAACCAGTTACCTAGAGTGATGATGGGCTTACCTTTCTCTTGATGGGGGGTCTTCAAATAGGCACAGCTATCTGCTGGAGATAGTATATATCTGAATTTCCTATATCAAGCAAGAGCTTTAATTTGATGGCCTATAAGGCAACTTCCAACTCTATGATTCTAAGAAAAACACAGGACTGGGAAACTCATGTCTTCCCCTAATATGGACATTAATCTTGGGGTAATAACAATAAAAATAATATCTCATGAAGAATCTCCATGGAGTGTATTAACAGCTGATACAGTAAAATGAAACCTCCTTAAGTTATTCTTAGTGATTTATAGAAGCAATACTCAGTTTATAGAATTAATAGTGGTAACTCCATCCCATTCCAACCAAAATAACTTGTGACCTACTTTGGGAACACAAACCATGAAATAAATAATACAGTGGGGAAAACAAGATTATACTGCCACAATAAAGCAATTATTCTGTAAATTGCCATGTACTTCAGGATGACACAGCTTGGATCCAGATATCTACAAGACCAGGCTCCAATGGACACATGAAGCTCTGTGCTGACAGAAGAATCCTTCAAGGATGAAAGAAACAAGCTAGCTAATGTTCAGTACAAAAGATTTCAATGTAAGGCTTCCCTGTATTTATTTTTAGAACCAGATTACCTCCTTACTGGCAAAAGACTGCATATGAGAGAGAAAAACTATGGGTGTACAATGTTATATATAGCATGCATGGTACATATCTAGGTATGTGTACATACATATGACCAGTTTTCAAGAGCTACACATGCTTTGCTGAAAGTAAAAAAAAGACTGCATATTTCTGTATCAGGGTGGCACTTGTAGACACCAAAGCCCTACTTACAGGTACCATGGAAGCTACCTTTCTCAATTTTTAAATTACTACAAATAAATACATTTCAGTACCTTCATGAAGGTTTATGGTGAAGAGGAAGTGAGGTGTGAGTTTCAATTGTGGATGGATGAAGTGTAACAGCATGTTTGTGAATGCATAGAGGTTGTGTGCCATATACATAAGAGGAAAAAGGCAGAGGTGAAATGGGAATGAGTTATGTGTGGTGGTGGTGGTGACCCAAAGAAAGGGACATACCTTTGATAGAATAAATTAACTTTAGATGTGATTTGGGAAATGATTGCCTTACCTTTGGGTAAAATCACTAGTCAACATTAAATGTGCCTACTAATGCAAAAAGGTTAGGGACCCCTGATTTAGGTGCTACTCCAGATAGCACAAGAGAGGTTCTAAGTTGGTTATGAGCACATTTTTGGATTTTGCTCTGCTCTCAATGTGCTTGCCACTCTTAATATAGCAAAGGAGTGGCTGAGCAGATGGAGAAGAAAAACTGGCATTAAGCTGTGCCGCTCAATTATTTTTCTGCCCCCCACCCCATGCATGTGCACCATTACATGAGCACACCACCTGTGACAGCCATTTACCTCCTTTGTACCACCCAGCTGCCATCCCATTTGACACACAAGTGACACACCACCTGTACAGTGCATCAGTGCACCCAGTGACACAATGGCAAAGCACAGTCTTGGAGGCCCCCCACACATACCCCATGGTCCCGTTGGATTAGCCAGTGTGTGGGTGTTTTTATTACATCCACTGCATTATTGGTGATCTGCCATGTTTATTGTAATTTTGCTTTATGGGGTGTGTGGTGGCTTGCTTGTGCAGTGCATCTAGCCATTCATATGCCTGTACTCTTGACGAAAGAAAAACACCATATAGCAAGCAGTGGTGGTGGCTGCTTCTCACTGGGCCCAGGGTGCATGTTCCAGACCACTTTCCTAAACCATCTGGGCCTTCCCACACTCCTGCATTCCCTTTTCTTCATGGAGTTTATTTGCTGGTGTGATAATGCACATTTTCCGTGTTAAAGCAAAACAAAGGGGCTTTATTTTGCTCTGGTTATCCACCTCAGAGCATGTCATCATCCTGGTTTCACCCTGTTTTAGCCTTGTGTGTCATGTAAACAGCTGAGGCTTGAAATGGATTGAAATGGGGGGGGTGTCCATGTGGACAGTTCTGGACAACAGAGAGGGGGGTACTCTAGTTGGTATATGAAACTGGGGCTGCATCTACACTGCAGAATTGATGCAGGTTGACACTGCTTTAACTGACATGGCTCAGTGCTACAGATTTGTGGGATTTGTAGTTTTGTGAGATATTTAGCTTTGTCAGACAGCTCTGGCTCTACATCAAACTACAAATCCCAAGATTCCACAGGTTCGAATCATGATAGTCAAAGTGGTGTCAAACTGCATTAATTCTGCATGTGGCAGAAGCCTAGGATTGGGGAGATCTTGGTTCAATTCATAGATATCTTCTGGTGATGTAGAGCAAGTTGCTGTCTTTCAGTCTAACATACCTCAAATAGGTAGGTTGTTGTGAAGACAAGATAAGGGGAAGAATGGAAGGCTATGATTGAAAAACAATTAATAAATATACAGCAGAAGTGAATTTGGAAATAGGGCAAGCCTTGGTAATTGTCTTACAAGCATGGCTGGGCACTTAGCCTCTAGCAGTAAGGAAATGTTGAGATGGAGCAGTCAGGGCTGACATCTGGGCACTGCAGACAGATTTAATGCTTTCCGATAAATTTGTGGTATCCCTATTTCTGTCATTAAATACAGGGCAAGATAACTTTCCTTTACAACTGAGTTGATTTAAATATTGTTTGCTGGATTTACTCCCTAATCTTTCGACATTCTTGTACAGTAGTAATACATTTGTTTTCAATTACATTACACTATATAGCCACCCTTCTGTCATGCCTTAATCTACTTACCAAATCTGATTAGTTACATTGCAAGGTAAGCCTTACTCCACCACTCCCCCTTTTCTATTAATGAATATGTTACACACATCCTTCCCTCCCCCCCGCCCCATCGGAGCCTGTACAGTTGAGTCAGAAAGGCATGCTGGAACACTGAACCTTGGAACTGCCATACCAGATCAGGCATGCTGTATGCATAGTCCAGGAACTTGTGTCCAGATTACGCATGATAAGTACATAGTCAACTTTACTCACCTGACTTGACCATTACTCTTGCAGCTTGAAAATCCCAACAGAACAGAACAAAAACTTGCAAAGGAGATCTGACCCACAACAAATAAAAACTCTCTCTCTCTCTCTCTCTCTCTCTCTCTGTGTGTATTCATATATATATATATATATATATATTCATTAATTAGATTGTGATCCATTCATTTATTCATTCATTTTTGACACTTACCTTTGAACTCATGGGACTTGCTTATGATTTCTTTTCTCTCACTCCCTTTTCCACATTCCTGGCATTTGTATGGTTTCCATGTGGACTCTTTTGTGGATTACAAGATGTGAACTGAAAGAAAAAGATTTCCCACATTCCTGATCCCCTTTTGTTCTAAATGCTAAATACAGAAAGCAAAAAAGGTGACAAAATGATAAAAATACATTGAGCTACAGACAGGGAAGGACTCCAATAAAGCACAGGCCTTGCATGAAGAAGGTCCCAGATCCAGTCCTTGGCAAGCATCACCTGAGAAGGCTATTTGTCCAGCAAATAGAATGAAATTCTCAGCTTCAGAAATCTCTGAAGTCAGAGTTCAAATCACCCTGAAGGATATAAAATTATATAGAGGGGCCGAAACATGTGGGGCTTTTTGTACAGTAAAGCAGTAATCTATCAAGGACTTTGAGTGGTGTCTTCAGTTTTCCTCTGACTTGGTATAAGGTGCTCTTCCATACTGCATTCATACAACTCCCCAATTACTTGATTAGAACAGTGGCTCTTAGAACACAATTAAGTGCCTCCTTCTATGATATCTTCAGCTCTGCCTTGGGTCTCCAGTCCAAGGATATATAGTGAGCCCTTGTGATCTACTAGGGTTTGATTCCAGGACCCCCCATGGATGTCAAAATCCATAGATGTTCAAGTCCCATTAAATACAGTGGCATAATAAAATGGTGTTCCTTACTTACAGTGACAAAATCAAGGTTCGCTATTTGGAATTTATACTTTTTAAAAAATATTTTCAAGCCATGGATGCTTGAACCGGTGGATGAAGAATCTGCGGATACAGAGGGCCAACTGTACATGGAGCTTTCCTACCAATTTAAGTGAATGGGGAAGCTCCACGCAGGCAAGAGCTCTGTAAATACACTTGAGGTCCATACAAACCTTCTATTTGAGTGATATGTGTATTTATTAGAACTCCTGGAGTTTAAAAACTATATAGTAAGGGGTCGCATTACAGACTATTCATGATATTCAGATTGTATTACATCCTGTAGTGGTTTTCAGAGCCTTCATTATAACAGAGCCATTCACCATTAATTTCTGATGGGATTTCTGCCTTTGTTCACACCTCTTTCTCACACCTCCAAGTCAACATAGCCTGAAAGTTTAACTCCTTTCTTTCGACTGCAGACAGTCGGTCAGTAACAGCAGCAGCTGTAGAGGCAACATATGCCAGACTGCAATTCATGTTTCAGGAATGTCTCCTGTGGGGGTTGAGCAATAACTATTTAGTGAAATGCCTTTCCATGGAAACATAAATACCCAGGGATAGAGAAGAAGCACAGGTCAGTACGGGTTTTGCTTTTGCTTGTCTTTACAATCATGCTTGCAGACTAGGCCATGAAATCATCTTTTAAAAAACTGAAAAAGATTCACTTAACCACCAGAACTGGTTAAGCTCAGACTGAATGGGTAATAGATTAATTACACAGTAATATACATTTTTCATACTTGACTAAATATGGTAAAAGTGGTGGACACACAAATGGCAGAAATCCAAGATCCTATTCAATGCCAGCATGTAGTGGTTTGAGCGTTGGACTACGACTCTGAAGAATGAGGTTTGAATCCTTGCTTGCTCATGAAAACCCATTGGGTGACCTTGGTTAACTCACACTTTCTCAGACTCAGAAGAAGGCAAGGGCAAACCCCCTCTGAACAAATCTTGTGAAGAAAAATAGGTTTGTCTTAGGGTTGCCATCAGTCAGAAACAACTTGAAGGCCAACGACAATTTAGTGGTTTCAAAGGCCAAATGAAAATGCATTTTGAAAAAGCACTGAAGTAATTACAGCCTATAGAAACTGAAATCCATGATATTGTTTGGCTCAGATGATAGAAATATGTTATGGTAAAGCAGAATTTACACCAGCCAATATAGTAAGGAGCAAGTATATTTTTAGAAAATGTACTGAGGGAATAAAGTTTGAAAAGTGCTGGAATAACATTTGTAGTGCAACCATGATATCATCATCATTTATTTACGGTTCCAGACCAAAATGACCCCCTCCCAAAAAATACAATTTTAAAAAAAAGTTTATACAGAACAGAAGCTAGTCCAAGTTAAATACTTCTAAATCCATTTATTTGTTTCTTACATCTTTGCCCAGCTTTCTCCCACAAAATGGGATGCCGGGTGGCTAATGATAAAATTAATAGAGCAATTAACATGCTCAAAACATAAATTCTAGAAATTAAATATCTTTAAAAGCAATTTAAAATACACCAATAACTTTTATGTCAATGTGAGCTGTCAATCCAGCACTGGCACCTGCTTATCTCTTCCCTTTAAATCAGTAAGAATTGGAAGTATTTTTAACTGTAAAAAAATTAAACTGCTAATGGATGCATTAATTACTGAGTTTGAGCAATAATTAATTTACCAAAACGAATTCAAGGATTCCAGCATCACTGAAATATGAATCTGATTGACTATGCACCAGAATAGTGGAGCTTGGTGTTTGTGAATGTTTCTAAGAAAATGTCTACTATACCACTGGTACTTAAAATCACAGAATAGTAGCATTTTAGTTAGAAGGGGTCTCATCTAGTCTGCCTCTTTGGCAATTCAGGAAATCCACAGCTAAGCTCCCCACGTGACAGATGGCCATCTAAACTCTGTTTAAAAACATATAACGAAGGTAAGTCCACCAGCTTTTGAGGTGTTATTGCTATCCAGTAGCAAGCGATACTGTGTTTTCAATGTAGCCTGTGCTATCAGATGTTATCTGTTTTTTGTGAAGATCCCTGAACAATTCTTGCAATCATATGCACAGGTACATATGAATGGTCAAACATACTCAGTGTGACTAATGTGTAATTCCACATGCATAGAAGTATGATAAATAAGAAACAGACCATTCTTTCCAAGGATGCCAAGAGTTTTGTCCTTTAAAAAAGAACATGGAAAGGTTAAATAATCCTTCATTACAAAATAAATGAGGCCAGCACAACTGATATCCTGCTACATTGCCCATACTACCTGGGATAAAGATACTTTGTGTATGTTCACGAAGCCGTATCATCTATGTAGTTCCAGTTGCTTTCATCCACCTTTCCTCAGGGCATAACAAATACTCTATTTTTAAAATATGTTCAGAATAAATTGTCATAATTGTTAAGAATTCTGATTAAAGTATGATGAACAGGCCAAAAACATCAAATTTGGTTATTGATCTGTCTTCACAGTGGAAGAACACTATGACTTTGCAGAATTTAAATGAATTATAAAACATTAACTATTGAGAGTGAACAGTTTGCAAGGCATACCACGGAGTTTAATTGTTTGCTCAGGAATTCTTGCTTCAGGTCTATGAATGAGAGCCACAGAATGAAAAAGAATGACAAAAGGAACCTGATGCTGGACAAATCAAAATGAAAAGTCTGAGCAGCAACAGTTTAAACGGTAGTGATGGATTCATGTTTTTAAAGGAACAGAAGTATTTAAAGGGCCAGAGCGAAAAAAATGACTATCACAGTAAGTAGAAGAGTTAATGAAGAAGGAGACAAATAACTCAAAATAAAATTCTAAGAAATCAAACGGAGTGGTGAAGTGTTGATAGATACAGATGAACCTGGATCACATTGCTCTTGTGGGGCTGGAGTGAGGTAGGGTACCTCCTGATCCACGTATATCTCCATATAATTGCAACAACCTTATTTCACAGATAAGACACTCTGCCAATAAATGAGCAAATATATTCTGAAATCAGGCATTCCAAAAGCGGAAGGTCACTCATGCAGTGAGTAGTTCTTTTCTCTTATAACTTCTGTATCCCCTATGTCCTCTGGCAGTCTTGGAGATTTCCTAGAGAGGAAAATAATGAAAACTTAAAACTTTGCAAAAGCAGGATAAGATATTTCTCTTCCTGCTTATTTTGGGCAATTCTCTCCCTTCACTGCAGTCCCATAAGACACAGTTGTCACATTACATTCCCCTCCCTTTTAAGTGGCCTTTTAATGGGAACAGGGACTTGCAGAGGGAGAGAGAAGATCTGCTTTATGCATTGCTTTCTACTTATGGAATGCTGGAATTAGTCTCATATATATTAATTATTTGGCTGAATGTTGCATCTGCAAAATTCCATTAAAAACTAACCAATGAATTGCTGAAAAATTAGAATTCTTTCTTAGAGTTCAGTGTAAGGACAATGAGACATTTTCTATCTTTAGATAAATCCTTTATGGAGATGGACAGAATTGGTAGCTTCTTTTGCCCTCTTTCCTACCAAGGCTCTCTACAATCATATTCAGACCTCTTTAAGCTGCATATTTTCTTTTTAATTGAGAAAGATGAAAGCAAATTCGGAGTACACTAAAGCAGTCTCTCAGCAGATGTAATGGGAGGAGCACCAAGGGAAAAACTAGAGAGTGGGTAGGAGGAGCTGGAAGAATCTCCGAAAGAGCTCTTGGAAAATAATAGAGAAGAGGGCTGGAGATCATCAAATAGTCGTAGCAAAACTTACTATATTAAACAATTTCAAGGGCAGCAGGTTAAATAGCATTACTAGTCCTTTTTTACGGTAGTTGGGGGGAAATGTCGATATCATTAGTACTTCCTAGCTCCCGTTTGAGAGAGAAAAATATATTGACTCACTAACTTTTCATGGATATTTCTTGACAAATTAAGGGATGGGTGCTTGAGACATCTTTTAGCAGCAGCTATGCAATCCAAGGAGTATTACAAGTCTAAATATAAGAAAACTTTTATTCATATGGAAGCATCCAAACTACCTGACCTTGCTTCTAGCCTGCTTTGGAGAGAAGGTTGAACCGGCCTGGCTTTGCCAATCTACTCGGCACATTTAAAAGAAAGTCGAGAAATGAAAGCGTCCATTTTAGACACCATGAAAACTAGGAAGATAAGAAAAGTTGAAGTTCTGAAAAGAGCCCTTTTCACTGAGCCTGTTAATAAAGACGGGCCATCTCTTCATTACCATGCTACACATCCACCTCAGTTAGACTTCACAAAAGGGGAAAAAAGCGGTCTTTATAGTTGTACATGATTATATTTTTCTTTTGTATTGAGTTCAAAGTCTTTTTTTAAAAAGCATGTGTAGATTGCTCACAATGTAATGGGCCATTCCCTGGAAATGGGGGGAAAATGGCCTTGGCGTTTTATATTAATACAATAGGTTATGTATAAAACAGTTTTTAAAAAGTTAATGCATATTAGCTTCGAACAGCCATATTCTAACACCGTGCGGCTCTTCCAGTAGAGCAGATGAATGAAGGTACAGAAGAAGAGAGAAAAAAAAACCCACAATGACAAAGGGATAAAGGTTTAACTAAAAGGACATGGATCTATGTTTCAGGTAGCTCTTTACCTTCCATCAGGAAACGAGTTATTAGGAGTAATGAAATCAGAGATCGACAATACAAAAACTTTTCAGATCCTCTGTACAAGGCGGCGACACTGGCCTTTTACTTCTCCACTTTGTAATGATTTCCTTTGAGTTGCGGTTCTGAAAAAGCTGTGAGACATCTTCCTGTTAGTTCTTTTTCATCTGTTCCAAACACTGGCCAATAATAACCCCAGTCCTATTCTTTCCTTGCTTTTTTTGAAACACATATTGACTATAATGACTATAAATTACCTAGTCAATGTACCGGGTTTGTGAAAGAGTTAGAGCTCCTCTGTGCTGCTGCTTGGTGCCTATGTAGAAGTTTGATGAGATGGAGCAGGAATGGAGAGGGATACATACTGCTATTGTATTCCCAGTTATAAGCTGCTGGATGGAAGAAAAGAATGCAAATGTTGTGATCAGCAGCAGGGACTGTGGACAATTGTTCCTTGCAATGTTATAGATAGTTCTTCAGTGGAGAGAATCTTTTATTTTAAGTGTGGAATTTCAAATATGAATACATGTTAGAATGACTGAAAAGCTCTTCCAAGTGTCATCATGGCCTACAAAACCCAACGGGAAGAGCTGTCGTAGTCAAAACTAGCCAACTAAACCTCCACTATGAAGTTATAAGCTTCTTGGATAGTTTTGTTTATTTAATTATTTATCACATTTATATGCCACCCAATAACAGCAGCTCTCTGAATAGTGGTCAAATAAATTAAAACATAAAATTAAAAATAATAATAAAACAACAAATAGTCTAAGATATTCTGGCAATAATATTGTGGGCCATTTCTTCCACACACCAAGGTCCACCAAAGCTTTCCATGAGCTTTCAGATTTTGTTTGGGAGCTCACTAATATGCTGTCCTACTATGGCTGTCAAATATTTTTTCAGTTCTCCCATCAGGCACACATTAACTGTAATATGTAAACTTGCCTTTGGTCAATATTATTTTCAGTAGATTATTTTGACTAATATTTAGCCTTGTTTTGGTTAAATGTGACCTAATTAATCAACTTCTCATGCCATGTTTTACTCAGAATTCAGATAATCTAATTCCTAGCAATGGCACCTTATCACACAATTGCAAAACTAGTGTTTCACTGACTAAACACACAACCAGATGCTCGCAAAGTGTATAGACATCACAGATGCTTCTCAGTTGTACTCATGTTAAAAATAAAAGTGTCCCTCTCAACAATGTTAACCAAATATAATGCCTGAATCTGTAATTATTTTTCCCATATATTGTGAGCTGTCTAAAACACCATTTCTTTTGAGGAAAGGTGTCATATAAATTAAATTCTAGACCATTTACTTATGGTCACTTAAGCAGACCATCAGTATTATTCTTTGTTGGAAATATCAGAATTAAAAATTGCCTCTAGAATCTTTCTATCCACCCAAAGAACTTACACAACTTGATATCAAACTGGGAACAGCAAAGCTCTCAAATTCTTCAGTTGTCATAGTTGTGAAAGTCCCAAAACAAGATTATACCAACATAATGACACAATCCCATGTTTCCCAATTAATCTCACTGACATAATACAATCTGAAACAGTTCTAGCTATAAATACTAATATATGTACTTTTGTAACACAGTACATCCATTTTATTCCAAAGTATCAGTTACCTATCTGTATAATTTTCTTACCAGCAATGCTATTTGATTTTCTGTCTGATCTCTAAATTACAAACAAAAACAAATTCCTATATGAAATCCATTTCTTTCCAAAGACACTTGCCAAACACCTATCGTTTTACAAACATCCACAAAAGCTTGAACAATATATTTGTTAGAGTGCTTCCAGACAAAGAGCTCCTAACAAGAAAAATAAAAAGACATTGTAAACCAATATGTCATTTTCTCTTTATTTGATTTTTTTCTGGTAAGAAAAAAAGATGGAAGAAGGAGAAGGAAAACATAGGAGATCAATGGAAGGCAACACAAGCCCTTAAATTCTGTTTTGGGAACAAGGTGATTGCAGGATAGGGACATTTTCTGGAACCATCCTTAGTCCTTAATGAGCCATAAGACATTCTTATCCTATATCTTAATTATGTAGCCAGTAAACACATAAGCTCCTGTAGATCTGACAAAACAGTTTGGTGGTGGGATAAGCACCTGATGGAATCTGATGTTTTCATTCTTTAGGTAGATGTCCAAAGTGTTCATCTACTAAGAACAAGGGGGTGCTGCATGAAGTAATGGGAGAACTTAGGACCATTTAGTAATCATTCAGATTTTGTGTTTCACAAATTTTATTTTTAAGACCAACATGATTTTAGCCAACTTCTTCAGTCTTTGTCCCAATTGCTACTACTGTTAGTTATGCTTTTTCAAATGCTCCTAAAATAGCTGCATAAAAATATAGCAATGCTTTATACTACACATGCTTTATACTACAAAATCTACATCAGGGAAAGCCTTTAAAAAAAACCATTCAAGATTTCACAAAGCATTCAAGCTCATGGGAATTTTTTTTATTAATTTTTATTAGTTAAAAATCCACATATAACAAATCACAAATACACACATTAATATACAAAAAAGACAAAACAATACCAAAACAACACATATGGAAGCCTCCTTAGAAGATTCAATAGTCTGAGCTTCTTATACAGAGCTAACACCCATTAATACATAACAGTCGTGTTTTAAAATCTATTTGCCGTATACATTCCTGTTGAGATAAATATACTATCTTGTTTTCTTAACAACAAAGAATAATACTCTGTCATGAAACAAAATTAAATTCTGCCTCCACTCTCTGTGGCTGACCTTTATAATTTTGGACTACCAGATAAAATTGCTTACTATGCCTTCAACTGTTATAAATTCGATTAAAGGTATCCAACTTTTTTTTCCTTTTACTCCAATCTTTATCCCTAATCAAGCATGTAAGTTTGTCCATTTCAAGGTAGGTCAGTAATTTCAACAACCAGTCATTCCACGTCAGATTGCTTCTTTCTTTCCATTTTGAAGCGAAGACTATCCGAGCTGCTGCAATCATGTAAAACAAAAGTACACCATATTTAGCTTCTAAATGTGAGTCAGATATCATATTTAATAAATAAAATTTCGGGTCTAACCTAAATTGGCAACCTAAAATTTTTTGAATCTTTACATGGATTTGGGTCCAATATTTTTTAGCAACTTCACAATTCCACCACATGTGGAAAAAAGAACCTGGAGCTTTCTCACATCTCCAACACACCGGATTATTCTTTTTGTATATTTTAGCTAATTTTGTGGGTGTGAGATACCAAAGGTTTTGCATTTTATAATAATTTTCTTTAATCTCCATACAGATTGTATGGTATAGTCTATGTGTCCATGTTTTTTTCCCACTGATCCAGGGGTAAGACCTCATTTAGGTCTTGAGCCCACTTGATCATGGATGGTTTCACATAGTTCTCATACATTTCAATTTTCAACAGAAATTTATAGAAAAGTGAAAAATTTTTAGGGCTATCTGCAAATATAATCTTATCAAATTCTTGTGGCTCCAAATGAATACCGAATAGTTTATTATCACAAATATATCTTTCTCTAATCTGACGGAACAGAAACCAATTTAGTGAAAACCCTTCTGTACACATTTCTTCTTGTGATTTGAAATTCCAACTATTAGTTACAGGATCAAACTTAATCATATCTTTATAAGTTAGCCAATTCTTAGTATGCATTAAATCATTTTGGATTTCTGCAATGCGCTCTACATGGGGCAACCCTTATACCATACCCGGAAGCTACAGCTGGTACAGAATATGGCAGCCAGACTGGTCACTGGTACCTCCAGGGCCAGCCATATTACACCTGTGCTAAGAGACCTGCATTGGCTGCCTATCCGCTTCCGGGCACAGTATAAGGTGTTGGTGATTACCTATAAAGCGCTACATGGCTTGGGCCCAGGATACTTGAAGGACCGCCTCTCCCCATACATTCCGCCCCGCACCCTCAGAACGTCTGGGCAGCAATTACTTAGGGTTCCAGGGGCCAGACTTACCTCCACAACGAGGAGGACGTATTCCATCGCCGCCCCGGCCCTTTGGAACACGCTGCCCACAGAGCTCCGCTCGGCCACCTCCCTGGCTCAGTTTAGAAGGGATGTAAAAACCTTCTTATTTCAAGCTGCATTCCCCGAATGAAGTTCCAGCTGGCCTTCCTCCCTCTTTTGTTGGCAAGATGGTTGGCTGATGGGTTTTTAATCTGTTTTTAATCTGTGTATCTTGATGTATTTGATCTTATTGTGTTGTTCACCGCCCTGATCTTTGGAAGGGCGGTATACAAATAAAAAAATTATTATTATTATTATTTTATTATTTTTATGAAAAGCTTCATTAATTGAAACCCAATATGGCAATTTATTGTAAATTAGTTGTTTAAATTTGAGCCAAGCTTTGATTAACGGTTTTCTTATAAAATGGTTCAAAAACACCTTATTTACCTTTATTTTGTCATAAAAGAGATACGCGTGTATACCATAAATCAAATCAGCTGATTCCAAATTCAAAATCTCTCTGTTCTCTAACTTGAGCCAGTCAATTAACCAATCAAAACAACATGAATAAAAATAAATTTTAAGATTCGGTAGCCCCATTCCGCCTCTTTTCACCTCATCCTGCATCATCTTTAGCCTAACTCGGGGTTTTTTGCCCTCCCATATAAATTTACGAAGTACGATGTCCCACTGTCTGAACGGCTTTTCATTAATAATAATCGGAATCGTTTGAAATAAAAACATAACTTTGGGCAAAATATTCATCTTAATGGTAGCAATTTTACCAAGCCAAGATAAACCCAGTTTTCCCCAACAAACTAAATTGTTTTTTATGGATTGCCAAACCTTCAAATAATTATTTTTAAATAAGTCGACATTTTTTGTTGTTAACCAAATCCCCAAGTATTTTACTTTATCTTTGATTTTATAACCAGATATAGATTCTAGAGTTACTTTTTCTATTTTATTCAAGTTCATCACTAAGATGGATGTTTTTTCTTTGTTGACCACCAGGCCAGCTACGGCTCCAAATTGTGCTAGCTTTTTGTTTGTTATCGGAATGTGCTCAATTGGGTTTGCCAGAGTGAGGACTAGATCATCTGCATAGGCTTTAAGTTTAAATTCCGTCCCCTTGATTTTAACCCCTTCTATATTTATATCATTCCTTATAGTCATGGTAAGTATCTCCAATACCAGTATGAACAGAAGAGGGGACAGGGGACATCCTTGTCTGGTGCCTTTAGAGATGTTAATTTTTTTTATTTTTCTCCATTTACAATTAAGTTTGTATGCTGTTTCTCATAAATTTTTTCAACCCATCCACAGAAATTCAATCCAAGATCCATCTTTTTAATTGTTTCTTTCAAAAATAACCAATTGACACGGTCAAATGCTTTTTCGAAATCAATAAAGATGAGAGCTAACTTCCTATCAGGTCTTTTCTCATGGGAATTTTTAAAGATCTCAGAGCTAATCTTACAGATTTACTGTTCACTTAACTATGTTCACGTTATACAATACAACACAGAGGAAAGCCTCTGGCTGAGACTTGAATAGCCCACAGAATCCAAATAGCCTTTAATTGGGTGGAGATTATAATTGTTAGCCCACTCCTGCCAAATGTCATCATAAAGGATCATGCTTTCCAAACTTTCCCCTGCAAAAGTACCTGTGACAGGGAGAAAGGCACAGGATTGGAACTGTAGCAAGCAAGGAAGTGTTACTCTTCCACACACACAATATGATCCCATTTATAATCCAACCCAAACGTCTATTCCCATCAAAGCCAAAATCTTCCACCAACTGAGTGACAATTATGTCAAACAGTGTTGGGGAATGGGGTTTGCATGCTCTGTCCTACCCACGGCATTCCTGAATTGGCCTGGGGCGGCATTGTTTTCTGTGAAGTTTGTATGGTTGTAGCATGAAGGATGGTCTTCTCCACTGCAATCTTCAACATGTGGAATGATCTCCAGATTCCCAAGGAGCTATGTTTTCATTGACAATTGAATTCTTATTAATATGCTCAGTCATTTTTCTGATCATGAGCCAAGTCAATTATCCCAGTGATTTTAACTGAATATTTAACTGAATATTTAATTGTTTTATTGCTGTATCAATTTTTTGCTACATGATATTACCTTATTTTATGGGTTTTAATGCAGAAGTATTGTAAACTGCTTTAAGATTTTTGGAATAAAAAAGTGATATCAAAGTGTTGTGACAAATAAATAAATAAAGTGTATATTAAATGCAAGGACACATCTAATGCTGTGTCTACTTTGACCCTGACCTACAGTTCTTTATTGAAAACGCACAGGATTGGGGGTGCAAACACTTTTAGTTTAGGAGGAAAAGTCTAGACAGGCAACAGATAAACAATTTTACATAAATGCATTTTCTGACATTATTTCTGCAATCTTCTGCAATCCAAGCATCTTTTTGGAGTCTACTGTAGGGGTCAGCAGCTGTGCATTCACTTGAAATAGCTACATGTATTTCCACTGAAGGAAGGAGAAATAAAACAAACAATCCAGCATGAGATTGAAGAATGCAACCAAAGAATACAAAACTCCCCATCTGACTACTGTTTTTATTAAAGCCAGGCAACTGTCGGTCAGTTTTAAATGATCCTCCTAGTCTATGTGCCTGAGTATCTACACATGTAATTGGACATATAAAGCAGCTGTATTCTGTGAACGTGATTGGGAAAATTGGATGGACAAAACTGTGGTTAATATGTATCAAGAATCTCAGATGTGCATTGAAGTATTACAGCTGAAATGGAATAAAGGAAATCTTGTTTAAGAAGAAAACAAACAATGAGGCACTGTCATTACCAAACCCTTCACAGAAATATAAATTAATTACAAATGTAGTCACTTTGCCTTTTCAAAGATTAGAGTGGAAGGATACACATCAGAGACCTATTTAAAAAGAACATTAACCTGACTTGATTTTAAATCACTCTCTTTGGTGACATCACAATACAGTGGGCTCTTGGTATCCACTGGGATTTAGTTCTAGGATCCCGTGGATACCCAAAATCCATGGACGCTCAAGTCCCATTAATTACAGTGGCATCGTAAAATGGTGTCTCATCTATAAAATGGCAAGATCAAGATTTGATTTTTGGTATCTACAAATTTTTGGAATTTAAAAATATTTTCAAGCCATGAATTCTTGAATCCATGGATACAGAGGGCCAATTGTATTCTGTTAGATATTTGGGGTTAAGGTCAGTTTAAAGTACAGGCAGACATCTTTTCCTACCCAGTGCCAGCAAAGGAGTGCACAAGGTAACAGAAAATAAGAATGACAGCTACATAGTGTGCATATATTTTTATATTCATATTGGTGCATATATTGTGCACCAAATTCTCCTGGAATTAACCCCATATTATGGGGTGTATGTACACTGTAGAAATAATGCAGTTTCACACCACTAAGATCCTGTATAGACGGGGGGAAGGGGTGGACAGAGGCCGCCCCTTTCTCCCCAGATCCTGGCCATGCCAACCAAAAGGCGCGGCAATGATGCACCATGAAAAAGGAGCCGCATTTCACAGCCCCTTTCTTCACTGCTGCCGGGGCGCCATCAGTACCCTGGAGTGGCGTGGTGACATCCCTTGTGCACCACACTGTTTGGACATGGTGCACAAGGCACGTCATTGGCACGCACGCAGTCTGAATACATGCACACCAAGATGGAGCCTGGACAGTGAGGTAGGGCTTGGGAGCATGCCCTAATTTCAGCCCCAGGCCAGTGCATAGTGCCAGTCTGTACTGGGCCTAAGTGCTGTGGCTCTACCCATAGTAATCTTAGGAGTTGTAGTTTTACGCGGTCTTTAGCCTTCTCTGCCCAAAAGTGCCGGTGTTTCCCAAAATGAAAAATCCCAAGATTCTGTAGGATGGAGCCACGGCAGTTAAAATGGTATCAAACTGCATTATTTCTGCAGTTTAAATGCACCATATGTTAATACTGAAAAGGGGGGGGGTGGTACTGTTGGATTGCAAATCCAGTCTGTCCTTGTCAGCATGGGGAGAGAGATAGGATTTGTGATCCAACAACAGGCCCACAGTTGCAAATATATACATATTCTCCTCTCCCTAGCAGATGCCTGTAGTTTACAACAAAAGATAGGTGGTGGTGGTGGCAGTAGTGGTGATGGCAGCGACAGAGGCAGCCAAATAAGATTGGGGACTATGTTGGCAGAAAAAATCACTCTACCTACTAGAATTGGAAAGGAAGGTTAAGAATGGTAAGCATGAAGGTAAATAATCTACTTCATTTTTATTTTGACCTACTCTCCATACCTGTCAATCATAATTCACAGGTCTGGAGAATAGGTCCAAATAAAAATGAAGTAGATTTGTTATGTGGCAAATGAAAGCAAAGGATAGATGCTCACCTAATGGGACAGTGAATTTGCTTCAGGTTTTAGCCTGAACTTTAAAGAAGCTATCCAAGGTTCTGAATGCTATCCCCCAATTATATTCCATATTTTGGATAATTCCTTTAAAATTTAGAATAAAACCTGGAGCACAGATATCACCTCACTGATATATGAGTCACCAGCCACTGCTGGTATAGAGTGAAAATAGAATATAGTCTAATAGAATATAGTAAATGGAGTAATATTTGAAAGATGCTAGGGCTGGGGAAATACTGGTTCCATGACCCAGATGCAGTCCTTGACAACTGAAGCAGCTCCTCCTTAGGCCCCTGAGAAATCACAGAGATATCTCTTCCTCCCTATTCAGCATAGGAACACAAAAAAATGGAGGGTTGGGTCTTCCTGTTTTGACTAGAACCCTACTCTGGAACTAAAATCTCCTCCCCATGATCCTAATCTGGATCTAGACCCCCACACACACACTTGCAGCTTCAAGGGGGGGGGATTTCATCACCTCCTCCTTTATGCATATGAGAATCCCAATTTGGAACACAAGCTGCATAGGAAGGGCAATGGTTAATGCTCTGCTATCTCCACACAACATTCTTGAGAACTCATTCTTGAGAACTGCTGCCCACACACCACACACATGCATGCAAATATCATTTGAATCATTGAAGAGAAATATCCATTGGAAATGTGGGTAGACAGTGTAACTGTGTGAGATGTATTTGTGAGGCAACATATTACCCATAAAGAAATGTACCGGGGAGGGGAGCTGAAGAGATTTTTTTTCGTCAACTATTGTACAGGAGAAAGAATTTTTTTATTTGGTTAACTATGTTCTGAATTATTATATCATAATACAAAGTGAAATAACCTGTTGGCTTCTTTTCTGTGGTCCTTCTACCTGTAGACAAAGAGCTCTTAATTTACATAGGAAATTTGGTATTTAAGCTGACCTGATGTTGAAGAGAAATTTGGGTGGTTGAGTTGGCATTGTTTTTTATTTATGTTTTTTTAATTGTGCTTTAATATGCCTTCCAATTTTAATTTTCTTTAAGTTAGTCTCATGTATTGCTGTTAATCTTCTTGACTTTGGTAGAGAGGTGAGAAATAAATTTAATTCATATATAAGCAATATAAAATATTGTATAGCTTCAATTATTTTTATTAAGATTTATAAAATAAAGCCAGCAAAGTCTAATCAAATATAAAATGAAAACTTTCAATACTGCGAAGATTCAAGGTTCCACTAGAATTTTAGTCCCTAGGAAAAACACTTGCCCAGTTATACATTATTAAACAAAAAGTCGCAGCCTTTGTACATATTATCCCTGTTTCACAGAATGCTTTCAACCAGATTTATATCTTTATATGTATATTTGGGGAGATTTTAATGCCTTCTGACTTATAATGGCAATAAAAATCAAGATGTGAAGTCATAAAATATCTGAGCACTGACTCAAATTCTGTTTGAACAGGATTTGTTAATGTAATTTCCCATTCCAGTGATTTAATGTACTATAGCTATTTTAATGCTAAATTTAGTTTTTCCACAGGGGGATCATAAACTAGAATCCAAGATGTTAGAGTCTATTGTCTGTGATAAAAGTTAAGGAATATAAATAAAATATATGTGCTAGCCTCTGAAATTTATGTAGTTCAGTTACAGCGCTCCCTCAGCCTTGGTCTCCTTGCCAGTTATCAAGTTAGTCTCTGTGGCAGCTGGTGTCTTCTGTGTCAATGGAAGGGTGAATATGTTCCAGTTTTCATCAAGAGCTATCCAAGGTGCTGAGCAATGTCCCCCAAATATATTCAGAATTTCAGATAGCTCCTTTCAAGTTCAGACCATTGTGTCATGGAAGCAACCACCAACCATTAGTTTGGTTCGGGGATTGGGCTTGCCTGATATAGAAGGGATGTACGCTTATTGTAAAGTTAAAGCAGTTATTCTGGTTTTCATGCTAAGCAGAACTATCAATGCATTGTTGACCAAACCCATATTAATCCTGAATCTGGAACTGTCCCTTCTCTTTTTTTTTTTTTTTTAAATTTAGTTAGGCTGGTTCAGAGTCACTCTACAGTCCCATCCACCTTAGTCCAGTAAGGATGCATATTTTAATCACCTAATAGTCAGGCAATGTGCCTTCCATAAATGTTAGAACAGATTTATTTATTTTGAGGACCACTCATCTGGCAAACCTAAAGTGCTTCCCCGCACCTTTGTCCAGGCAAAACAGATAGATGGCCAAGTGCAAACTATAGCTGCAACCCATAGCTGCAAAAGGGATGCTTCCACACTGAGTCTCTTTAGCCCTGAAAGGGTATCACTTTCGTACAATTAACTAGAAGCATAATTAAAATGAAGATGCACACACGCACTTAGTAAGGCACAGCATCCCCAGGGCCAGGATCCCTTTGCTCAAGTTAAATCCTTTTCAGGGAGTGGGAGGGGGAAGCTGCAACATTAATTAAAAGTTTCCTTCTCTAAAGTTTAGTTTCCTTAATTAATAGCTAAGCCTATTTTAATTGCTTCCTGGTAAAGAATAGTGATGAGCATCCTAACTGTATGCATCCTAATTGAAGGCCTCTCTTAATTAAGTGTCCATGCCTCTTCCTTCCCTTAGGAGGAAAGTGAATTCAGTTTTGCTTTTCTCAGTGTATTGTGTCCCCCACTTTTCATTGTTTTATACCTGGATGTGAAACTTGAGGCCACATATGGCCCCAAATATATATTATTTTACAACCTCCCTCTCAGCAGATGCTACAGTTCACCTTTTAATAACAGTGCCTTGCACAGCACTGTTTTTGAAAAAATGCTTTGTATTATTTACAGCATGGAATAAATAGTACATACATCATAAACAAAAAGAGAGATAATACTTACACTATGAATGTTAAAGGGGGATTGTCTAGGTATACATTCAGTTTGGACAAATGAATTGTCCCATAACTGACCGTGTATAATTGGGTTGGATCTGTGTTTTGATTTGTCTAACAAGTAATGAGGAACCACTTTTCTGAAAATGAGTCTGCATTTTCATTTAGCCTTCTGACTCGTTATGGTAATGTGTTGGAGAAAGCTAAATCTCTGATTCTGGAGTACTGTATTATGTGGTGATTCCCAAAGTGTCACCTGTCTTCTGCTGCTTTATGACAACTTGTCTAGCTGCAAGACGTAAGAACATCATAAGGTCTTTTTAAAATAATTGGGTGTTCAATTCAGAGAAAAATATTAAATAAAGACAAATTTGGTCTTCGTCATAACTGTTGGTGTGTGATTTCACCTGTGTTATGAAAAACTACACCCAAGAGACTGAAATGACTGGACTGTTCCACCACATATGCAGTTACATTCCTGTCAGCCAGCAATCCCTCCAACATTCAGAAGAAATATTTTTCAATATACTGTACATGATAATCTTACTGGGGTTAGGTATCATCAGTATAGATTTTGTAAGACATCTTTCTGGATTCTGCAGATATGGATCTACCATATCTAATACCAATTGTTATCTCTGGACTGATGTCCAGCTGCTACTCTGTTTTTTAACTTGTAACAAATCATAATTTGTATATAACTGAGCACATGCCCTTAGGATGCATATCTTAAAAATTTATTACGATTTTAAAAAGTGTAAGTGCCAGTGCCAGTCTTATCAGATTAATAATAACTTGTTTACTTAAAACTGTAAAATTTGATAGATATGAAGCCAGAGTCTCAGGCTATCTGGTACCATTTGTTATAATTGCTGTCTGTTCAGACTTTTGTTACATGGAAAAAAGCTGAGTGTACAATCCAATGTCCTCTCAGACTCTGGTTGCCCAACTTTATTTTATAATTAAACAGAAACCCTGGTTCATCCCAATCAATTTTACCCACATAAGAACCCTATCAGGCAGGTTAGACTGAGAGAGAATTACTTTTCCAAGATCAATCAATGAGGCTCATACTCCTTTGATGGACATTTCAATGCAGGCTCTTAGCCCAACATTATCTACTGCGCTGGCTCTTACTGCCAATCATAAAACAAACTGTTTCTTCTTTTCATTGGCTGAGTGAAGCATAGTCTTTGCATTCATAAGCACCTTTCATCACTCGGCAAAAGAGGCCATATATGCTTGCCACCTGATCAAACAGCATCCTTTAACTGCTATATTCAAACAAGAGAATGACAGGATATAGCTATATGGCATAATTTGACACACTACAGGTATGTATACTGCACAGGTACAAAGTACAAACCATAATGTCTGCACAGTAAATAAGGGGGGGGGGGGGGGGGAGGTTCATGGTGTGCCAGCCCTAACAGCCTGCTAATTTGTACCACAATATATTTTCAGAGAGGGAACCCACCCCCCAAAAAACTTTTATTTAGCATTATTTATTCCGTTTACAGACCTTAGCCTTGGTTCCAATATTTGGTTCTAATACTAATCACAAATTCCTGGGCTGAGCACATGCTCAGAGGCACCCTGTTCCTTAATGCTTAGAAATGCCCATCAGCATATGCCATTCCTTTGTGCCTGGCTCCAGTTGATGAATCAGCTGGCAGCTAGTAAAAAACCAAGTAGATTCCACAAACCTCCAGTCTGCTCAAGCCAGCAACCAGTGGCGGCTGGTGGATGAGAGTAGGGCAATGAATTTTCTCAGGTTTTTAATAGCAATTTAAAGCAACTATCCAAGGTGTAGAATCTATTGCGGGGATAGGAGTCAACTTTCTTGATAGCTCTTTAAAAGACTGGGCTGAAACCCAGAGCGGATTCATTGTCCCATTCACATGGAAGGCATCAGCTCTCACTGCCTGTATATAGGCTCTATTTGTTGTTATTTTGAAATGGAAACAATCAGAGAGGGCAGATTAATTGCTTATCCTTCTTTTCTCACTGCTTCTTTAGAATACTCAAAGTAAGTCTTTGAGTATCAAGTGGTAACTTGGCAGTCAAAGGGCTCCTTTATATATAAAAATGCTCATAAAATATAATAGATTCTAGGCTTAGAGATTTGCTTTGGGCAGTTATGTATCTCTTATAATTGCAGTTCATTTCAAGCCTTGAAGTTTGCACAGTCTAAAGGCAATGTGGGTCAATATCATCATCGTTGTTGTTGTTGTTTTCCTACAAATCATTTCTGACTTTTGGCAAACCTAAAGCAAAGATATCATGGGGATTTTTGGGTAGAATTTGTTCAGAAGGGGGTTGCCCTTACCTTCCTTTGAAGCTGAGAAGGTGTGTGGTCAAGCAGAGATCCAAACCCTGATCTCTCAGTGTCCTAGTCCAACACTCAAAGCACTGGACCATGCTGTCTCTATGTCAATGTCATCATGCTTGCTGTAAATTTGCATAAGTATAGCAAAAAAATGTAGAAGAAACAAGATCTCAAATGGCAAATATCACCATTGTCAACAGCTTAGAAGAATCATTTTCCCTGGTCTTCTACTAGAAATTTCAGTTGTGTTTGTTCATATCATTTCTGCTGTCAATTGTTGCAGTTTCAATGTGACTTATGATCATTTACTAGAGATTTCATAATCCGGATTTTGCAAAGTGCTATGTGCTTTAGGGGAAGAAAACCCTAAATGGCAGCATAAAGCAATCATCTCTGCAAGAGCAGCTGCCACCACTTACATAAAGTGCCAAATAGCCCTAATACAACTGACTACTTTTTAAAAAAGACGCAACTCCACACAGCACAGTAGATTAGACTGTAGAATGCCCCCTTTCTGTCTGGAACACAATATTGCAAGGAAAAAAATCAAACAGTTCTAAGACACTACACAATGTTGGGTACTTGTTCATATTACATGTATCAGGAAAGATTGTAGGGTGCTTGTAAGATGACAGATGATTGATTGATGATTGGATATATGGAAGTCTACATGAAAATTCATATAGATGTTCATATGCATTTCCCTTTACAAATGCATTTTCATACAGACATTTGCCATATAACATCTATGTGTGTGTGTATTAAAGCGGGTTTCCTTTACATAATGCTCTTTTTTTCCATATTTCTTTCACTGACATGTGTGTTTGTGTGCCTATCCCCTTAAAACATTTTTGTTATTGAAAGAGACCTGTACATAAAATGTGGAGAAGTTCAAGTAGCAAAAGGACAACTCAGAGTTGTTAGTCTGCTATCCAAAATATTCTTCACTAGGAATGAAGCTCCACTGACCACATTTCTAACAAAGAATGGTTGCTCCCCATGGCAACCCTCAGATGAAACTATCACAGTATTTTCTTGGGCTGAGAGTGTGAGACTCATCCAAGATCACCCAACAGGTTTTCATGGCTGAGTGAAAATTTGAACCCTAATCTCCAGAGTCCAAGTCCTATACTCAAACCGCTACTTTCTATAAATGGATAATAGATTATATCTTTCTATATATCTATAATATATATCTATATCAATATATAGATACAATGAGCCCTTGGTATCTGCTGGGGTTTGGTCCAAATATCCTTGGATGGGTTTGATTCCAAAATCTTGGATGCTCAAGTCCCATCAAATACAATGACATAGTGAAACCATGTCCCTTATATAAAATGGCAAAAACAAGGTTTGCGTTTGGAATTTCTTATTTTTTTAATATTTTCAAGCCATGGATGCTTGAATCTGTGGATAAAAATTCTGTGGATACTAAGGGCCAACTGTATATGTCTAATTAACAATTTGTAAGCCGCTCTGATAGCCTTTTAGCTGAAGAGTGGGGTATGTATAAATAAATAAATAAATGTTGTTGTTGTTGCTATTATTATTATTATATAGATATATATCTATATTTCATCCATATTAATACCAAAATGACATTTACTTATTTCTATTGCTGACATCCTAGTAAATCTGTTTTCAAATCAATTTGCTAATGTTTTTTAATTTTTTTAATATTCATATGTTTCTCAAAATTTATATTTTTACTATTAAATACTATACATTTAATAAAAAGAACATGTTGGAGAAATAAACATATATAAATAAACATCTTAAATAAACATATGTGAGATTGCATGGTTAAACAACTACCATCAAGCCGTCTCTGGATAACTGACAGGCTATCCTGAATTACAAATGAGCAGAAATTAATAATGAAAGAGGCCTATCAAAATGATGATTTTCTAAATCTTTTTTCTTCCCCCCAATGCTTTGTATCCTATTACTGTTGTCAGTAAATTATAAATTCTGCCACAGACCAGGTGTTGCAGAACAGTACAATTATTTTAAGCAAGCGAGAATAAAATAAAATAGCTGCACAATCTGTGGCTGCAGATTTCAGATGTTCTGCTCATTATTTTTGAAAAAATAAATGAGTTCTGAAATGTAATGCCATTGATAAATTTGATTTCCCCTTCCAAAGTTTACTTATACCTATCAGTAAATAGCCCAAAAACCACATATCTTGCTGTATTAGGTTGGTCTTGAAGAATTTTTTCCAGTTGAAGTGAAAATATAAACTGAGAACATAGCTCAGTTTCAGCTGGCAAGAATTTCTGTCAAGTAAACCAATAATCATTCCAGAAACGTGTTGCTTCCTCAGAATAAGGTGGTCTGACTTAAAGCAGAAAACCTAAATTCATTATAAAGTGTGAAAGAAGCAAAGGGGGCAAGATAGGACATGGAAAAGGAACATGACACTTTGCAACTCTAGTTGTCTTTTAATGGCATTACAATGGGTGTCTGTTTTGTGATGGTTTCACTACAGTGGGTCCTTCCCATCTGAGGAGGTTTCCTTCTGCCCAGCTGATGGGAAAAAACACAGGCGTTCAAGCCCATATTAGTCAATGGGTAGTGATGTGTGCCCTCTGTATTAGCATGCCCATGGGCACACACCACCATTAGCTAATATGGGGGCTGGGCAATCCATGGCAACTCCAGTCCAAGGATGGGTTCACTGTACATGCACATAAGAGAATCTGAATCTATCATAATTCTGTATATACTTTGCTTTTGGAAATGTGGCTCCTAAGTAATTTGCATTGTTTTTCAAGGTTACCCATAGGCATAAAGGCAGCAACAAGTGATCTGTAAAGTTAGCTTTATTGGCTTTTTCATCAAATGCAAAGTGTCCCTGCAATTGTACTGCTGTCACGTCTTATTACCGATAGCATTAAGAAAAGACAAAGTGATTATTTTGTATCTTCATTTCCCCTGCAGGAAAAACAACAGCAACCCAATGAGCTCATTTCCTTTGCCCACCTTAGGAGGTAATGAATGGCTGTGAGCTTTTTAAAAATAGAACTGGGACAGATCAAGAAAGTCTGTGCCATTTCTGTACACAATGCATTAAACAATTACCACCTTTTCCACATCTCTACTTGACATTGAATAGGGATGGAAAAATCTGTCAGGGTTCACATTCCCTTGCATTCAGATTATTTATACCTCAAATTCTCTTGGTTCAACATATGAAGGTATTGGTGAATTCTTTAAAACTGAACTGAAACAATATTGGCAGTGGTAACATTCAGTTTGAATGCTACTTTGCCAGCATGCTGTACCTTCTTGCCAAGTGAAAGATTTTAAAGCCTCTGAAGGAAAGAAATACAGTATACAGTTTTATTAGGAGCCCTGATGGCGCAGTGGTTAAATGCCTGTACTGCAGCCATTCACTCAAAACCACAAGGTTGCGAGTTCAAGACCAGCAAAAGGGCCCAAGCTCAACTCAGGCTTGCATCCTTCCGAGGTCGCTAAAATGAGTACCCAGATTGTTGGGGGCAAGTTAGCTTACTTGCTGTTCACCGCTATGATCTTTGGAATAGCGGTATATAAATAAAACAAATTATTATGATTTATTATGATTTATTTCATTTTAATGTCGTCTTTCTCCCCCCAAAAAGGACCCAAGGCAGCTGCCAAGATAAAAACAGCTTAAAAACAAGTTTTTTAAAAAAACAATTAAAACAACCCAGTTAAAACAGTATAAAACTAAGATTAAAAACATACAAAAGTTAAAACACATAATCTAGAGCAGGGGTAGGCAACCTGCGACCCGCGGGCTGGATCCGGCCCAGCAAGGCCTTGGGACCGGCCCCAGGCTGGTCCTGCCGCCGATTGCCGCCGGGGTCTTTGGCCTCTCGCGCGTAGGGGCAAGGAGGGCAATTGTCTATAGACGCCTCAGAAACATACATTTATGTTAACATTTTTTAAAAAATCAGCACATTTTTATGCGTGTCCTCCACTTTTTTTAAAAAAGTGTCCACCATTTGAAAATGTTGTCCTATATTTGTCCCAGTTTATTTATTTATTTAATTTTTTAAAAAATTATTTAATTATTTATTTTTTGGCTTCGGCCCCCCAGTTGTCTGAGGGACAGCAACCCGGCCCCCGGCTCAAAAAGGTTGCCTACCCCTGATCTAGAGCAATCCTAACTTACCTCCAACATGCATATTCATAGATTATTACACATGGATTTAAAACCAGAGTTTTTGAGAGTAATGAGATGGACCTATCTGTTCCAGTTTCTGCCACACTTGAATTTTTAAAATCTGGTTTGTTTCACAAAGAAGGCAAATTTCTTTGTGATTTATGTTGGGTTTTGAAAATATAATTGCAAAACACATGTTCCTAAGTAAAGTAGTAAGATCTTCTGACCATAGAGTAATAGATGATGAATATTTATCTTTTCAGCCTTACAGTCTAAGTTTTTTTCCCCCAATGGTAAAATCATGTGAGACCCAATCATGCTAATTATTAGTTAAATTTCACATCACAAGAATATGAAACACCCTCCAGATGGGACTGCCTTTGGAAACTATTCAAAAAGTTCCAAAAATCTAAAATGGTGTGGCTACACTGTCGATCAGAGCCAGTTATGGGGAATATATAAATCCTATGTTGCAAAAGTTCCTGTGGTTTACCAGTGTTTCTGGGCACAATTCAAAGTAATGTTTATGACCTATAAAGCCCTATATGGCTTTGGTCAAGGCTATCTGAAAGTCCCTGTTTCCCTGTACAAGTCTGTCCAAGGTTTAAGAACTTCAAGGTTTCCCCAACACTGTTCACAAGTGTGTTTGGTGAGAACAAAAGAGAGGGTCATCACAGTGGCTGCTCCCAGACTATGGAATTCCCTCTCACAGGATACTACGGCTGGATCTATACTGGCATGCAAAAATAAGTAAGTAAGGCGGGGTACAAACCGCCGCTTTGCGGCGTTCCCCCGCCGCCGCCATTTGCTCCGTGCGGGAGCCGCAGCAGCCAAACCGCGCGACTCCCACGCGGAGCAAAAAAGAAGCTTTATTTCGGAGCTTCTTCTTGCGGCGCCTCTATGACGTCGCGAGGCGCCTGGCGCGGACTCGCGACGTCATAGGCGCCGCGACACGTCTGGACGCTATGCGTCCAGTACGTAAAGATGGCGGCACCCATGTAGAAGGTGCGCTGCCATCTTGTATGTATAGGATACGTACTAGGGTTAGGGGAGTGCAGAAGCACCGCCCCTTCCTAACCCTAGTACGTATCCTATACGTACTATATGGCGGTGTGTATCCCGCCATAGTAAGTAAGTAAGTCTGTACCCACTTCTATTCTGGTGCTATTGGAACATACAACATACAGACATTTTCACAGTGAAAGTGCTTCTTTTAGGCTTTAATGGGATTTAGAAAAAACTCACTTTTTACACTGGTTTCCGGGGGGGGGGAGTTTTCCCCTATTGTTCTGCAGTATGTGTGATACTGGATCGGTGTGGCATTGTGCTATAGGGTAGTGGGAGAGGTGGGACAGATCAGTGGGTGTCATCCTCCATCTGGCAAGCATTTTGCTATATATTTTTTCTCTTTCACAGTGGACCTGACCAAGGAATAAATCCAGCCCTGTGCTACAGGCAGGAAAGTTTGTTTCCATCCCAGGGGTTGATTTCTCTACTTCAGAAGAGTCCTGACTCTCAGAAGCACTTGGAAAGAGGGGGCAGAGGGAGGGAAAGCAGCACCAGTCAAACATCACAATAAGAAGAAGGAGCTTGTTCAGTAGACATTTGTCTTAATTCAGTTAAGTATTCGGAATGGAAAGGGAAGCAAGGGACGAAACATTTTATTTTATTTTTTTCTTTCTTGGGGTTGCTTGTGTTGGAAGATATTTAAAGTTCCATCACATACCCCTTGGGACATGAAGAGGAAAGGGGAATTAGATGCCATCCAAAGAGAGTGACAGGTGTGTGGTAATATTGACAGAAAAACAAGAAAGACTATTGGTTGCTAGGTGTATGCATGCTGGGAAGGGGGAAAATTGCATAGGGAAAAGCCTTTTTGTACCAATTTGAATTCATCTGGGGAACTGGGTGGCTATAAATACAATTTATAAACAGGTGAAATCTGGGCATAGTACTGCAAACTGGATCTGGATTATTTTGCTGGTGTGGATTCAGCCTAGGTTGACCAATTGTGTATTGTCTTCCTGTAGGGAAAGATGTTTTTATTCAGACAGGTGTTTGGCTGTTAACTAGTTGTTGCAGAAAGGCCTTTTAAAGAGGTGTTGAATTTTTATCTTCATTGTTATGTTTTAAATGCTTTCATGTTTTTAATGAAATTGCTATTTTTTTAAAAAAACTTTTGGACTGGAAATTTTTAGCTGTAATTTGTTTTAAACTATGTTGTAAATTGTTTTGAATCCCACATGGGGAGATAAGCAGGATAAAAATTAAATAAACAAGTAAAAAAAGTAATGTTAAAGACTCACATTAATCCCAAAGATTTTTGTAATGCAAAATTAACATGTTGTAATGCATACAGTCAGAAAGGGTTAACTACTGGATGTGCCTGCTTCATATACCACACTGTTTTAACTCTCATGGCTCCATCCTAAGGAATCTTGGGACAATCTCTTTCTTAAAAGTTATAATGGTGCCCAGAATATCCAAAAATCCATTTTTGCTGAATCAAACATAGCTGTGTATTGGTGAGTGTGAGAATTCATGAAAGTCGGTATTCTTATCTAAACTGAACACTTTTCTTATCAAAAAAGATACTAAACTCTCATTTATCCTTGCTGGTTTAAAAGAGAAGAGAAGAGCATGGAGCATCTTTGGGATCATCATCATCAAGCTCTGGTTTCTTCAGCAGGGATTTTGCACCACTGGGGACTTGACATATGTCATAGCAGCAGGAACAAAAGCTCCTGGGGCATGCTGAATGTCTTGGGCTGGCAGCTATAACTGGCAACTGCACACAAGCAGTTGCATCCTTGCAATGTTAACACAAAATTAAAGAAAAAGTATTTCATGTAATGGGAGTAAAACAAGGGTGTACCTATTGCTGGAGGGATAAGTGCATTGTCCTCACCAAATAAGAATTCCACACACACAATGGATTTTTTCTTCAGTCTTTATATTTATAGCATTGCAGAGAATGAGACACTGAAAATCAATCATGTTCACTGTGTTCCTTTTCTATTAGCAACTTTGCCTGCTCCTTTTCTTTGGATGCCTACACTGCATTTTTAAATTTCAACTGAAGTTTTCACATACAGCGATGCTAAAGATTTGGGGACTGAAGGAAAATTTACTCTCATTTACATCCCTGTGGTAACATACTGCTTGGAAAGGTTTTTTTTTTAAATATACAGGTTATGCTGGGTGAAGGGTTCTGGGAATTGTAGTCCAAAACTGCATTGAAGGAGCCCACCTTCCAGAGAAAACCTGAATAAAATCTTCCCATTTAATAACAAAGTTAAATGTTGTAGAGGATTAAAGATAAAGGGACATTGGTTCTTACCTGTATTCGCATCCAGACCCGCGTTATAGGCCAGTGGAAATGACCCCTGTAAGATGTTTCTGTGTCCATTGCTGAAAAGAAACATCCTGGCATGAGTTAATCCATCTCATTGCTCCAGTAGGCAGAAAATAGACTTAGGCAGCCACCACCATCCCTCAGTCCATGTTACTGCTGAAGATACAAAACAAATCAAGAGAGTACTCAGTTCAAAGCAAAAGTATAACAGACAGAATTCAAACTAAAAAGCAACTAACAACTACCTTTGCAGAGCCAAGAGGAACAGCCCCCTCAGTTCTTGGTGGGAGAGATGTCTTTGCCGCCATTGCTGAAAAGAAACGTCTCACATTTGTGAACCACTGTTCTTTTTTCCAGCAACGGACGTGGAAATATCCTGTCATGGGACATACCAAAGCTCCCCAAGCAATGGGTGGGTGAACTGAGGCATATCACTTATGTTGGAAACAGAGTCTATGGGTCCATACAGACAGGCCAAACTAAAGCTGCTTCGGGTCACTTTGGAGGTATGCTGTTTAAATGACACATGCATCTTAAGAAGACAGAAGCTGTGCCAAAGCTGCACTCTAGTCCTTAGGACGGAAGCGTGGCTTTGGCACAGCTTCCAGCCTCTTAGGACTCATGCAGCATTTAAACAGCATATGGTACATCCAAAGTGACCCAAAGCAGCTTTATTTTGGCCTGTCTGTTCGGGCCCTATAATACATGTCTTCCAAAGGTAGTCTTCCAAGTAGTAGTGGCATACAAATGTGGAAATTTGTAAAATTATTTCTTGAGCTCTGTAAGAAGCCACTCTGATCTACCTCCATTGAGTCTATCTGTCTTCATGTTAAATTCTACTGTTATGTGATCTGCTTTAAGACAGATCAGGTTTGCTTCATCTCAAGTTATTAGAGATATTGCTTCCACAATCAATGACTTACATCTGGTTCACCCTTCACTATTCATATGCGCCTTTGTTGTCATCGTGTCCAATCAGGACTGACCTGTTTTGTACTTGTGGATGAAAAGCATGAAGAACTAATCTTATTGCTTATAGCGCCAACCAGTTTATACTGTGGGATAGATATTGTTGCTCCCACCTTACTTGTTTATTGAGAGTCACATACTGTTCTTCACCTCCTTAAGCTGGCATCTGTCATTATTTGGAGCTCCAGCAGAGCCCAAATCAGACAGCCTTTCTTGATTTCTGGTGAGAACCACCCTTCAAAAGGTGCTTGAATTTGTCTTAGTATACACAGGCACAGGTGATTCATCTTTGCCATCTGTTTTGCATACAACAGAAGGAACCACTGTAGGCTCCTGGCATGAAACTATGCCATGGGACACCATCAATTGCAACAATCATCAGGCCCTATAGGTACAACAGTAACAATTGGTCTGATAACTGGGAATGACCTACCTGCTTGATGGTGTTCTCAATGGATCTTACCCCTTTTTGGGCAGGAAGACTCTCGCCAGCAAAGTTTCTATAGCCACTCCAAGGTTCTAAGGTGGAACTAAGTGGCTCTTCCCATGAATTACTAGAAAGCCACTTCTGGATAGGAAGGAAAGCACAAACTCAATATTTGTTAAACACTATGGAAAATAATCAGATCTGATCAGGACAACATTGAGGTACAGACACACATGAAAGCCCTGATATTTCCAGTGTGCTACCAGTGCCACCATCATTTTGATGAAGATGACCAACTTCTTCAAGGGCCTTGTGTTGAAAATGTTTCCCTGGTAAGCAAAGGGTATGTACTTATAGTAAAGCGGGTGGACTGGGATGTACACGCACACTACAGCTAAGCTGAGGGGTGCAAGAAAATCCTGGGGCTGAATTGCTTCTAAAATTGTCTTGATAATCTGTCTGAACATGAATTTTCTTACAAATCAATGACCCATTTTAGCTTCAGAACCATGCTTCACAATTTGCTCTTTTTTGACACAATGAAAGAAAGAGCGCATTTTGCTCTTTCCAAAGATAGTAGTTTTGATGGCCCCAATCTTGATCATATGCTTTACGGCTGCTAGCATCAGCCAATGCTTCTCTGCTTTCCTGTGCCTTGGGAAAGCAATTCAAAGGTCACGAGAATATATAAAGTGCCTTCTTTCAGTGTTTAGAGGACCCATTGGTCTGTTGAGGTTTCCTCCCAAATGTGAAAAAAAGACCTCCCACCTTTACCTCAAGACAGTCAGGATGGAGGCAATTTCTGTTATTGCTTGCCAGAATTGGTACTGTCATTGACATTGTCTTTGGCTCTGGCAAAGTCCTTTGTTTGTAACTGCAGCCAAGGTTGGTATCTACACTCAAACCACTTTCTACCAAATCTATTTCTTGTATACAAAAAGCACCATAATTGTATCTTGAAAGGAAGACTGTTCCTGATAAAGGGACCTCCTTTCTTCTTTTTTATATGAAGAAGTTACTGCTTTTCCTTTATCTTTTGTCCCTACCAATACTGGATCCAAATACGGATACCAATACTGATTCTTTAAAGAGACTAAAGGTGGCAAATGTCAAATTTTGTTTAGAATGGGCATCTATGTGCCAATTGTGTTTGTTTGTTTGTTCTTCAAACCAAATCTGCCTCCTGAATGCCTCTGCTCTGTTGCTAAAGTGCATTACATCTAGATTGGCATCAGCTGAGAAATAGTCACTTGGAGCAGCCTTGGCATAATTTGATGTTTTCCTGATGGATCTCATAGATAAGATCATTAGTCCACCCAAAAGCAGCCCTTGAGAATATTGATATAGTTCATATAGCCCTAATTGCAAAGGGGGGCGTGTTTTAAATGCCCTTTTAAACACTGTGTCTTCTCTTCTCAATATGTATGTGTCTGTGTGTGTGTTCTCCATCTTTAGCATAAATGGAAGAAGAAACCAGAAGCATATGTACTAGGGCATATACTCATTAGATTTGTAGTGTTGCCATTATCTGTTGAGGTAAATTATAATGCATATTGACAGACATAGAAGATTTCCACACCAGCTCACAAGCGCTGGTAAAATGTTGCTGGATCATTGAGGAAGCGTGTGTGTGTGTGAAAGCCTGGTGCACTTCCTGAATATCAGTGAATTGTCAGCTCCCTCTAGCATCAGTAAATTGTTCCAGGAGAGGGCATTTCCTCTGAACGGAAACTTTGCGTTCAGAGGAATTTTCCTCTCCCAGACTGATTCACTGATGCTAGACGGTACCAACGATTTACTGACGTTCAGAAAGCATGTCAGGCTTTCACACATGCGAGCTTCCTGAACGATCCAGCAACCTTTTACCAGCGCTTCTGAGCTGGTGATGAAATCTTCATAGAATCTAAGTGTACTGGGGCAGGGTTTACACACTCTTCCGTGACCTATTTCATGAAGTCAGTTCTGAATGGTATATCTAGTGTTGAAGGTCCTGGCCTAGGAAAGGTCACCCTTGCTTTGTGGCAACCTAGGACCCTCTGTTTTAGATTCTATGATTTTATGAAAAAAGAAGAACACAACCTACACAGAGCTGAGGCAGAAATGGTGAGTGTTGCTCCCCTTGGAGGTGGCTCCCTCTAAATCTATTTTCTGCCTACTGAAGCAATGAGAACATCAACCGATGAGAGGATGTTTCCCCCTCCCTCACTGGAAAACTGTTTGGCTTCCAGCTCTCTTCAATATTTGAAGCTCAAACAGGGAGATAAGTTTTCACACATGATTCTACAAAAACAGAAAAACATACTGTGTTTTTTAAAAAACATAATCCCATGTGAATCTAATGGGGGGAAAAGAGCAGAAATTTGAATTTAAATTTGAATCACTGTTGTTTACATCTAACATATGGTCATGCATATACAAAAATACAATCGCAACTTATGTATTATGTTTACACACAATTAACTCCTAATATGTTCAATACAACCGACACCAAACATTGTACATTGGACTTCAGCCTTAAGTCACAGTGTTAATTGTGACACAGGCATGAACTTACAACCCTAAATACACTTTCTGAGTGGCAAGGCCCATTGAACTCAGTAGGTAACATGTAGAGATAAGACCAGGCTGCATGTCTACATGAGTTTGCTTCCTGGAATACGTTCCCCACCCAAGAGAATAAACACCATTTAGTTATTTCAAACATGTACTTTCATTTGACTCACAGCTAGAGGCTAAAATCACAAGGTGGTGGCTTTACCTGTATGAATCTACCTTAACTGATGTTTGCTCTGTCCACCCTCTCAGTTATGAAGTGAGGAATAATTGTGAATCATCCTGCATTTCTTCAGATCAAACAGTCCTGATAATATTATGGCAAGTATTAACAAGCCACAGCTTTTGTGAGGAACCTTTGGCTCTTTTTGTGGTGTAGGCAGATCATAGAAACATGAAATGAAGATATTGTGTAATTTGGGATTAACAACACTTATGGGATTTCCATACAGGATTCATACTGGGAACCTGAAATCAGAGAGTATTTAGGAACCCAAAACATACTTCTTAGTTAAGTGTCAATTAATTTTCCAGATAACCTGAACTGGATTTAAGATCTGTCCAGAGCTTGGGAAAGTTACCTGTAGACAGTACAATAATTGGATTTGAAATTGAATTACTGTCTACAGGTAACCTTCCCAAACTTTTGATAGTTTTTGTTGTTGTGTTTGTGTTCATTTCCAACTTATGGTGACACCAAGGCATCATGAGGTTTTCTTGGGAAGGTTTGTTCAGAAGGAGCTCACCTTTGTTTCTGAGGCTGAGAGAATGTGACTTCCCCAGTGAAGTTCCATGGCTGAGTAGGGATTTGAACCCTGGTCATAATCCAATGCTCAAACCACTACACATTGGTATTCCTGTCAAATGCAAAGGAAGTAAATTAAGAATTAGGAGAGCATTGTGCACGCTAGATGATGTATGAAAATCAGGCACCATATCACACTTTTCTCTGCCATCATTTTCACATAAGAGCCTAACAAGCACAGGAGCCTAGCAATTCCAAATGTCACCAAATTTCTTTCTATTCCAGTAATTTGTTGTCACAATGGCCAACCAAATACCAACAGGAGACCCACAAGCAACACTTGAGGACAATACAACAGTTCATTGTGTTCTCCCACAGTTAGTACTGAGAGGCACATTGCTTCTGATTCTATGGCTCCATACAGACAGGCCAAAATAAAGCTGCTTCAGGTCACTTTGCAGGTATGCTGTTTAAATGATGCATGCGTACTAAGAGTCCGGAAGCCGCGCCAAAGCCACGATCCAGTCTTAAGGGGCCAATAGGTCAGGAATTTTTTGTTTTTGGAAATTCCTCCCTCCAAGGAAGGCTCTGTGTTGTTAGTCTATCTCGACTCATGGCAACTCTGTGAATGAGATGTCTCCACAACCTTCTTTCCTCTACCTCTCTGCTCGGGTCCCACAGGCTCAGGCCCCTGGTTTCCTTGAGTCTAGCCATCTAGCATGTGATCTTCCTTTCTTTCTATTTCCCTCCACCTTCCCCAACATCATTATCTTTTCTAATGATAATGCCTTCTCATTTTGTGGCCAAAGTATGACAGCCTCAATTTAGTCATCTTGGCTTCCAGGGAGAGATCTGCTTTGATCTGTTGTAGGATCCAATTGTTTGTCTTTTTAGCTGTCCATGGTATCCTCAGCACTCTTCTCCAACACTACATCCCAAATGAATTATTTTTCCCCCTATCTGCTTTCTTGACTGTCCAGCTATCACAGCCATATATGGTAACAGGGAATACAGTGGCTTGAATGATTCTAGCTTTAGTGTTCAACTGTATATCTCCATAGACTGCCAAAAACAGCCAATAAGAATCATCTAACTTTTTTTAAAGAGCCTGTAAACAGCTTGCAAATTACTTAACCAAGTAATTAACTTATTCAATATTTTCTAACATGGTTTTATTCACTAGATTTTTGGATTAAGACAAATAACTCCTATACTTTAAACAATTAATTCTCTTTAGAATATTAAAACTCTATGTAGCCTGCCGATTATTGCTGCAATTGTAGTAGATCAGTGTCTTGTAGCTAAAATTAAGATATAATTCCTTATCATAACTCCCTATGAACTTTCAACAAACAAGGTGCTTGAAGGCAAGTGAACAGTGTACATGTTACCAAGATTGGGATGTGTGTCAAAGAAAGGCCAGGATGATATAGATCAGTGAGAAATTCACAGTATTTTGTAAAATGAAATCCTAGGACAGCTTTTCCGACATGACAGTTTCCAGATGTGTTGACTTCCTGTATATGTGTATATATACTTTAAAATTACCTGTCAATCTATGAATTTCATAGGCTTTTTATATGCAAGGAATACTTGGAGATGGTTTTGCCAGTTCCTTCTTTCCTCTGAAATATAGCCTACTACACCTGGTATAGTGGGCCCTTTCCGTTTCAGAACCCTCCCCCCTGTGTATGGCAAAACTGCGGGACTTAAGTCCCATTGATTTCTATGGCTGTGTGCTTCCGCGAGCGCATCATTTTATGTCCCTGGGCTTGCCGTGCACAGAAGCTTAAGTCCAGATCTGGGAAGCCTGCATATGGAGTGGGCGGGCTGTGTTAGCTGGTGATGTCCCACCCAAGTAATAGCCATAGCTGACCCTGCTTACTTCCAAGATCAAACAGAATTGAGTGTCTTTAAGGAACTCCTACCATCCCAGTAATGACATCATTTGTAGTCCATCTGGGGGGAAATTCCAGATTGGGGAAAGGCAGCTTCAAGATGACCAAAAAAAAAAAAAAAAAAAAAGCACATTTGAAGGCATCAGTAACAAAATGTTTCCTTATAATACTAATAATAAAAGTTTATTTTTACCCCGCTTTGCCAATGTGATCAAAGCGGCGTACAGAATATCAATAAAATACATTACAATCCATAAAACCAATACACAGGATTAAAAAGAACAATACTCAGCCAGAACAGAGAGCTCTGCAGGGGAGCCGGCGAGCCAATACACCAATAAAACCAATACACAAAAAGAACAATACTCAGCCAGCTGAGTGGGGGAATCCAAAAACATTACAAGAGTCGTGCCAGGTGGAGGGCGAAAACCATATGATCAACAGTCATGGGGGGAAAGCTTGGGAAAAGAAGAAGGCCTTAAGATTCTTCTTAAAAAGATCCAAAGAAGTGGTGGAGCGGAGCTCATCAGGGAGATTGTTCTATATTCTTGGGGCCAAGATGGAGAAGGCCCATTGTGAGGTTCTCACTTAACGTGCATTTGGGACCTCCAGCAAATTTTTCCCTGCCGACCTGAGTGTGCGGGGCGGATTATATGGGGAGAGGCGGTCCTACAAGCATCCTGGGCCCAAGCCATTTAGGTCAATAGTGACAACTTCCCTGCCATTATCTATAAAACTCATCATCTACTCTAGAAACCAACAATGTTTATTAATGTTGGTGTCAATTAATTTCTAATTTCTAATACTTAACATTATTATATTAATTATTAAACCTAATGTTCCAAGCTGTCAGAAATACAAAACTGGAAGTTGTTGGAAGTCTGTGAGCCTAAACAGATGGCCCCAAAGGGGTGGTGTTACACTGCCCTTTTGTGCACCAGATCAGGTCTGCAGCAATCACACACCACGGCCCAATCTGGTGATTTGCGGGCTCCAAAAGAAGAGGCAGAAAGCCATTCCTTTTGGAGCCAGCAAAAAGCCGCCCTTAACACCATGGCAGCAGTTTTCCCCAGCTTCTTCAGCACAGCGTGTCTAAATGCTGTGCCGCAGAAACGACATAACACTGGACACCGTCTGGTCCGGCAAATGGCGTGACAGCAGCAGCGGGGTGGAGTCGGGGTGGTCAGTTGCCACACCCCCACTCCACCCCATTGCCTTTATGCCTGTCTGTATAGCCTGCGTGTCTGGCTTTGCAGAACAGCGATTTTTAAAAAAAATGTTAAAAGTTAATGTAAATGTTAAAAGTGTGAGATACATGCGTGATCTATTTAAAAGGGGACCTACCACTTCTGGACATTTCCTGAAGTAGCAAGTCACCCTTTCGGACAGAAAAAAAATTGTCTGTGAGGAACGTGAGGGCTACTTGTAATACTGTATAGGTAATATAGAGCCATCATGACCTAGTTGCCATTGATCTTCTGGTTTAACTTCCAGATTAACTGACCTGGTAGGGAGAAACCCACATGCTGTATGAAAAAGTTATGTTGCTGCCTGAAAGCAACTGAATCTATGGTAACTTAAATTGCTGGGTATTTTTATCCTGTACTATTCAGTGGTATTTGCGTTTGTATGTACAACAGTTATATACAAAGAAACTGGTGAGACTTTTGACACTGCACTGAAATCAGTGGGTGAATTCGCTAGTTCTTAAGGAAACCATAAAACCACAACAATTATGGAAACCACAAACCACATGAGTTCCAAGAATAAAAATCTGTTGCTGCATTTGTTTCCTTCTGATTGTGTAATATAAAATACAATAGAAAAATGCAGTTCCTACTTGCATATTGGTCTAGAACCAATCTTTTCATAGTGCTGTAATAAGAAAACCCTATGACTTCATTCAGCGGAATAATGAAGGGCCTCAAATGCACAGTATATGGATGACCATCTAAATAACTCCTTCAGTAATACAATTCAAAGCAAGCTTGGGAAAAGTGAATTCTGACTCTCAGGGACCCCACAATATTTTAACAAGCTAAAAAAAATTCTCCTAATTCCACCGCCCTGGCTAGGTCCTAAGTATGTTTTTATCTAATGATAATAATCCTATTATTTTATTACATTCATATCCAGCCTTTCTACCAACTTGGTGCCCAAGGTACCTTACAGTATGAGTTAAAATAGAATGAGTTAAAATAAAATACATTTTTTAAAAGGCATAATATAAAAAAAGAAAACAAACAAATTAAATTAAATCTTAATTTACAACAATTTAAAAAGCAGTCACAAGATAATAATGATAATGCAAATACAGTACATTCCACTTAATAGACTTTCTGGAACACTCAGGTGCGGTACATACCGCCCCAAAAGGGAGTGCTGGAGGCATCCGTTTTTCTTCCGGAGGGACACTGCAGCAGCCAAACTGTGCAGTGTCCCTCCGCAGTAAAAAGAATCCAGACAAACCGTGTTCCAAAGCACATAATGAATGCACCATTGGTGCATCAGTGACATAAGCGACGCGCAGCGACATCTGCACGCTGCACATCACTTACATCATCATGGCAGTGCCCATGTGAACGGTATGCCACCATTATACGCTAGGGCTCGGAAGCGTGCGGTTACTCCCGAACCCTAGTATCAGTGACGGCACACCCCTTTTGGCCCATCTGTCCTGGGCCTCAGGCACTAAA